>NC_055701.1:14058810-14374310 GCF_017639745.1 Melanotaenia boesemani
AGTAGTTTTTGCTGTGATGATGGACTAGACTTGGGTTTTTCCTATGGCCTTAAAAATGGTCCAAAAAATGGCCTAGCATGGATGAAAAAACTCATGCAGACACTTTGTTCTTTTTAGTCATGGTATTGACAGGAAATATAAGCACTAACTGCAGTATTTCCCTGTAGTTTCCATTGGTTTTAAAAGTATTAAGTTTTAGGCAGTAATAAGGATGTATGTGGGTCTTGTATTATACAACTTAAAATATGTGAATTGGGAAAACTAAACTGAAGATCTTGTAGATATTTTCTTGAAATTAAACCAGCGTACTTGTTCTGTTGCACTTAGAAAAAAACTTAGACCTGCTTAAAGGACTCATTACTGATGTCTCAGGTGTCCTCTTTCAGAGTAACTTGTTTGCCAGCAGACCAAGGTTATTTGTGATCTATATTCTTTAAAGTGGCTAGCTGAGACTCAACAGTAGAACACTAACCTCAGTCTAAATTTCTGCTTCCTTATACCTACTTTCCTTGTTTTTGTCATCCAGCAGGGAAACGAGGCCGAGGGCGATCCTGACCTGTCACAGAGGATACTGACTTGATGTGTGGGGTTACACCGTTAGCTGCAATGGATGTTGAAATGACAAGCAAGACAAAAAAGGTCCAATGATATTCCAGCCTTACAGAAGAAGCATCTTCCCTCCCCTGTTTTTTTTTTTTTTTTTTTTTTTGTCTTCTTAAACTTGCCACCTTAAAAAAATGATCAGAGGATTCTGAATACACACCACAGCCCATTTGCCCTGTATGTAGCCCTGAATCGCAGGGTTCAATGAATTGCCCTTACAATCTACCCCTTCCCTGTCCCTGAACATGCCATTTAAAAAAAAATAATTATTGAAGAAATTGCACTTTTTTAAGTTCTTAGGTTTGAAGTGGCTCAAAGGAGCTTGATGCTATTGTATATTTTTGTGCTAATCGCAATTTTTATTGTCAGAATATCCATGTTATTTTTAATTGTTTGATCTGGATGTTTGAAATATAACATTTGCAGGATTTTAGGGTGTACCCACCTGGCATGGATAAGTCAGGCATTCCAGGAAAGTGGTTCTTTTCAGAACTTGTCTTTTAAAGGGTTGGTTGACTACCTCAGTACAGAGGACTAAACTACCCGGCCTGTACTGTAAATAGGGAAACTATATTGATAAAAGCAGGGCTTGTTTTCATACAAAATATGCACAAGAGCTGCAGCACAAAAACAATGTACTTAATGTAATATAGTTCTTTTAGCTGCAGCTCTGCAGACTGCAAACAGTCAAGCTGGGCATGCAAAACAATCTCATATGATGAGTCTGAACAAGCCCTGCTTTTATCCTATTTTGAACTGAATTAGCTGCCTTGCTTCTTCAGAGTATGTAGTTACTGGTTGTATAGTTTTTCGGAAAATGTTACGTTTTGTAAAGGCTTAAACATCACAGGCATCAACTGCCTTTGATTTAAAAGAAAAAAAAAGAATAAAAAAAAAACAAAAATAAAGCCCTGCAGTGTCCCTTTTGTGCCACTGTATTATTCAATGGGTTTGTTTTTATATTCATACAACACATTTTCAAGTATTGTCAGAATAATGTCAAACAACTAATCATCTTGAAAGATCATGTTAATCTTGTATGATCCCTTTCCAGCTCCCAAGCCAGCAACTACATAGAAGATCCTTTAAAGTTAATCTTGATGGATGACTGAATTGCCATATTTTCCAGTCAGTGAGCATGTGTGCCTAACGTTAGCTGCTATGATTTGGTGAGGGATCATAATTCCATAGTGGTAGAAGGGATACTGCAGTGAATGGTTTCTGTTTCCAGGTATAGCATAAAGGAAACTGCTCTTCAGTCCCAGTTTTCTATACAGTTAACTCCCTCAACAACAGCATAACAACCACCTTTTGAAAAAAGAAAAAAATAGTTAGCAGTTTTAAACTTATTGTTGGTGGCCAACAACGTTTTTTGCATTCCTGCAAATAAATTGTTTTATACTGTAAAATGGAGGTGAGTGTAACTTATTTTTGTAATAAAGTTTTTGATTTCTATCTGTGTCTTACTCTGGTTAAATCATCCCGAGCATCGACCTAATATTTTCTCATAGCCTCTTAGAATGCACGTGTACAGTTTTTTAGTATTGGACAACATGCTGTTCTCTAACAAGATGCATAAACAAAAAAGTGTCAACCATCAATGGACCACTAAATGATCTGTCTCCATGACAACTTGTATCTAAACAATCCTCTTCACATTTTGACATCATTAGAGCAAGACGACACACACTAAAGGGCAAGTTACTGACGCTGACATTTTATGTTGTGGTATACTCTCCACTGTTGGCTTTATTGTCAAATAGTTTTGAATTAAGGAATTATAATTCCAGTATTTACATAAATGTCCTACATTCTTCAGTGTAGCTTCAACATTTTCTGTAAACTAGCGTTGAATATCCCTTTTGTGAGTGATGTAATTTAATGTTAAGTGAACGAGCTACAGCAGGAATTAATCCCAAATCTGGTAGGAAGATAATCATGTCAATGCCTGATATATCTCTAAATAATAGAAAAAATAAAAGGACCCATGGTCTACCTGTTTAGTATAATTCGGAGAATATTAAGTCTGGTAAAAGTTTGTTAGTAAAGTAAACGAACATTTTTGGTGTTGCAGTCAATAGCTGTTAAACTTATTATTTTCCTTAAATCAGGGCCTAGGTTTAGGTTATTTTCCTTGTTTAAGATTGTATTATTGAATTCTTGAGGTCATGGTCCATGATTTAAAAAGAAAAGGATCTAGTGAAGGTAATGCTCCAGTTTATTTTGAGGAAACTGTTCGCCCTATCCTGGATTTCATATTTGGTCTTATGTAGTATATGTCTGGGATGTAAACAGTATTTTTCATGGGACTGAACGAAGCTCCTGGCGCTCCTGGATCTAGGCCGGTTCACTAATCAATATGTTTTCTTCACTGATTTGTCACATGACGAAACTAATGATCGGCATGTTCCAAACGTTGCCTTTTCGTCGTCCGCCTCGTTTTGACTCATACATATATCATTTTTATTATATATACATATTTTTTTATAATAATAAATGCGTCGCATTTACCGCGGTCCTTATAAAACTGTTTAGCTGAACTACAGGAGCCAGTAGCTTCTGCTGGCAGCGCAGCGGAGGTGACATCACGCGTCTCGTGTTGACAACTAGGCAGCAGCCGCTGCTCCTCAATGGAAAGAAAGCACCGCAGCCATTAGCCAAACCCCGACCTTCCTGAGTTTGAGGGCAGTCTATGCAAGACGATGCTGCGTGATTACCGCTAATCCCAACAGCTGTAAACGGGCATCTCGCTTGTGCTACTCTGATCCTCCAAACAGGCAACCCTCGTATCTTTTTTCCCTGCAAATTCATGATGGTGTCGCTTCTGGACTACAGTTAAAAAAAAAAAAATCATAGTAATCACCGTGCATTTACAGTAAGTGAATGAAATCACTGCAACTTGCTCATATTAAAACCTGCTCATTTGAATTTGAGTAGTACGGAGCACCGTGTCGATGCAACACTCCTTTATTTTAAATATATATTTTCTCTGTTTTACAGAAATAAGCTAATGTTTACAATTAATGAGAATGGGGTCCATCACGGCTTATCTACAGATGATATGGCACAGGATGAAGTTGGACCGGGTCAGAGAGCTGGGCCGACAGTATCCAGTCTTCTGCTTTCTGTTGTTGCTCTTATTGCTGTCCACTGTGCTTTTAAATAGGTATGCACATCCGTATTACCGCTCATTCATTACCACAGAACAGGCAACACCCATGTTATCATGCTGCACATGTAATTTGTTTTCAGATATATTCACATTATAATGGTGTTTTGGTCCTTCCTGGCTGGAGTTGTCACTTTCTACTGCTCATTGGGACCTGAGTCTTTACTGCCCAACATCATAGTCTCCATTAAACCAAAAAACAAGGTAGGTCAGTCATCTAAGCCAGTCAGCAAGTAACAGCAGATTAGAGCTGCAGTGCAGTTTCCAAACTCTGCTGCATATTTGCTTTCTGGTAATGCAGACACACAAACAGACATGATAAAATATTTTAGTACTTGAGCAACTGCGGCACGTGCAATGCTTTCACTTGATCTGAGATTACTTTGTTTTGCAGACTTTCCAGCAGGAGTTGTTTCCGCTGGGCCACAGTTGTGCTGTTTGTGGAAAAATTAAATGCAAGAGGCACAGGTGAGTGATCAGGTTATGTTCTAGTGAAGTTGTTTGCAAAAAAATACTCACAAGATTAACTCAGTGTCCACAGACAATATATATTCTCTGGCAAGATATAGGAGATGCTGAGTATATTTTAAATAAAGTGATTGATTTGGAAGCAAACAAAAATGTAAAATAATAACTGTCCGCTGAGTTAAATATAGAAATTTGCTTAATAATCATTATTTTAATTGATCAGGTCATGAAAGATGTTCTAGTGCCTCCATGTGGCCAAAAAGGACTCTAACGCTTCTCTCTCTGATATTATGGTTTTTCTGTGTTGCAGACCGACTTTATTACTGGAAAACTATCAACCCTGGCTTGACCTTAAAATCCCTTCTAAAGTGGATACTTCTCTCTCAGAGGTATTAGATATCCAATAAAACACAACAACCCCCTCCCCAAATCAATCAAGTGATCAGTTAGTCTCATCTTTGTTTTGTTTATACAGATCCTGGAGCTTGTTCTGGAAAACTTTGTGTATCCTTGGTACAGGTATGACTTTTTTTTTAATCACTGAGATGTTTCCAATAGTGTCTGATGTGGATGGCTCAAAATAAAAGGACAGACTTTCTCTTTCAGAGACATCACAGATGATGAAGCGTTTGTCGATGAGCTAAGGGTGACTTTGCGTTTTTTTGCGGCTGTGTTGGTTCGCCGAATCCAGAAGGTGACAGTTAAGATTCTGTGAGCGTAAAATCTTAGGATGCTCCTCGATTAAAATCTTCATTTTCTTTCTTTCCTCAGGTGGACGTGGCTTCTCTCATCACACAAAAACTTCTCAAAGTTTCCATGAAACACATTGAAATAATCAGCAAAGCGAGGCAGAAAGGTATTCCTGATACCATCACAGTAGTTTAACTAATTTCATTATAAAATTGTTGATTTAATTCTTGTTCTATCATGCAGTAAAGAATGCAGAATATCTTCAACAAGCTTCCCTGGAGGAATATGGTCCTGATCTCCATATGGCCCTTCGAAGTCGCAGAGATGAGCTTCTGTACCTCAGGAAGCTGACTGAGATACTTTTCCCTTACATCTTGCCACCCAAGGCCACAGACTGCAGGTATGCACCGCTGCCACGATAAACGTCAGCGTACTCTTTCACTCTCTCATTTACCTGCTGCCTTACATCTTCGCTCCTCTCAGATCTCTTACTCTCCTGATAAGGGAAGTCTTGGCTGGTTCTGTCTTCCTTCCTTCAATGGACTACTTGGCTGATCCTGTGAGTGTAGCCACTATAAAGGGCGGAAATGTAAAGCTGTTGTTACTTGAAGCCTCCTGCTGATACAGTTCATCAGTCAAAGAGTAGATTTGTTTTGTAGTCTGTCACTCTGGGTTATTTTACCATCAGGATTCAACTTGTGTTTTTGTTTTACATTTTTTTAAATAATTTTCTTATTTTTATTATGTTTCAGGATACAGTGAATCATTTAATTTTGATATTTATCGACAACACCCCTGTAAGTATATCTTGAAACTCTAAACCAAATTATATTATTATTATTTATATCATGTTATTGTCAAACATGTTTAGTTTACTGTTGAAAAAGTTGGAAATATTTTCTATCTGCAGCCTGAAGAAGCCACAGAGCCCACTTCAACTTTAGTTCCTTTTCTACAAAAGTACTCTGAACCTCGGAACAAAAAGCTCTCCGTAAGTGTTTCCTTTTTTAAGTGGGTAAATGTAGAGGAAAACATAATTCTTTAAAAAGATTGAGCATAAACAACATAGAAAATCCTGTGAGATGGATGGAATATAAAGTCATCTGATCCCCACTGAGTTTTGAATGTAGGTAAATACATTCTTGAGAAAACAGCAAGACATGAAATTTACAGCCTCGTTTGTTATTGAGAGAAAACTAAACCAGAATACAGAACATTCTAAAATAAACTGGGAAAGCTGTAAATGAACTAATAATAAGATTTTTGTAAAAAGTGACATTATTTTAAGCAGGCACCATTAAATTTTTGATTGTGAGTTTTGATCAAAAGGAGGTTTTGAGGGACAAAGATGGGCCCATGATTGAAATGTTTAAAGGCAGTGTTCATTGAAAGATCAGAATAGGTTTGCATAATTCTCCTCTACACTGCACAATATCACAAGATTCAAAGAATTTCTCATCCTGCACCAAAAACTGTCATTTATCAATAAGTGATGTAACACAAGGGCAAAGGTTGTTGTCAGATACCTTAGTTAAGCACCAAAATACAGTTAAGCTCCCAAATGCCACTTTAAACTTTACTGTAAGAAAAAAAATCCTTATTTTAACCTAATTTTTTCTGAGTTCAGAAGCATCTAATAAAGGTCATCACTCTGTGTTAACATATGTTGTGATCAGACACGTATTCAAGATATTGGATGAGTCCAAAAGTCTTATTTGAAGAATTCACTTAAGCCACCTAATGCTGCCTGTAGTCATGTCAAGCAAAGAAACATCATATCTGCTGTATTTCCATTTAAATCAGGAGGCCTCAATGATTTCAGCAATAAGCAGATGAATATAAAATATAAGAATTCTGTCTGTCAGATGTTTACTCGTCTGTTTTCTCCTCTGTGCTCTCACTTTAGGTGTTGAAGCTAGAGTTAAAGGAAATCAGAGAACAACAGGATCTTCTCTTTCGTTTCATGAACTTTCTAAAACAAGAAGGGGCTGTCCATGTCCTCCAGTTCTGTCTTGCAGTCGGTCAGTATTTCCCATTTAAAATCTGGACCTTGGTTTTTGTCTGCAAAGACTTAAGTATCGCCTGATTTCTGAATGTAAACTACACCATAAGATTTGAAGAAAAGGTTTTGTAATTAGTTATTTTCAAGATGGCTGCCACAGCGATGTGTTATGATCCGTCCTTACACACTGTGACTGCTGTTTCTAATTCTTATGTCTTCTCAGAGGAATTCAACGACAGGATTTTGTGCCCAGAGCTGTCCGACTCAGAGAAGATGATGCTCCATGAGGAAGTGAAGAAGATCTATGAGACTTACTGCTTGGACGAAAGTGTCGACAAGATTCGCTTCGACCCCTTCATAGTGGAAGAAATACGAAACAGTATGTGACAGCAATCACAGTAACATCCCTTTTAGCTGCTATTTGGAGAATTTTTTTTACCTTTTCTTCTTTTTTCTAGGTCTTTGTGATTCCTGGGTGTTCTTGCATGCACAGCTGTTTTTAGGTCTGCCCACAGATTTTTGATGTCGCTAAGATGATGGTACTGTGAGGACCATGGCAAAACCTTCAGCTTATTCATTTTGAATAAGCCTATTTTGGATTTTGAGTCTGTGTGTAGTATCTTAATCCTATTGTAGAGGCGGTGCTGTGATGTTTTCCTCCAGGATTTGCTGGTGTTAAATCAAATCATATCTTTTTCTCATGAAATAATCCATTCCCTAAAAAATTATATTTTGCTATTTCAAGCCCTAAAATGTATATTTTGATTGAATCATTCTACACGATTATGGTTAAACCCTTCACTTTCTTGTGAGGATGTGAAGTCTGATTGGCATCACCTTTCCTAACAAAGACTACAGATAAACCGATCATGCTCTAAGATATCTTCATAAAATGCAATCCAAGATCTTATTTTTGGTCATAAAGCCAACATTTAGCCAGAAATTTAGCCAGAAATGCAAATAAATAAACAAATAATTAAAGTAATCTTTAATTTAAGGCTTTTGGAAATCATCTTCTACTCACTCAGCTGTTTTCAGTAACCAAAGTTTTCAACAGGCATGAGTCTGCATAGCTAAAACATATGTTTTTTTTTTCTCTCTCTCTTTTCCATCTGCCAGTTGCTGAGGGTCCATATGTGGAGGTGGTGAAACTGCAGACCATGAGGTGCTTATTTGAAGCCTACGAGCATGTTCTCTCTCTGCTGGAGAATGTTTTCACCCCCATGTTCTGCCACAGTGATGAGGTTAGTAACTACACCAGGAAATAAATCACCTGTTTATATAAATAGTAACACAATCCAACTTGGTCCAAACTGACTGATTATCTAATATTCAGATATATTTCTATCTGCTTATGTTTCTACATACCTTTTTTAAATATGGTCATTTTACACAAAATCAGTGGTGTGTTGAAACATTTGTATTGTGGGGCGTTTCTTGGAACTAGCTCTGCTAAATGCCAAAGCAGCAGCTTATTTGGAATTCGTTGACTCAGCTGCGCTGTCCTCTTCCGACCTCTCAGCCACCAACCACCATTGGCCCTGCCGTCAATGCCAGACGCGCAACTGGCCAATGAGATGACTCTGGCCTGATGCCAAGCTGCCAAGCCAAATTTCACCCCTCAGAGGCAGTTTCATTGAATAAATCTGGGTGAACCAGAGCTCAGCCATTGTCCACAGCAGGCCACTGCCCTGCATGAATAAAGTGTCATGTAAACATCATATTAGTTGTTCTGTCTTTCTGTTCCTGGTCCTAAATAAACAGAGCAGCATGATTATTATTTACGTTTTCTTTTTCTATGTCTGCAGTACTTTCGCCAGCTTCTGCGAGGGGCCGAGTCCCCTGCCAGAAATTCAAAGATGAGCAGGTAGGTTTTGATTTGTGTGTTTATAAAAAGTTAATGAAAAAAACACACAACAATGAATTCTTTTCTTCCACATCCAGCTCAATTTTTGTTCAGATTTCATTACAGCTTGATATGTTCTTGAAATTTTACAGCTCTCTGTATCTCCATCAGCTCTGCAGGCCACAGGCAACATATTTCCTATGCCTGCTGCTGCACTAAACATTTTATTATTTTTTTTTTTTAAATGGAGAAAATTTTACTTAAAAAAGGAAGGAAGTAAACTTAAATAAGCTCAGGGATCAACTTATGTTTTCCATCACGGGGTGTGGTGTAAAGGTGGCCATGGAGCCGTTCCACTAACTCCTTGTGCATGTTGTTCCAGAAATAGCCTCAGTTTGGATGACATTCGGTGAGTATAAGGCATCGATGTGCTGATCAAACAGTGGCTGGCTTAGCAGGGCTGCACAAAAGAGAACAAAGATGCTTCATTGTTGCCTGAAGAGGGCAATGTACTGCCTTTTTAAAGCAACCTCACTAAGGCCTGGACCCACTGCAGTCAAGTTAATAGGATAATGATTCATAATTTTAAAGGCATTCTAGTATAATACTTAGATTTTTCTTTATTTGGAGCTTGTTTTGTAAAATTGACAGCAGTGACCTTATTAATCAACCTTATCAGGACTTTTGCTAGTTTAGGAGTTAGTTTTTTTTTAACTTGCTTCCAAAATTTCAGATAAAGCAGCTGTAATTTTTAGGGGAGAAGGCTACTTTTATGTCACATTTTTCATATAATTCAGGAGCTGTCATGTTATGAACACATTTTGCTGCGGCATCGATTCTGCTGCTCAAAGGTGACCGATATGACAGCAGGTAAAAGCTTTCACTGGTGCATTCACAGAATCTTATCTGCAATAATTCTCCAAAAATCAACCTAAACTCCCTCATATCTGCAACTGAGAAACCCTCTCCACTCTGCCTGTTTGTTCGCACGTTACTCCATATACGTATGGCCACCACCGTGCTGTGTGTGTGACTGAATGTCCACTCTGATTCCGTAACTACCATACTGCCTGCCCTGATATGATCCACGGTCCTCTCCCTCCACTTGCCCATGGGGATGTGACCCTGTTCTGCTTATAGTTCCTGGGACTGGAGCCCCGAGTCCCCGTCCTCACTCTTCACCACCTCTGGCAGCTCTTCACCTGCATCTTTTAACTCCCTCCATGCCCAGTCCACGTTCACAAACTTCCCATACGGCTCGCTATCCCACCGCCACTCATCTCCCAAGTAAGTCAGGGTCCATCTGTGTGTCTCAACACGGTGTGCTGTCATGATGTCTTTTTTTCTCCCATTGTGACCCCCATTCCCAGACAGACCTGCATGGAAGTCCAAATGCATGGAAGCCTCTGCTTTTATTTGTCATGTGTCCCGTCTCTACTTTTGCTGCAGCTAAAGACTCGTCTGTTATTGACGATGTAGTGACTTGTCTGTGTTCAGTTTCTTGCGTATCAGATCTGTCACCATGTGCTATATGGTGATTTTTATCTCTTAATCTAACACACTCACACTGGGCACCTGTGGTGTTGTGTGCCTTGTCTGGTTGACTGGTAACTGATCATAGAATATTTTTCAATTGTTAAAGTTAGTCATCCCCTTCAAACTAGACATCAGTCCATTAAATCAATGCTCACTGCTTTGTGCTGTTTTTTGCTTTTGACCCAGCAGCGCTTTACCAGCATCCCAAGCTTTTGTCATTGCAAAATGACTGTGAAGTGACATTTTGGCCCGGGTTTGTCTGTCATAGCTTTTTCCCTCCCATGTACAGTTTTGCTTTCAGTACAGTGTGCTGCTTCCTCTCCTTTATGGCTCTTATCTCATTGCTAGTCTTAACGCCGCATGTGCTTCACTAAAGCTGTGCACATCTCCTCCATCAGTCATTGTTCAATATCCTCCCTGCAGGAGCACGTCAAAGAGGGGCGAGTCTTTTGGGATCAGTCGCATTGGCAGTAAGATCAAAGGAGTGTTCAAGAGCACGACTATGGAGGGAGCCATGCTGCCATCCTATGGGCTGGTGGAGGGAGAAGATGATATGGTGAGAATAGAAATAGTCTGAACACTCATTAGATCTTAAAAGTTTTTGTTTTAATGGTTTGAATTCAAATCTTGTTCCTCATATTGACAAAGTTTAAAGCAACACTGCAATTTGACAAAAATAAATAGAAATAACTTAGATTTAGATTTTCCTTTCTTTATTTTTTTTTTATTTTTATTTTTGTAAATTCTAGTGGGAAATTCTCACATTGAAACACTCTTCTACACCACTAAAATGCCATATGGGGGTAATTTTTAGTGAAGAAAGTAGATCAATCTACCTTCCTTATTCAAACTCCGGAATTTTCCTATTTGATTATATCTCAGGTTTTAGACTCATATCAGCGCTGCTTCAAAACATCCACAACTCCAGAATAAATCTTCAAGGAAAATCAGAAACATGTTTTATATTTTGATAAATATGCAGTGATGGGAAACAAGACCCTAACAGTAAAGATGCATGGTTATACACTTGTCCCCTGCCCTGCTGTATCATTTTAAATTATGTTTCTATAAATAAAGTAAATAATTGATCTTGAACAGGGATTTAATGGTGCATGGCTGCACATTGTGGGTTTGCACTCAACAGAAGTTTGTGTTTCTTTTAAAGAGCAAGACGTGGACAAAATTGGTCTCTGTTGGAGAGAATTGAAACAGGTGTAAAAAGCATTTTAAAGATCAAGGAGCTCTCTTAATGGGTCAGGGGTGAAGTTCTAGAGAAGTACAGATAAGGGTTAGATGATTAAAAAATAACTCCAAAATCCATCAGAGCACCATTACATCCATTATTAGAAAATTGAAAGAATGCAGCACCACAGTAAACCTGCCAAGAAAGAGCAGACCACCAAAACTCAGACTGTACAAGGAGAGCATCGACAAAGAGGCCAAGGATAACTCTGAAGGAGCTGCAAAGACCCACAGCAGAGATTTGAGTGTCTGTCTATGGAGCTTCTATAAGCTGTAGACTTCCCAGAGCTGTACTGTATCAAAGAGTAGAGGAAAAATATTTCTGAAAGAAAACCCCCCAAATTACCAGGTTTGGAGCTCAGATCATAATTGAAATAATTATAATTGTTTTGCCACAATAAAAAAAAAAAAAAAACAAGACTGAAGTGGAAAGCAGATAACTCGTAAGTATGGAGGTGGTAGCCTCGTGCTGTGTCTTGGAAGGAGGTCATTATGAATGAATGATTCTATTCAGAGACTTGAGAGGTGGACAGAAGTCGGCATCTGAGTGCTTTAAGGAGAAACATTTCCAGTCCAGCTGTAAATGCTGAAAATAGAAAGCAACAGAAGGCTACACATTAGCATGTATGACTAAATAAACACTTTTTTCCACATACCCTATAAAAATCCATTTTTTATTCCATGGTGTAGGACATCAACATAAGAAAAATGCCAAAGGATGGTGAATACTACTACAAAACATACACTGTTTTCTTGACCTTGTTCAACTTTTCTCTGTTAAAGGTGGAAGAAGCCATGATGGTGCTGGAGGACGACTCTCCCATGGAGGCAGCCTCCACCCCGAGCACTCCTCGAAACCTGTCAGCCTGGAGTATCACAATCCCCTACATTGATTTCTACGATGATGACGTGAAGAGGGAGAGGATTCCTGTCTTCTGTATCGACGTAGAACGTAACGACCGGAAGGCAGGTCAGCCTTCGCAGACCTTTTCTCTCTGTCTCAGTGCCATGTTAAAGAAGCCATTCTGCCTCGCTGTGTGAGCTTTGTTGTCCTTTTCAGGAGAATTTAAATTGGTTAATTTGTGATGTTACTGTCAGTTGTTCTTCAGCGAATAAACTCAAAGCGAATTATTTTATAGCATTATTCATGTATATGTTATTAAGCATCAGATCATCACTTTCTGAGTGAATATCTGTTAAAGGGCTATGAATATTAATAATATAACATTTTCAGATTAGAATGTTTAATTATGGCCACTTTGTTATATGAAAATCAAACAAAAAAGTAGAATTTAACATCTCTTAGGGGTCAGGGGGAGAAGATATGACAAGCAAACCGCATCCTCTTATTGCAACTTGGAACTGTCACCATGAATAACTGCATTTGTGGAAATGTGATTGTGCTGATTTCATTTATTAAGACTTAATATTTGTTTTCCTCCAGTGGGGCATGAGACTGAGCACTGGTCTGTGTACAGAAGATATCTGGAGTTTTATGTCCTTGAATCAAAGCTCACTGAATTTCATGGTAGGTTTTCTGCTTTTTGTTGCTGCACTTTGTTCATGAGATCTTGTACTTTTTATTGTCTAATGGGGGAATATTTTATTTGAAACAGATCTAGATAATTTAAACCCATTAAATCCAAGTGATCGTAAATTAAGTTTAATGGTCTTGTTGCATTGTTTTAGAGACTTGACTTTTTCTCTTGAAATAAAAAAGGGTTGTTGTTCTTTTTATTTATTTAACCAGTTCTTTTTTTTTTTAATTCTTTTTCTTAAAATTCTCCCTTGTAGGTTCATTTCCGGATGCACAGCTGCCCTCAAAGAGAATAATTGGTCCTAAAAATTATGAATTTCTAACATCCAAGCGGGAAGAGTTTCAGGAATACCTGCAGGTAATATATCTGAAGGAACTTTAAAGTCTGGATTTGTCAGCTTATATGAAGTAAAGTAGAGATTGATGGGTCTGGATGAGAGCCTAACTAAAAGCAGGCTCAGATTCTTATTGATTAGTTGCATTATAACATAACATTGTTCCAATAAAATGTGACTTAAGTCTCTTGTCTCATGTGTATGTGAGTATAAATGATAAAGCTACTCTGCCTTTACTTGGTAGGTAGTACATTGGTGTAAATGTTACATACAAGTTTACTTAACATTTCATTTCAGGTCTTTATTCAGAAAATAGACTAAACTCAGATGGTTTTCAAATCTACCGATTATCTAAAACCACACTATTCCTCACAGCAAGAAGAAATGCAAACAGCTTTTGGAGTTTTTCTACGTTACTTTAGGTGAAACTGGCCAGATCCACGCTCTTGTACGCAGATCTTTTCTCTCACATTTTACAAGACTAGAAGTAGATATGCAGCATTTTAACATCCAAAAGCATTGCTTTTGGTGACTTTTACTGTGTTATTTTGCTAAACTTTGCATTCATTTTTAGCAGGAATGGAGCTGACAGTGAATGATTGCATGTGAATGCAGACTACAATTGTTCATTGACCAAGAGCAAAATAAAAAAGCTCAGTTCCAAACCCAACAAGATAAAAATTTAAAATTTCCCATCATTAAAAATGCTTTTCCCACAATTCTAGTAAAAATACTGAAAGGGTTTAAAACTACTTTCTATAGGAACATGAAGCAGCCTGTTTAGGCCTTTCTGTCATCAATGTTAACGTCTCACATCCAGTCAAGAATTTGCTCAGATTTAATTGTCGGATTAACAACTTTTTGAACTTCACCAGATTTAGTCAAGTAGGAGGTTCCCCACAGCATGAGCTCCTAGATTCAGTGTAAAAGACAAGCCAGTTTACTTTTAGGTAACTATGTCTGTAGACCATAAGGTGCCTTTAACTTTTAATGAACCTTATTGACTCTATAGATTATTAATCAAAGCCTGTATTGCTTACAAAATGTGTTTATGCACCTACTGACTAGAAGGGCTTCATTATTTTCAATTGATTTAATATATATAAGTGAACATACTTATATGTAAAATACAAAAGACGGCTGGACGGTCGATCACCACATAATCAGAAGCAGTAAAACGAAAGCAATGACATTCACTGTGATGGATTGCTAATGTGTATGAGTGTGAATGTGTAATGAGTCTGCAGCTTGACATTCAGGGTTTGCTGAAATTCATCCTCAAGTTTGGAGGCTGAAAAGTGACAGAATAACTGAATATTACAGCTTACAACACTTGTATGTTTTTTTTCTTTACTTTCTTTGTAGAAACTTCTTCAGCATCCTGAGCTGAGCAACAGCCAGCTGCTGGCTGACTTCCTGTCTCCACATAGCATGGAGTCCCAGTTCCTAGACAAGATGTTACCTGATGTTAATCTCGGTACAGTATGAGGAAGCTTTTTTCTTTTCTAGATGTTAGGAATGTGACAGAGACAAGTGAGATAAGTGATTCCTGAACAACAGGACACTGTTTAATCAGGCCGACCTTGGGTTGCAGTGAAAATGCACATTTGAGAGACAAAAAGTGACAGAAGCATAAATCACTGAGATTAAATATTTATGTTTCACAGGGAAAATCATTAAGTCAGTGCCCAGCAAACTGATAAAAGAGGTAAGGAATGCATTCATTGTGGTGTGTTTGTGTCTATAATTTTAGAAACCAGTTTCTTTTCCCTTTCTTTACTAAACAAATGTTCATGACTTTTGTGTTTTTAGATCTTTAGTTACAAGGGTCCCATAAACATCTTGCATGACACATAAACCCATGAGAGTAATAATAGGCCATTTCATACAGATAATATCCTGTTCTTTTTCATTCAGAAAGGGCAACATCTGGAGCCTTTCATCCAGTCTTTCTTCAACTCCTGCGAGTCTCCCAAACCCAAACCCAGCCGGCCTGAGCTCACTATCCTGAGCCCCACCTCAGAAAATGATAAAAAGGTAGGGAGTCTGAATTTTTCAACATTATTCTGCATTTTTCTTTATTTCATGTCAGTCCTTTGGAGTGCAAAAGCACAGATACTGTAGCCCAAGATATGATTGTCAAATAAGAGCCTCTCAGAGGATTGAAGTAAGTGTTCAATTATTTTTTTCCTATTAGTCCAGCTTTCTGGACCAAATGAGTTAAGTTGTGAAACTGCTGTGATTCTACAAGCTTTACACATTTCAAACTATTTCTGGTTGATTTTTTTATTCATTTTTTATAGTTATGATCCTAGTTCAGGGTCACAGGGAAGCTGGAGTCTATCCCAGCATTTAGCAGGCGAGAGGCCGTCCATCGCAGGGCCAAAACAGACAAACAACCACTCATGCTCTCACACTAGGGTCAATTTAGAGTGATCAGTTAACCTAACATGCGTGTCTTTGGACTGTGGGACTAACCAGAGTACCCGAAGATAAAAGTCAAACCCCTCCGAGGCTCGAACCAGTGACCTTCTTGCTAAACATCACACAGCCAGAAATCGATTTAACCAGTGTATCAGAACTGTGCAGGGATTAAAAATGCAATGTCATGCTATGAACCTCTCATAATACAGGTTGTAAAACATATTCAGATTTTACTTCTGTCAGTCATTCTTTGCTGGACATGCTCTTAAAACTGAACAGCTAAAACAATGGGTGTTTTAAAGGTCTCCAATTTAAAATTTAGTCCCTTTCTACAGCTCTTCAATGATCTGTTCAAAAACAATGCCAACCGATCAGAGATGACAGAGAAGAGACACAATCTGAACTACTTCATGGAAATGATCACTGTTGAGGGAGTGTATGACTACTTAATGTATGTGGGTAAGTGTAACCTTGTTTATTCCATTTATCACTTTACTTTTGGTATTAAATGCATTATGAATTAATTTTATGTCTTGAAGCTCATAGGCACAAAAAATAATCGAGAAAAAATATTTTGGTGCTTTTTGTGTTTTGTCTTTTTCTTTAGTGAATTTTTTAGTTTTTCTTCACATATAAAAGACGTAAAAATTTTGGTTCCTCCTTTGTTGTGTGTAAAACTGCTGTGTATTATTCAAGGACATTTAGAGACGTAGGTGTCAGCACACCTGAATGTTCGGCTAACCCCCCCGAATGTTTTTTGAATACCACCAGACCTCAAAACAAAAATAATTAGAGAGACATATCTGCTGTAATCACTTGTTTTTGGATATTAGAAGATTTAATGTGAGGAGGAGCTGGAGAAGGTGTTGATCCCATAACTACGGCTTCATCTCGAGGGAAAAATAAATCAAACTAAAAATGCTCACATTCTCAGAAATACAGTGTAAAGACACAATTCATGTTGTGTTCAGATATGCAGGGAAGTTTGACCACATATGGTAAATGGTCTGTATTTATATGACACTTTTACTACTATACACTACCGTTCAAAAGTTTGGGGTCACTTTGCCATGGGATTCAATACGGAAGTGACCCCAAACTTTTGAACAGCAGTGTGTGTGTATATATATATATATATATATATATATATATATATATATATATATATATATATGTATGTATATATATATATGTATGTATGTGTGTGTATGTATATTTATATTAGTGAAACAAATTTGGATTTGAACTGGGTTCAGGCAATTCATACATTTTTTGTCAAGTAGGTAACTTTAATCTTAGTATTCTAAATGGGGTTTAATATGTATTTTTCTGTGGAACTGCTGTAAGTTTTCAGTCTTTATTTGAGTAAAAGGATGTGGAGCCACTTTGATGTATGCGATGCGCCTCTGTTCGATCCCCTCATGCATCCTTCATATCAGCTGAAGATATCCAGGTTCCTCTGTAAAAGAAGAACTTTTATCTCTTAAAACATCCCAAACAGAAGAACACAAACCTTATAGGTGAACACATAGCAAGAAAATCCTCTCTTTAGACTTCTAAAATGTCATTGTAACTCATTTGGAGTAGATTTTTTATTTTTGTTTTGCGTTTAACTAAAGAAAAACAAGCCAAAATCATCTAAAGGAAAAGAGTTTCTATAGTGGAACAGCAGTGCAATGCCAGGTCAGTCTCATAGTTAGAAGCCCAAATTTGTCTGTAATGTTTTCTGAAGCTTTGTTAAATAACTAAAAGTAATGATTTAATATTGTATTAAAAACATGCAGTGTTATGCAAAGGTCTTGGGCCACCCCTTGTTTAATCATGTCTTTTCAGCACCACCGGAACCTTCTGAGGCAAATCTTTCTCTTTAAGTAGTTCTCAGAAATTCTTCTCCAGACTTTTTGAAGGACTTTCTAAAGCTCCTCTTTGGATGTTGACTTCCTTTTGTTTTGTTCTTTGTCAAGATGATCTCACACTGCTTCTATAACTTTGGGATCCATCTATTCATCAGACTTCATGCAAACATCAGCCTTTTCTCCTGTTTCCCTTCATCATGAATGGCTTCTTGTCAGCAACCCTTTCATGGACAATACTTCTAAACAGGTTCCAGTCTCTCATGTCCTGTCAGGTCTTCCTATTTTCTTAAGGACATTACTTTTAGATATGTTCATCTGGTGTAGATAGTTTTTATGCCTTTATGACACTTCTTATTTTGTCCTCTACTTGTCCACTTTCTTCAAAATGTTTAGGGACACACCATGCTGAGATAGGCTAACTTTTTAGCTAAAAGCTCTTTCAAAAATTCAAAAATACATTTTTATGTTTGTCAAAATGTTCTAGTTATTGTTTTTGTAAATAAAAGTAAAGAATTAGGAAAAAAATTTCGTCTTTGTTACAGCGTTCTAGTGACAAACTACCTTAAAGATCCAGTTTAACACCAGTTCTTTGCTGAGTTGTGTGTGTGTAGACACAACACTGGGCCCATCCTGTCTTAGATGTATTTTAACCTTAAATGAGAGAAAAACAAAACAGTAAATATCCAAAGAAAAATAATGCATCATACTGTAGTATTTCTATGGTTGTAGTTTGAGCTGACATACCCAAAAGTATTTCAACCATGGCAGGATTGTATCCAGGCAGTCATGTCTGAGTATCTCTGAAACCAGTTTTTGGGGAAAAGAAGAGTCCTGTTAGTGGCATTGCTGTAATTAGAAAGGTATTTATGTTGAAAACCATCAGAGGAGAACGATTTGACTGTAGATAACAGACTTATTTGAGTGAAGTAACTTTTCTATATTCTTAATGACCTGAATAGTAATTTTATATGATGCAGCTCCTCAGTGTTACAGCTTTGTGATGCAGCCAGAAGGAATTTAAACTGTTAAGGGAGGTGGCACTTACTATCTCATTTAGGTAACAGATTGACATTCAACTTGTGTTACTGTGGTTGTTTGTTACTGAACAATCAGTGTTCCCTAATGAGCCATCATCAGGTCATGCCCACTCCCAGACCACTGATGTAGAAGCCAGTATTTACACAAACATCTCAATCTTTCTTTCTCTTCCTCCTCATTGCTGACAGGACGAGGTGTATTTCACATCCCCGACTGGTTGCATCACCTTCTAATGGGTGGCAGGATCCTTTTCAAAAACACCCTGGAAGCCTACACAGATTATTACCTACAGTACAAACTGAACCAGGTGGTCCAGGAGCACAGGCTGGTGTCTCTCATCACCCTACTCAGAGGTAGACTGCACTGATTCTTCCATCAAACACTGGGAACATATTTTTGTGAGTCTTTAAATTATGCACTAATTCTTTGCCTTCATAGACGCAGTTTTCTGTGAGAGCAGCCCACCCCGCTCGGCCCATGAAAAACAGAGCAGAGCTAAGAGGACATTCGAGGAGATGATGAGCTATATCCCAGGTATTCATTGATTACTTCTTGTTGGTGTTTTGTAAAATCTAGACCACCTTACTTGCTGCTTTTTCACTTTCATGACAAATGTCTGGACATGTGGTTTAAGTGTTGTTTTGGCTTGGATTTACAAAGATATTCTGGGGAAATGTATCGGAGAAGAGGCCAAGTATGAAGGAGTACGTCTTCTTTTCGATGGACTCCAGCAGCCAGTTCTCAACAAACAGGTTCATGACCAATTTTCTCCTCATTTTCAGTGTGTTTGGCTGTGAGTGAAATAAGATAAGTTCAACCAAGTGAAGCTGTGACTGTACATGAAAATTAAAAATGACATTGGATCTAATTTCCTGTTGTGTATCACTCAACATGCACACTCATACCACAGTATTGGGATGCAGTGTAACAGCAATTTCCCCTGTTTTCCTGTATTTTTAGACTTTATTTAAAGGTTAATAGAGTTCTTGTTTTTTAATCTTTTCCTGATTTCTGCTTTCCTCAGCTCACATATGTACTGCTGGATATTGCCATTCAAGAACTTTTCCCAGAGCTAAACAAGGTAATCAATAATAGCCTGGTATAAAAAAAAATCACCACTAAGGCTTGATATCCACTTATTAACCCATTATTCATACACCATTATTATTTGCAAGGAAAGATAAGGTGTGTTTTATTTTTTTTTTACTTCAAAGGAGGGATACTCTATCCTCTTTCTGCAAACAACACACAGGTCTACATATAATTATTAACTTTGATCCCATTTTCATGTGCTAAATGATGAAGTCTTAATTCAATTTAAGTTTCCTAGGGAGCTTTTAATGTTGTCATAATTAAATATTTTAGTGGTTTGGAAACAGAAAAATCACTTGACTTTGTTTTTACCAGCCATATAAAGCATTTACAGTCTGCTTTTGATGTTGTACATCTTGTCGGATTCACCTTGGTGAAGATTCAATGCACAACACAACTTTAAAAGGAGCAGCTTTAGAGAGAGTAAAAAGGTACCTTGGTTTTCTCATTGACAAGCATTTGGCATTCAGACAACATATTAAAAAACCATGGCATCTAAACTCAGGTTGAAACTAGGTTTCTGTTTGAGAAATAGATCCCGTTTCTTCTTTAGTGTGAGGAAGCATCTGGTGTCTGCAACCTTACTGTGTTGTGCTTTATATGGGAGCCTCAAACAAATATCTACTCTGTTTAATCTCTGTGTATCACTGTGCTTTGAGGTTCAGGTTGCAATTTTCTAACTCATCACTGTTTTCTGTGTGCTAAAACTGGCTTTTCATCCTTAAATGCCTGCAGGGAAATACACTGGTTTATAAAATTCTTTTTGGGCTGCTTCCTTCATATTTGTGAATCTATCTTTAAAGGACCCAAGGCTGTTATGCCCTGTGCTCTTGTGATTTTTACAATTTCACTCTCCCTCGTGTGTGCACTGAGCTAATGAAAAGAGCATTTAGTTTTATTGCACCATCAGCAAGAAATAGAGCACAGAATTACTTGAAATTGTCTAAACTGATTCACTGGAAGTCTTCTGCGCTATCTTAAATGGCAAACAACATGAAACCACTGGGTTGTGCTTTTCTGATTAATAAGAGTAAGAAAAGTATGTGTAATAACTGGAAACACCTGTATGCTTAGAGCTAGTTGTTCCTGTTGTTGTTCTAACACCTTCTTTTCTAATCTTCTCAGCAGGTACAAAAGGAGACGTCTCTGATGGCTCCGTGGATGTAAAATGTAAAGTGATTCCTTACCTTAGGTTAACATAGTGGTCTACCATCAGCTCATCCTTTGCCCTGAAACACAGACCCTGGTATTAACATGCATTTTAGGTTATCCACAGTACAAGTAGAAAGCACCAAGAAGCTCAATCCTGAGCTACATTCAGTGACCTGAACCACAGTCTTACGTCTTTGGTGTGACAAACATTTTCTGTGTTACGTGACAGATGGAATATTAGAAACAAACGAAAGAATAAAAAACAAAATGATAGATTTATTACTTTTTAAATGCTCTGAGTGCAACTCTCCAAATTTGAACAAAGTTTGGCTCTTGAACTTCTGCTTGTAATTCATCTATTCCATCAAACAATTCTTGTGATCCATATTACGGTCTGCTCCACATTCAAGGCAAGACATGAGTTCAGTAGAGTTCAATAAACTCAGCCTTTTATAATTAAAGTGGAAATTCTTCCAGTACGTGATCCTTCGGTGTGACTCAGGGTCCATTAGCATTTACACCATTAACAAGAATTTACAGGCATCCCACAGTGCCTACAAATGCGGTTTGAGTAATAACATTTTTAAGTTTCATAGATACATCCTGCATGTTTAAACCTGTACTTAAAACTATCCACCTAAACTTGGATCACCGAAGATGTGTGTTAATTCCAGGGTAAAATCAGACACCTGCCACTGCAAGACAATTAAACAGAAATTGCTTTCCTGGTTGTGTGTAATTAACATGTAAAATAAATTATATAAATAAATGGTAAAAAGAATAACAGGTTACAGTGTGCATTTGTTCAATAACTGTTATTGGTTGCTGTAGTAAAACTTGAAGCTTAAATTATGACAAAGCTATCATCTCATGTTTCTGTACACAGTTACAACTTCAGCTTTTATTTAATTTTGAGTGCACGTTAACAAGTATGCAAACACAGTAAGTATTACAATCCCTTCTACCTTTAAAAAAAATACAAAACATTCAACAATGAATGAAAAATACTTTTTACCCTAGAGGGAAATTGCAATTGCAATACTACTACTACTACTACTACTACTACTACTACTACTACTAATAATAATAATAATAGGATGTGATACTGACAGAATTTCCAAAATAAAGTAAATCAAATTTTCAAATATATTTTCAGCTCTGTGCCCTAAAACCTAACATTTTTCCCTCTACTTCCACTCCAAGGCTCAATATTTTTAGTAATGATTTAAATTTAAAAAAGTTTTTGTTCAATAAGATGAAATGATAAAAAAAAAAAATAAAGATCAACTATAAATATGTACATGGATACTTTGGGTTCAGTGTTACTCTGAGCCTGGACATTTAATCTAGAATTCTAGTTGTTCTTAAGTTGGTGGGACAGAAAAGCAGTGAACCAAGTCCTGAAGGAGTTTCCAAACCCTTCAGTTTATCACATTTAGTCAGAGAGCAAAAAGCAATTCAGCGAGTGAGGGACAGGCAGAGACTCCACATCAACAAGCCAACGCCGTGGGCTGGAAAGACAGCCGAGTTCCTGAATGTGATGCGGCCTTCCACCGCAGGGTACACATGCTTCATGTCCAAGATGTATTATTTTTTAGAACAGAAACATCCTTATCACCTACAAAAACACATGGAATGAAAGTGATTTTTTGGTGTATTTATTCTGTACTTGATGCTATTTTCCAGAAATACTTAATGTTCTGAAATCACAAATAGGAGCGGCTACAAGTAGAAAAAGGTGTTTTAGATAAAATGGAACATATGAGTAAATTTCCTGCTCATAGCAATCTATCATATGACAGATTTAGCTATAAAAACCTTTATTTGACTGAAAAAAAATAAGCAACACGTGCTGGCGAGAGCCAAGTTAGCAGTATCTGCAAAGACAGAAAGAGCATATAAAACACACACACACACAAAAAAAAAACCCCCCCAAAAAAACAAACAAACAAAACAAAAGCAGATTGTACCTTTGTGAGGCTGTACTTGAGCTAAACGCTAACATTAGAATGCTAACATGGCCACAACAAGAGCTCTGTTTGCAGATTGAGCTTTCTTTTTTAAAATAAAGTTCTAAAATCTTTCAACACAGTAACACTTGATAAATAATAATTAGTCCCAATTTCCTCACTGTATTCTTTCTCATTTAATATTTAATATATTTATCATTTCCAAAACACCAAGAGAACCTAATTATTTATCTAAACCAGCGATGTCAAATTTTACAACAGTGAATTTAAAATATCCAGAAAACACAATGAAACTCTGTAAAACACGAGAACTAACTCCGTCACTGTTCACTAGTAAGAGTTGCAAACAAGCTCAGATAATGACTTAAAATGTGGTCCTGCCAAATCAGCTCTACTGATACAGATCTTGCCCCTGTAGATAACACTATAAGGATGATAGTATCAAAGAAAGATATAGGAAAGGCTGCTAATATACAGCCGTCTTATGTTTATCCCTCATGCAGGAAAAGCAGATGGCAGTCTCTCCCTTCTTCATAGTGGAAGCTGTAAAACCAAAACTATTTACACAAGTATCAGAAAGCATAATTTCTCATTAAACACTCATGGCATCACATCCATTCTTCCATCAAACTCTTTTTTTTTCCCTCGCTGGGTCTCTATTATCTTGACATGATCTGCCACTAAGCTGAATAGATCTCTTTAGAATGTCTCGTTGATCTCTTTCCAAGAAACTCCAGTTTTGCCTCCTACATGTTACAAGTTTCATGACTGATTCATGCTGAGAAAATGTTAGGTTGCAACATGTTTCAAGCTTCTTCCCTGGCTGAAATCCTGCTCATCTTTCGCCTATTGGTGGCCTGTTTTGGAAATGTATTTACTGTGTAAGAAAGGACATTTGGTTGTAGTATGTTGGACATTTAACTGTCAAGATTTTGCAAAAAAAACTGAGCCAAACGGTGAATTTACAACCTAAAAAAAGGCTCTATAATCTGCTTTCTCTTATGTTATCAAGATGTTGTACAGACTTCTTCAAGTAGATGGAGTTTTTTTCTCTAATGTTTCCTTCTTTTAACACACATGGGTCCTTTAATTATCTCAGGCTCTCATACTTACAATGAATATCTATAATAAACGAGAGGTTTACAAACATTAACATGTACTAAAAAGTTTTCAAGCATATTCAGACATTTTAAAGATACAATGCCTGTATCAGATAAAAGTAGGGGTCCAAGTTGAATAACTAATCTTGTAATTATGATTTAATAATGTTTAAATTGTTTCTTGTCAAAGTGCAACAAGTTTAATATAACAGCAGTAAAGAGAGGCATGTATATCAGTCCTTAGCTTCAGTCCATGGACTAATGTATTAGTCCAATGTAAGGTGGTCAATGTTTACTAATGTAAGGGTGATTGCTTGGTTTCTTGTTCACATATGCTCCAGAATCAGTGGAAGTATTTGGGAAAATAGCTTGAAAAAGAACTTGTGTAAACTTTTAACAGCAAACTCAAATTTAACTTTTACTTTTTCTGCCTTGAGATATGCTGCTGTCCAGTAAGATGGGGTTTCCAATAGCGTTTTTAACATTCCCGACCCCATCAAATGTGACCTTTAAATATCCAAGATATTTCCCACAGGCATAAGCCTGGACCACGGGTGCGTTTCTACCATCATTAGACCTTACCATACAAGGATAATCACCCTCCTTCACCCCAGTCGATGGAGGTGTACCTGCAGAGACAGAAAATGCTGTGGTTTGTGGAGCACCATTGGAAACCATTGGAAAAGGAAAGCTTTTTTAAAGTACGGCCAGTATAATAGATCTGAACACGAACATCAAATAGGATAAAAATACCAGAGTAGAGGAATGTGTCCTCCAATAACAACATCGACCCCTGATACACGCTTGGCAATGTCTCGGTCCACTGTGATTCCAGAGTGTCCCAGGGCAATGATCTTGTTATAGCCCAGAGTTTTCAGCTTACCCACCTCATTCTCAAACTTTAGGGGAGGGGTTTTCGTGAGTGGTGTAACCAACCACAGCCACTTTCTCTGAGCCCACATGGATGATTGTAGAGATGGTAGTAACTGTTCATATTTACAGGCAGTATGTGGTCAGGTTTAGTGTTGGCACTCATCACAGAACAATTTACATTCTGGAGAAAAGGTTTGATCGAACCCTCCACTCGTGGTTTCCTATTTCAGCATATTTTCTCTGAAAATCTTAAAAATAATAATGTTAAGTGATTGTTTGTGTTTAATCACAATACCATCTTACCATCACACCCTAACCAAGTTTGTTCTGCTGCTTCTGTGCCTATAAAGTAATTAAACCAGAAAGTGCCTTGAAACTGGTCTCCAGGATCCAGAAGCAAAACATTTTTCTCCTTTTTCTAAATCTTTGGTAAACTGCCTAGCAACCCCACCAAAGCATGGACCCCCAAAAAGGACACCTTACCAAATCCACACTGGGCTCCTCGATGCGTGCGTGGACTTCATTGGTGTGAAGCAGAGTGACTTCAAATGTTGAGGCTCTTCTCGAAAAGATTAAAAGCAGTACGTGGCTGCGTAAAGTGAGGAGAGCACATTGGGACCACCAGAAACTCATCGTGTCACTGTGCGTAAAAACGCACTGGAGCCCAACGTCGTCCAGAACATGAAAAACATGATCGTCTCCACTGAACTGAGACGTGTTGAAGCACAGAGTGAAATATTCTGAAGATAAAGGTACAGCCAATCAACTTTCAAAAGTCCAATTTGGACCATCAGTATGTACACACACAAAATAGAAAAAATACACACACACACACACACACACACACACACACACACACACACACACACACACACACACACACACACACACACACACACATATATATATATATATATATATATATACACATTTCCTCTTCACTTGACAATCTCAACCTAAATATGACTACTACTAATAATACTAATAATAATTAGGAAAGCCATTTAACCAAAAACTTAACATAATAATTTAGTAACACTAAACGTTTACTTTCAAGCTTAATCCCTTTTTTGTGAAATTCCAGCTAAGTTAAAAAAAAAAAATCCTATGCTCACTTTTTATGTATTACACTTATGTTCTATTCATATCCCTTAACTTTATATTAAACATAGTGTAAAGAAGACCGTACAGTTGCTTTTGATGTCAAGTACTGTGTCTCCACAACACACACATACATGCCCATCACCAACCAGCACCCCTTAGTGGACAGACTAAACACAAACATGATCTACCACTTAATTATGATGTCCCATCTTGTTTGAATTCTTGCTTGTGTTGTTCTTACTCTCAAATGTAATTATGTAATTCTCAAATTAAATTATGTTACATGTAATATGTGCATTGTTGTGTGGATGCTTTTTAAAATCTGAACCTGATTATCAAACCTTTTATCTACAATAATGATTGAGATGTATTTCTCTACAATGCTACAACTGTAATACAAGTTGGCTGTTGCTCCTAAAGTGTTAGTGTTGCAAAGAGGAAGCGAGGTGTCCTACGATCAGCCTCTTCAGTGTCTTTAGAAATGGTACCACACAAATAAAACATTTTTTATTGACAAACTCAGCCTGTGAATGGGGGGTTTTGAAGCCCGAGATAAATTTCAAGTTTCTCCACACCTCCCGGATGTACTGCTGCTGCAGCTGCTCCTCAAACTATCTCTTGTAGCTGGCCTTTCCCTCTCTGGTTTTACTTCTCAACTCATTATGTACAGTCCTCAGCTCCTCCTTGTTCCCTGATCTGAAAGCTCTCTTTTTCTCCTTAAGAAGAGCTTTAATATCAGGGGTAATCCATGGCTTGTTGTTTGCAAAACACTGCACTGCCATGGAGGTAACGTTTTTATAAAAAGAAAAGTATGTATTCTGTGATGCAGTCTCCGACATCATGAATGTCCTTCCCATGGGGGTTGCAGAGCTTCGTCCACACAGCAGTGTTGAAGCTGTTCCTCAGAGCCTCCTCGCTCTCAACAGTCCACCTCCTCACTGTACGGGGGACTACAGAAAAAAGTAAAAGCACTTTACTTTACAGACCCTGGCTGTTATAACATAATTTTTCATGACAGGGAAAGTTTTGGCAGTTACAGCTCTGATGAAGCGGAATGGAAGTGTGTCTTTCTGGGAAATGAGCAGACATGTTAACTCAGTAAATGACCCATTTACACTTTTTACACAACATTCCTGGAATGAAGTAGCTGCTGTGCACCTTACAGCTACATCCTTCCTTTATAGAACACACCGAGTGTGAGTGTGTGAATATGCCTTGGAGAGAGTAACAGAAAAACTATATCATTCAAATGTCTAAATCTGATTTTTGCAATAAAAACAGGCAAAATGAATTTAATAAATGTTCTTTAATACTGTATTTAAACGTTTTACATTGCCTCACTCTTTGTGAATCCATTGACTATTATTCTTTTTTTTTATCTCAACATAAGCTAATTTTCTCATGGCCTTGAGGTTATTAGGGCCATTTTCTTGTGCTAACAGAATAATTTATCTCAGTATCATAAGTAAACAAAGATTTTTTCTTGAGATGACAAAATGATTTAGGTGGACTCAAAAGTTAGTGGTTGATTTCATTGATGAAAAAAGACCCCATTACAGCTGGGAAAGCTACAAGTTGTGGCATGTATGTGTAATTCTGTGAAGGAGGGGTTGGTAAAACTTAATTGTCAGACAAATCACAGTTACAGCCTGTGTCAGACTTGATAGAAGCAAAGATGCATGGTAACACTTTACACTAATAGTACAAATCATATTTTAACTAATGTGCAACTCATGTTTAATTAATAAGTCCAGTGAATGAATGTAAATCAATTGATGACCTATCAAGTGGGAAATAATCACATGAATCAACATTGAAATCATCATTAGTTAATGATGAAAAACAGGGATTTATGATAGAGCCTGCATTAATTAATGCATTAGTTAATACATTTTCTCCACTGTATGCACTCCTCCCACAGTCCAAAGATAGTTAGATTGATTTGAGTCTCTAAATTCCAGCAAGGATTGCTTGTGAGTCTGACAGAATGTTTGTCAGTGTTGGTTCTGTGATGGACAGTAGCTGCTGGAATAGGCTCCAGCCCCCCTCAAGATCCTGCATTTGAAAAATCTATTTTCTTCGGAAATATCTGGAGATAAGATAAATTATCCTGTTATCAAGCACAACCAGTCATTGTTATCTCAAGATAAAAAAAAGCATGCAAGCATGACTGCTCTCGGCTTCCGTAGCCACATTAGCTACAGATGATTGACTGCAAACTGAATAACTTCACCACCTACATAAACTCACATTCTCATTCTGGACATGATGATGAACCTGCTGCTTCTGCTGGGTCTGAAACTGATGTTAAGGTTTGTTAATGCTGATATATTGCAATGTTACACTGATACTGAAAGGTTCACTATATACGATTGTTATGCTATAAACCATTTGCTAGGCTACACCAACAAACACGAGTCATGTGCAGTATTGTAACTCCTGTCTTACTGTGAACTTCTTCTACTCTGTTTCTCATAACATGCAGGCTGGAAATCGTTCTGATTCATGTCACTCCCATCTTTTCTAGTTAATGTACTGAATGAAGTAATCCAGTAATAATCATGACAGACGGCCTATCATAACCATAATTATCTAACCTTTTTCAAGATTTGATTTTTCTTTATATTAAATCAGACTCAAAAGGTCTAACAGTAGGTCTTATAATAATAAGATTCCTTAAAGTTGACAAATTCCCCTCCTCTGTTTCATTTGATTAATTTAAAAATGATGGTAGGTCATTTGTTATCATTACAGTTTGGGGGGTCTGGTGCATTCAGTTGTCCAGATTACGTGATGGCAGTGACAGCTTCACAATCTTGAAATTACAAGGCCTCCACTGATACTAAATATGTCACAACGGATCACTGGGAAAGGACTGAAACATTGATATAAAGCTGAACATTATTTTGTTTTCACAAGGTCTGTAAAAGTCAAATGATCGTCGTAATAACTGATAAATCTGATAGTAATCAGTCTGTGTTTTCTCTTAATGAATCCTAACATGCTGCTGATATCAGCTAAAACTTTTCCTCATTTCTTCTCTGGTATCCAGACTTCTTTTTCTAAGGGATATACATGACTTTCTCCTTTGGCTGTCTGGCTGCACTCTGTGTGTTGGGGCTGGGCGGATCGAGCTAAATATTGATACTATCGATACAAAGTCTAGTATCAGTATCGTTCGATACCAGAGCAATGAGATCGATATTTTTCTTGCAGAGAGCTTTGGGGGCAAAAAGCAAAAGAAGGTGAATGAGAGTCAACTAATAGAAGGTTTTAATTTTGTTTAGCTTGTTTGCATGTGTGATAAAAGGGAATAACAGAGTTACTTTATTATTTGGTTACATTGTTGAGCTATTTTTATGTTGTTTACAAATAAAAAAGCTTACATTTAAATTTCTTAGTTCTGCCATAAAACATTTTATTTTGCAAAAATCTTTGTACTGTGTTTGATGAACATGATCATAAATCACAAATGAGACTAGACCTCTTTCTTTCTTTCCAAGCGATATGTTTTTAACACTGTTTTTCTTGCCACATCCTTCATCAATAGCAACATTTAGGGTTGTAACTTTTTGCAAAGCTAACAAGCTGTTATGTTCAAACTGTTTGCACTCTTTTTTTAATGCTGAATTTATACTGGCTAGCTGCTCTGACAGGGATTTAGCAGAACAATCTGAGTTCCCTTAACACTTAAAATTCCATTAATCTCATTAAATCTGAAAAGGGAATTTATTCAACTAGTATTTATTCATATTTGAAGCTCTGCAGTACATGCATGGTATGAAGCTTCACAGCATACAGGCTTGATTTTCAGACATTGCTGATAAGCTGATGAAATTTTAGCTTTCATGTGCTTGTCCTGCTGCTATTCACACTCCATGAGGCATCATTCACACCAGTACTGACGTGTCTGTTATTAACACTCTGTCAAGGATTCTCCTTAGCAAAAATAACAAAAAAAAAAAAAGAAAAAAAAAAAAGAAAAATCAGCATACAGGCAAACAAGCATACACAAAATCCATCATCTTATACCTCCAAGAGGCAGTACTAATTAATCTCATCTAACATACATATATTATCAAGTATTTATCATCTTATATTTGTAAACAACATGTCAAGTACAGGATATATATGATGAAAAGGAACCTTAGTGACACAGTGATATCACTCAGGCATTTGTACCATGGGTTATTAAATCAATTCTGCACTCGCTTTTTCCTTTTAAAGCATGGACAGGCTCCAACTTTTAAAACTCTTAACTGCCTGAAGTGAGTTTCCCGTACGGACATACACTTTCTAATTGGACTTCCAGTCAGGCCAAAATGAGTCTGACCACAGTAACATTTGCCAGTTATCAACACCACTTAACTAATCTCCTGTCACATGTTTTACTCAAGGGAAAAAATGCTGCTTTACCCAGAGTATTTTAGTATATACTATCTCACCTCTCCTTCAGCTTTAGGCTGCAATGCTCTATAAATGAGAAACCCATGAAATGTGCACAAATAGGGCACAGACCTCAAAAAAGTGGCACAATCCCCGACATGGTAGCAACAGCTTCTTCATGTGATCACCATGTTTGGAAAGTTCGAGCCTGAGCTCAGAAAGCCCCCAGTTGTAAATAGAAGCTCATATCTCTCTCTCTCAATACATTTTTAGCTGGGGACCTTCGAGAGCTGATTGGCGGAGCAGAAAGCACCATGTCCCATCAGACCTGGCTTGGGCACACTGTTGAGGGACGGCTTCTGTAACATGCCAACACATGCCCTATATTTGATTCTCTCATTGTACTTCAAAGGAACCTTTAGATTATACACAGTACCGTAAGAAATCAGTGTATATCACTGCTGTATAAGTACTGCAATTAGTAAGAAAGGTAAACCAAACTAAGCCTAAATTATATACAAACCGAAATTCATTAATGATTAATGGCATGGTGTTTTTTTGCGGACATGGTTTTGGTCCATTTGTCACCATAAATAAAATTTATTCAGTGATCACGTTCATTCCAAGATGAAACATTTCTCTCCTCATGGGAATGAATCTTCTAGCCTAAGAAAGCCTTCATCAACTGGAATGAGAGGGTCACTAAATGATTTTATTAATAGGCCTATTAAATATGCTGTATCCTTTGCCACTATATTATGGCATGTGGTCACCCATCTTTATTAGTAAATGTTTCTTGATCATATACTAGTGAGAAAATTTAGTGAGAAAATGGACCTTTATTGGAAAATACACAATTGTAACTAAAAATGTGGGTGAAGCTTTACAAAATGTAGAAGCATGGGCAGTAAAAGTCTCACTTGCATTGTTAATATATTATTATACATGCTCAAATGATAAGATTATAATGCCATTTTTAAGTTTGTTCAAGTTAAATATTACTTACAATACATGCATATGCTATGAAAAAAAAAACAGACAAACATTTGAAGTCGTCATAGAAATGTTGAAACTTCTAATTTGTTTGAAATGATCCAATACTTAGACATAGAGGTACAGTTTGAGTACATAAGATTCATGCTTATTAGCATGAAGCCTTCAGGTGCTGGTCAGGTCTGCCTATGATAAACATGGCACAGATTTAGTTTAAACACAGTCCTCCTTCCTGCTTAAATCCATATACTCACTTGCACAGCTGTGGGCATCATTTCAGGCCCCAGATTCCAAACAAGGCTGACCTAGCTGCTCAGCTTGGTCATTTCTCCCATGTCTCATCTCATAAACACTTGGATAAGAAGGAACCATTCCCTACAGCGATGGTTTTGGGTACGTGGAGAGGGAGGGTTGAATCTCACAACAACATGGGATCTGCCCTGATTTGGGTTTGCCCTATTTGATGTCAGCTGCTACAGCTGTCAGTTATTGAGAATAGAAAGCGAGTTTTATCTCTAAAAACAAACAATGCAAGTGTGCAAATCTCTGCAGCTCTTTTGCATTATAGATAATTTAAAATACTCTCTTTTTGCTCCTCATAGTTACAGCTGTCATGTACTGAATCACAATTTTCCATGCAAGGCAGCTTTTATTTAAGAAAAAAAACTTATAAAAAACCCAGTTAAAGCTAATGATGACTACCTGCAGAGCACCCAATGGGATAACGGTAATTTGAATATCAAGGTAGGAGCTAAACACACAGCTAAAAGTGTTTGAATTTTTTATTTACATTCTCCAGGTGTTTCAGCTGGTGTGCCACTCCTGTTATTCTCCTGCGGATGTTTCTTGACAAGAACTTGACCTCTTTTTGACAAACGAGATATCACAGTATTTAAGCCACATTTGAACCAAAGAGAACACAAGCCAGAGTTCATGTATCCATCCTTTTGAATAAAATTGATTTATGAGTACAAAGTAAACCAGCAAATAATGAATAACGAATAAAAACTATATCCAAATTAAATTAAAATAAATTTACTTTTTTTTTTTTTTCTTTTAGTAAAAAGAAAAAGTTCATACACTGCTGTACCTACATATGGTACAATGTATGCGCTTTAATGCTCATACCTTACTGCCTGCCTAAAAATAGGACTTTTGGGGTCAATGTGAGATTGGAGGTTGTGTGTTGGCCTGTGTTTAGGGATGAGAAGAGATAACACAGCAGAGTCACAGAACTCGCCCCCATGCTGCTAATTCTGCTGCTAAACTGGGTCACACTCAAGTTTTTCCACATAGAAAACAGCAACTGAATCAAAATACAAAAACAAAATCCTACTTAAAAATTGAAGGAGCCGTATTATTGGCTTTCTCTGTTTGTATGTTCATCTGATCTGGCATGTGGCATCTGTACATGTATTTCTAAATTCCCCTGCATTCCCCCCCAACAGCTCTGAAGAATAGAACACAGCAACTGTAGAGAACACATTTCCTAACAAGTTAGAAAACTCATTATATAGCCAAACTGAATAACAAAAATGAAAACACAACAGCTCAGTATGTTTTTCTATGTGTGTGTGTGTGTGTGTGTGCACGCGCGTGTTTCATACCGCAGTAAAAGACAGAAAAGAGCATTCATTTTTGTGTGAATGGTGGTAATACTGGCTGTGCTGGGGCGCTGCCTGTCCATTAGCAGTGCCAGGCAGTCACGCTCAGTCAAGGAGTACAATCATGAACTCACAGGAAGGTTTGTTCCACTGAGCCCTGCCTGCCTGAGGTTACTCTCTGCTGAGCTCCAACACAGAGGAATGACTGCAGTTTGATGCTTTTATGGGGGAATCCAGGCGTTAAATAAGAGGAATCCCAGAGCAATGACATGATGTTTACAATAAAAAGCTAATAGCAAGCAGAGTTGCTAAATGTATGGTATAATAATATTTAAACATAAATTCACACACACACACACACACACACACACACACACACACACACACACACACACACACACACGTATATATATATATATATATATATATATATATATGTATATATACATACACACACACACACACACACACATATATATATATATATATATATATATATATATATATATATATATATATATATATATATATATATATATTTCATTTTTTTCACTTAGATGTTAAATGCTCTTTGACCTTGTAAATTTTTTTTTTAAACCTTTATTTAACCAGATAAAAAAACCCATTGAAATCAAGATCTCTTTTACAAGGGTGACCTGGCCAAGAGGCCAGCAGCACATGTCGTAAGAGCATATACATAGAGGTGCTGGTATTACAAAAAGACACATAAAAACATACAAATTTGGATATATTGGTTCTTCGGGAACACTGCAGCCAACAAAAGGTGACTATAAACTCAAAAGCTGAATTTTATGGACTGAAATATATAGTACTGTATATTGATTGTTGCTGCCAACATAATGATCTCTGCTCAGTTTTCTGAAATAACGCTCCGGTCAGCACATATTTAAGGTAACGTGCTGAATCATTCTTTTTTTTTTTCCTGACCAAAGGTCATTTTTTTTAAAACCCCAGCTAATACAAGCAAATTCATCCTTAAAAGATAGATTAATGGCCCATGAAATGATACACACAGGTATTTGATACAAATAATATTCATGATTTGAGTATATTTATGCAAATAAGATCATTCTAAATCTACATTTCCCACCTTAGCTTTGTGAGTGGAAGAGGGTCACATGTCGTCTAGAATAACAAAGTAAAGATAAAGTGATAGTGAATGCATTATCTCACTGGAGGGACCCATTAAAGGCAATAAAACAGGGATGTCTATGTTTTAATGATGCTTACTGCATGGCGGTGGTTAATTTATTTAACAAAAATGATCAGGTTGTCGAGCTTAGAACTGGCTTGTTTCAGCCTCAGTCGGTAATAAGTGGACTTGAGCTCTAACATGCTGCACTGAAGGAAAGCAAGAGGTTCAGAGCCTCATTTCTAAACTGAGGCAGGCCTGGTGCCAATGTTAATGACAGCTCCTCTCACACATCAGACGTGCCAAATGTGGCAGGATTCACTAAGTGTGAACTTTTCAACCTAAATCTTCCCTAGCTGCATAAACAAAAGCTTCATCCAAATCTGATGTCATGTCTGATGAATCAGTTTTAAGAATTTAAGAATGATATTATGTGAAAATACATTCTGGGCATTTCTTTTTAAATTTGAGTCATAAATTATCCTGTAGTTAGAGAAACAAAAATCAGCTTGCAATTTAGGCCTAAAAGCAAGATCATGATCACCCACATTCAACACCCATATATCTATCTATCTATCTATCTATCTATCTATCTATCTATCTATATATATATATATATATATATATATATATATATATATATATATATATATATAAAATATGTATAGCCCTGGCCAAGACAGCAGCAGTCCAAATTCCATTACAACAGCTGGATAAGCAGTTGAAGACGCTAATTAAGTCAGCTTCCCAGCACTTTAAGATATTTTAAAAAGCTCTAACTGACATTAGTTCCTGCATTTTAAGTCAGTATGAAAACTGTTCTGGGCTGCAGGGGCAGGATTTTAAAGCATTTTTGCCAATTTCAGTGTGAGCTTTTGGGAGTGTCAGTAAAGAAAATCATTGGAGCACAGACAATAGTTACTTGACATAAATTAAATATAATTACAAAGGTAAGAGGGAAGCAGGCCAAGAATGGATTTATAGATAAAATTATGTCAATGTGAAAGTCTGTGTATTGATAGGGAAGGCCACTGAACTCTGGCGTAAAGGGTGCAGTGTTGAGTGAGAGCTTTGCAGCCCATCACAGACCTTAAGGCACTGTGGCACAAGCAGAGGCATGCATATATAGCAGATATGGAAAGTAGATTTTTTCTGGCAGGACAGGAGAAACAGGATTTATTCCTATAATAAAAGCCCAGTTTTGGCTTAAGTTTCCCTAACAGGGTTTTCCATATGTAATCTAAAAGTTAAATGTCCATCAATGAAAATACCTAAATACTTACATTGAACCACAAGGAGAGGGGAGTCAACTGCCTTCCTAGCGTTATAAAACAACATAGTTTTAGTTTTAGTTTCATTCAGCATTAATTTTAAATCAAGCAATTGGGTATGATGTCAAAAGGACATTGCAAGTACGTGACAGCTTGAACAAGGGTAGCGCCACAACAGTAAACCACAGTATCATCTGCATAGAAATGAAATTGGGTATTTGAACTGTTTTGACCCAGATTGTTGACATAAATAAAAAATAAAAGTGGACCCAATACAGAACCTTGCGGAACCCCTGACTTAACAACACTAAAGAGACTACCATCTTGTTTGACACACTGAGTTCTCCCAGAAAGGTCATTTTTAAACCAGCCTGCAGCCTGTTCAAACAATCCAGTTTTTATTAGCCTTACTGAAGGATGTGATGATTAACAGTGTCGAAGGCATTTGAAAGACTGTTAAAAAGAGCAGCACATGTTTTTATTATTGTCCAGTGCCCTCCATAATATCATTCATGACATTTAATGATGCTTATATGATGCTGTAATGTTTCCTAAAGCCTGACTGATATTGGGAAAGAATATTATTGGTGTTCAGGAAATCTTTCAATTGATTACTAACCAATCCCTTTAAGAACCTTTAACAAAACTGATAAATTAGAGATGGGTCTATAATTGTTGAGTGTTGTAAGGTCCCCTCCTTCAACAGGTGGAGTACATGGGCTGATTTCCACACTTTTGGGATAACATTTTGCATAATGAAGAGGTTAAAAATGTTAGTCAAAGGTTTTGCGATTAGGTCAGCTGCAAGTTTTAAGAAATATGGTTCCATATAATGGGGGCCTGCAGGTTTTCTGGTGTACAGCAAGACTAAAGCTCTGCAAACATCATTTACTGTAAAAGATACAAAATGAAAACACAGACCATTAGGAACACGTTCATCAGTCATGTCAGAAGATGGTGAGGACTTCAAGGGAGGGGACTTATTACAAAGGGCTCCAGATGCAATAAAGTGCTCATTAAAACATTCTAACAGCAGATTTTTCAGAGATGAAAACCTTGTTCCTAATGCAAGAAGGGTGATCATTTAGAGTTTATGGGACCGAAATAGACTTGATAGTGTTCCAGAATTTCCTTGGGTTATTTAAGATTTCAGTTGTAGTGGACAGAAAAAAAAAATGAGATTTGGCTTGTCCAATGAGAAGCCATTGCGTAGTTACCTAAAGTGAAGCCAATCAGCATCTGTTCCTGTTTTTCTAGCCTTTTTCCAAGCTTTGTTTCAGTCATACAATAATATAGAAAGGTCAAAGGAGACCCAAACATTATCTCGATCCTTAACTCAGAATCTTTGAACAGTTGCATGCTTGTCTACAATATGTGAAAACCAGCCATCAAAATGTTCCCACGCTCCTTCAACATCATCAGTAAGCTCAGTTTTTCCCCAGTCACAATACAATAAATCACCTAAAAACCTTATTAAAAAAAATAAAAATAAATAAATAAACAAAATAGTTTAATACCAAGTTTAATAACAAGGCACCTTGGGTATTTTGGCATTTCTTATTGCAGTAATTCCACAATGGTCACTCACATCGTTTGCAAGTACCATTTGTGCACTCCGGTACTCCGGCTTCCTCCCACCGTCCAAAGACATGCACTCCGTAGGAGTGAGTGTGAGTGTAAATGGCTGTTCGTCCCCTATGTGTTGGCCCTGTGATTGACTGGTGACCTGTTCAGGGTGTACCCTGCCTCTCACCTGTTAATGCTGGGATAGGCTCCAGCTTACCCACAACCCATATTGGACCAAGATGATTCTATATTAATTTGTATAAATATATAGGCATTAGTGAAATATAATTTCACTGATGCCTATATATTAACTGAGGCCTCAGTGAAAATTTATTAAATCAAACAAATATTTCTTGCACTATTCTCAAGTACAACACAATGGGAAGCCACACTTCAGCAAGCTTTAAGATTACATTTGGACCACAGGACGGTTACACTCCTGTTTGTACAATGCATCCTGCAGACCTGCAGTTCTGCAGTGAATAGTGTGGCCTTCTTTATCACTTATAGTTGAATAGGAGATATCCTTTATCAAATTTTCAGGAGGATCTATTAGATGCAGCAAATATAAGTTGTAATTATGCATTAGTAAACACTTTAATTGTAGCTGTACATAGGTATGTTGTGTTATAATACATATATTCAATCTTACAAAGGGTGGGTTAAGTTAGGGGACAAGTTAGACTTAGTTTTGTAATTTTTATCAGCAGCACTGATCACAAGCTAAATGCTAGCAAAAATGCTTATTTTAGCAATGATGCATTGTATGATATAAATGGGAAACAATGGGCACTATGACCCTGCAGATAGCCCACTCTTCATAAGAGAGAGAGAGAGCGAGAGAGAGAGAGAAAGAGAGAGACGCAGTTGTGATCAGTGGCACTCGTTTAATGTCAGAGTCTTTATAAAAATCGAAGCTTTGGGCTGACTTACCATTCAACCACTTGGGGCCCGAGGAGTCACAACTCTGAAGAACCTCTGCCCTATATGCGGATTATCCCTGACATCCCTCCAGATGTTGAGGCATCAGGACGCACAGCTTAACATTTCCACAGACAACGTTTCTATCTCATCTGTTATGTGCAATAACAAAGATGAAGTTTTCTTTAATGGCTAAAAAACGGAAAACTTTGACTTTCTGCGATGAATGGATATTTGCATCAATATTTTGACATTTGCACACTGAATGCTGATGTAAGGGATGAAAATAAGAAAGAAGGGAGTAATATCGTTTATGCTACACGCTACTTGTGTCATTTCTCTGACCAGATGGCACAGATGAGGCGGCCTTCATCAAGACACAGGACTCTTTCAATGGCAAATATCATTGGACGAAATTAAATTGATTAAAAGTAATGGAGCTTTCCGGTCAAGTCGAGACAACTCAATTTGTGAACACCACAAACGACAGCATTTTGTCAGATTTATCCACTATCGATGAGAGCGCAGAGAGTCTCGCTTATCAGATCAGCCTGGCTGTTATTCTTTCGGTTATCACGCTCGCCACCACTTTATCCAACGCCTTCGTCATTGCAACAATCTCCCAGTCAAAGAAACTGCAAACTCCAGCGAACTTTTTGATCGCGTCTTTGGCCGTTACCGACCTGCTGGTTTCTATTCTGGTGATGCCCATATGCGTCCTGTACACGGTGATCCACACCTGGACGCTCGGGCAAATCGTATGTGACATCTGGCTTTCCTCGGACATAACGTGCTGCACAGCGTCCATCCTCCACCTGTGCGTAATAGCATTGGATAGGTACTGGGCCATCACGGACGCAGTGGAGTACTCCAAAAAGCGCACACCAGCACGCGCGGCGGGGATGGTGGCCACTGCTTGGGTCATTGCCATCTCCATCTCCCTGCCGCCCCTCTTCTGGAGGCAGGTGAAAGCAGAGGAGCTGACCAGCTGCAGCGTCAACACAGATCACATCTTTTATACCATCTACTCCACTTTTGGGGCTTTCTACATCCCCACTTTGCTCCTTATTGTACTGTACGGGCGGATATACGTGGAGGCTCGGAAACGGATCCTGAAGCAGTCCCCCAAGAAGGTTGGGAAGAGACTAACCTCTGCGCATTTGGTAACCAACTCCCCTGGATCCGTGGCATCCACGACCTCACTGCAGTGCGGGAGACACGACACTCCGTCTAGCGACACTGGGTCTTCAACCAGCGAGAATCAGGTGAAAGTGACGGTTTCAGATGCACTTTTGGAGAAAAAGCGGATTTCGGCAGCCAGAGAGAGAAAAGCTACAAAAACTCTGGGAATAATCCTCGGCGCCTACATCGTTTGCTGGCTTCCGTTTTTCATTTACACTTTACTGGTGGCCACATGTGACACATGTTTTAATCCAGAGTTATTTGACTTTTTCACCTGGCTGGGATATCTGAATTCTCTCATCAACCCAATCATATACACTATGTCCAATGAAGACTTCAAGAAAGCTTTTCAAAAGCTCGTGCGCTTCAGATGCTGTAGGTCCTAAACTGTTCCTCTAGTCTCCAATAAAATAGCTGCTTGTTATTTGTTTATTTATTTATTTATTTATTTCTAGAAATTTATAAGAGAGTACTACCGTCTCTGACTCTTAGAGACACTGTAAGACGTGCATGCAAACGGAGAATCATTCATTTGTAACCTTGGTTCGAGATTAGAAAAAGTAATCTTTTTCATCAAAACAATGAATAAAATATGGAATGTTTGAACATAAACTCCATATAGCTAAACACTTCAAAGACTTTAAAAAGAGAAATAAAAAAAAAAAAATTAAAAATTATGCTAAAAAAGAGAGATTGAGAGAAAAAAGAGAAAATACATGTAAAACAAATGGACATGTTTGCACAGTGATGTGGTGGAGAACCTCCTGCTTCACTGAATTACTTTCATTTCTTCAATTTCTAATGACTTGGATTGTTCCGTATGGATACCAGCATGGATGGAAGCTACTATTAAAGCTAGCGCACAGCCATTAATGAGGGTAAACTGCACAGCTACATGATTTTCGACCATGGGTACATTTTGGCTGAAAGAGTCAGTCAGCATTTTCTATAATATGTTCAAATAAGTTTGTTTCTAATTTAAAATTCATGATCAAAATATATATGTGTATGATCACAAATAAATGATCACAGTCAGGGACTGCTTGCTGCTACCATATATGTGCTTATCTTTGTTTTTTGAAAAAGGCTCAAGCCATGGTGTTAAAAAAAAATCAAAAAAATCAAAAGTTGTCTTAATATAAAAAGGTCAGCTGATATTTACCAGTCATGATTAGTTCAATTTAACTGAACACCCATCCCACTTGTTTAACTGTACATATGTGGGTCTGTTTGTTTCCACATTAAATCTATATTTACAGAATGTTATCTTCATGTATTTCATCATCTACAGTTTTATTGCTTCAGAGACTTATTGGATTGTTTGAGTCTGTTCTGAAGAGCTACAAAAACAAAACAGAGGATTTATGAGTATTATGGAATACAAGTATGTTGTGGTAGGAATTTGTGTAATAAAGGCTTTTTAAGGTATTTTCTGGTACAGATGTTTTATAATACCAGCTTTAACACAATAGTAGGCTTATCTGAGAAATTATCGTTCCTTGAATAATAAAATGGTGTCACGATTAAATCGATCAATGTCTTGGGGCATTTGGTATGAAACAATTTAGAAGAATGTGAATCATTTCAACATGTCCTCCTTGTGAATGGTGACTCTTCACCTTCCTCCTGACATGCTAGTATCTCTGATGCTTTCCTCCAGGCAGAGAAGAACACATCTGTGTGACCAGCAGCTGTCAAGATTCAGCAAGTTAGAGGGCGATGCTCAAGTGGTAGACACAGGCAGAAAGGGGCGCTCAGAATGTCAATTCATGCATAAATGCACATGTTCTTTAGCTTATGTGTCTGTTTTCATGTCATGCATGAAAGATGGCTATGTTGGAGCAGGTGAAGCCTTTCTAATTATTTGTAATGGTATTTACAGATGTGTTAGCGTCTGAAAAAAAGACAGTATATGCATTTCAAACCTGTGCGAAGCTGACATTTTCACACTGTTATCTTGTTTCTGCCACTTATGATCCCTGACAAATAGTAAACATAAACCAAAGCACTCCAGGGCCTTTAGAGTAAATTATTTAACATATTTTTTTCTTTTTAAATGATCAGCCAAAGGTTTGTCTTGAAGTTTTTCTTGAAAAGGGTCATTTTATTTTAAGAAACAAAAGTATATGAACAGAGACTGGTACACAAAAAATGCCCCTTTGCCTGATTTGGTTCTTAAAGAAACTTTTCCTTTTTCCTTTTTTTTTTACATTCAAAGTTAGAATTGTGCACATTTAGTAGCTGGACAAAAAGAAAAGAAATAAAAAGCTGCACACAAAGGAACAGTATAGGCCATCTGCGCATGCACTGTTTCAGTGTTCTTACCTACAAGGGCTTTCCCAGGCAAGCATCCATGAGAACAAAACAACTTCCATGCCAACAGCACATATAGTCCTAACAAAGATTGCAGCTCATAAGATACTTTATGTAAGACACATAAGAAGTTAAAATGAGTACAACAAGAGCGCTTTGTACCTATGGGGAAGTCTATATCATAAATATTCTTTAATTGTAATTAAATAGTAAATTGCTAAAAAAGTTCTTCATCTGCACATAATGGATTCCATATTTTGTATAACTGGGGATAAAGCTGGAACATTTTCTTTGTAAAATGAGGTATTATTTGCAGTCCTGATTTGTCAGTATGTATAGAAAAAAGGTATAGAGATGCATGACTTTGGATCTCGGCAATTACAGAGACAAATACGTTTTAGCCAAACTGCTTTTTTTTCTGTTTTTTTGTTGTTTTTTTTTTATTCCACATCTCCACCTAGTACTGAACTTAACCACAAGGCAGCTTGACAGCACACAGTGTGACAGTGACATATTGTGTCAACCAGCTAGCCTTAAGCTGAGGTCAGGAGCAGGTTACAGAAGGCTGTAGCGTCCTTCTTATTCTACTTCAAAAGCTCTATTTATTTATTTATTTTAGGATTGAGTACACACCTGGTGATGATCCACCTGCCATTTCTCTCCCCACTGACTCGATTCCCTTGATCCAGTTTGTTTAACTGTACAGAGTTCCCTAAGGTTTTACACACCATAACCATTTCTCTCCAAAACCAGACTTTTATGTTTAAGTTCAGTTAAGTTTTTCCAAATTTTCAGACCTTCCTCTGTCTTTTCCATGTTGTTGAGTATAGATTGCAGCATAAATAAGTGTAGACCTGAATCCAGAGGAAAGAAAATACAAAGCAGAGATGATCCACAATCAACCAAATAATCGTTTATGCAGGGAAATGTTTATATTTTATAAGCAGGGTTCATGATTTTTGTGTGATTGAATGACTCGTTTGACAGCATAGTTGCTACAGCTGCAGAGCAGCACATTATCCTCTTGTTGACATGGGATGATTGCATCGAGCAAGCACATATGTTAATTATACCGTATCTTCTCTTTTGTTAGCTGAATGTGCAGCATTATCGATTTGCAACAGGTCAGCTCTGGAGTGAAGGACACAACAGCTAGTGAGGCTGAACACAGGGTTAATGAAGCTATAAAATAGTCTCTCACTGTATGTTGTTGTGGTTAGCAGCTTTATTGTTCCACCCTTTCTGATTAAGGAAGGTTTATAGTATTTATCACCTGAAAAAGAATCTCAAGGGGTCATTGCTATTAATAAAGCACCTTAGCAAGGTGATAAGGACTGACCTTGACAGGAAGTAAAAGGAGTCAGCAATCTATAAGGTCACACAGAAAGGTAGCGATCTAGTGTGAATGACAATTGGATGCAAGTTCTAGTATTGGTTTTCAGTACTACGACTCTTGCCACATACTTCTACTGTATGAACACAGATAGATGTGTATTTACACATAGTTTTTATTTATTTGTTTATATGAGGAGGCTTTTTTTTTCCCCCCAATTCACACATTTACATTGTGTGGTTAACCTATGTAAAACATGTTAATACAAACACATAGCAGCCCCAGAAGGTTAAAAGTCCTGGTTTATTAACACTGTAAACAAAACCTATTGGCAGAAGAATAAATCTATGCTACAGTCTCATCAGTTTCTGGAGATAAAAACCTGTTATTGAGTTAAAATTGAGGAGTGGGAGTTAAAAGTGAAGTCATTTACTGCCCCATCTATAGCCACAAACACTAATCACAGCCCATGTGAAGCTGAGGGTGTCACCAAGACACTGCATTTTATGGCATGTGTATGACTGTGCATTAAATCACAGCTTTCAGTCATGTGTGTTCCTTTCTTGCTTCACAGCAGATCTGTGGCCACAAGCAGTTTGTCAGCCTTTTCAGTGAAGTGGGTTAGTTTAAAGGCTCACAGCACTTAGTCTCCTCCTACCTACATGTCTAATAATGTAGCTCATGTGCTTCTAAATCATACAGTGAGATACTCCTGAAGCCTAGATGAATTTTTGGATGCTGTTTGTATCAAAATAAATACTCAATAGCAACTCAGACTGCCTGATTGTGGGACTGTTAGTGTGGTGAATCATTACACTTACTTGAGAGTTATGAATCAACAAAACAGGCTGAAAATGGTGGAGGAGGGGCTTTTTTAAAAATATCTATTTAATATTATGACAGTATGAATGACTAAATTTGCTTGTGATCTTTGTTCCCCTGCATACTAGCTGTGCAGCAACCTCACAAATCAGAAGTGACCTTATAAACCTGGACTCCTGATGCTGATTAACTCTGATTCATATTTAGTAAACTGAGCTTGTTACAGAAACTTATGATAAAGTTGATTATAGTTTACACTATCACACACTGTCAGTCAAACCCAATCCTTACATATATTTTCAGCAATAACATGTCGATATGAGAAAGACCAAATATAGACATAAGGTGGCTTATGACAACAAATAATTTAAAAAACCTAAAAATAAAATTTATTATTATTTGAATTGTGTATAGTGCTCCTGCCTCCATTGACATCAATGTAGGGAGATGTCTCTGCATGTCTAACAATGTAAACAGTGATGTAGGGAACAAAATGCAACCTGGTAAAAACAAAGAAAAAGTTTTATTCCTGTCACTGGGAGAAAAAAAGAAGCATCTGATGCAGTGTATGTTTTACATTAATCTTTGCAAAGCAGCTGCTGGTACTCAGCTGTCTCTGACTGAAATGAACTTGTGTAGAAGCCCTGAAATCCATGAATGTTTTTTTTCATAATGGGGACCAAAACCAGCCAGGGCACAAACTTAAGGGGACTTTTGCAAATGTGGGGACCAAATTGTATGGTTTAGGTAAGTTATTATATAAATGCTGTGAAGCAGTAGAGTGGGAACCTAATTTGTCAGACTTAAATGGCTTTATTTTGCTTTTTTAATAAGGCACAAACATTTTCACTGCTTATTAATACACTAAATACAGCCAACCAGTGAATTTCTCCTAATACTTTTTAAGTAAACCTGAGTTATACATGAATAATTCATGTTTTTTTGGGGGAAGTAACTGGCCATAAACAGAAATTATCCCCCTGGGTTCGGCATCTATTTTTGACTAACTGCATGGGATTTATTACTGAAACTAATCAAACTAACTGGCTGTGATTCACTGCCAAAAGCAGGTTGACTCGACTTTTAAAAATACCAGAATTTTCCCTCTGAGGGTAATAATTTCTTAAACTAAGAGAAAAAAAAGAAGGTTGACCAGGATTTGCAAGTTTAGTCAGATTAATACCTTCAACAGTTATATAACTTGTCATTTTGTTTACCGGGAAGGAAGATTTTTTTGTTTTTTTGTTTTAACAAGAGCTTTGAAGAATACCTCTGACATAATTTACATATTGTCTTTTGACCTTTTGATATTAAGTATCAGAGGATGCATTGAAATGGAAACTTCCAGGGTGTTAGTAATTTCCTTTTTACACAAGCAATAACATCTCAAAATGTCACTAACGCTATTTAAATCTGCATGACAACCAAAGTCAGAGTTGCTGAGCTTCTTGTCACTTTGATGAGTAACTTTCTCCACACACACCTGAACTCAAATTATGCCAGATTAATTAAGACAGATTTGGTATTTAAATACCAAACCAAGGATCATTTACTTTGAATATGTCCATAATAACCTTAAAACTTCCACCACAAGGCTGTCTCTTGGATTCCTTTAAAAAGCAGGATGGGACAGGAACTCTTCTCTAAAGCAGCTACACGAATCTTTGGATGGAGAGCAAAATTAGACATTTATTTCCACCCCAGAACACTACAAGAGATGATAACAAGTTGACCTTTTGCCAGCAATTCTTTCCATCTGAGAACATAAACAGTTGCAACATTAAAGCCACTGGCAGGTGAAGAGAGAAACATTGATTTCCTCCAACGTTATCTGCTTATAGGTAGGATAAATAATGGATGAAGTGAACAATAAAAATTTTGTAATACAAGCAAGGCTGTGTAGTTTAATTCCAGCCTAAACGTTGGCTGATAAAAAGAAGTAACAACACTCAGTGCATCACAGCATATTGTATATGGGGCTGTGAAGAGCAGAGCAGTCAATGAGGACATCCTCAACCTTGTCCACTACAAAATGTGCCTGCAGAACGGGAGCAACAGAGGAAGCAGGTCTGATGTGATGGATTACAGCTGGCTGCCTATATTTTGTTTACCTGGGTACAGAATGCATTATGAGAAAACAGTAGCAGATGGCAGCTGTACAATGTTCTGCTAGTAAACAATACAGTTTTAGTGAGAAGTTCAACATTTTAAACCAAACTATCTAATATAGTTATATAATTTTTTTTAGCCCTGGATCTGATAATATTGGTTCGTAATGGTGGTTTCTTGTGAATTTCTAGGGAAACGACAGCAGGAACTACATCAGCCAGACGGGGATCATTGAATCTGTGTTCAAACTGTGATGCTTGTGGCTGAACCACAGACTCAAATCCAGTTCCATCACTTACTAAGCAACCAACACTCCAAATAACAGCCATAATTCTAGACAGAGCTTACAATCTGAATGCAGGTGGAGGGTGCAGTTGTTGTTTATTTACTACGTGTCAGCCTTCCATCTGCAGCTGCTTATCCAGGTCACCTTCTTCTCATTTCAGAGGCAGACAAGCTCATCTTTAGCAGATGCCAAACCATTTAAAGATATGTCTCAGGTTTGAGGTAAAGGTCTTTTCTGATTAGAGAGGCCTGCAACTAAGAAGAGAAAAAAGGAAAAAAGATGTGAACCCAATTTATGGTGTCCAGGGGAGTCAGGAATGGCAATGGCCTCAGTGAAATTTGTCAGGGCAACCTATTTATTTCTCCTTAATACATTTTGCTACTGTAATTGGTGAGTAGGTAACAGATTTGACATGACTATAGCGAGGAGGAACATATAGGCCATCAAATGAACCTAATGAAAGCCATATGACATGTTTCTATGACAGCCTTGGGTGATAATATTACTCCTTCTGTGATACCTGATTGAATGGATCTGGTCATTTTCCAAAGCTCATAGCAGGTCAAGGTTGTTACATAGATACAGACCAGAGAAACCACAGCCTTGACAGCTAAAAATCCAAAGGCTCAGTTTGGTTAAAAGCTAATTTCAGAACAGTATATTTTTACGCAGAGATGTGGAAAATTGGTGTGCTGTGAAGAACTGTAAATGATCAGTTAGAGGTTGAAAAATGGGTCAGCCTTACTTATTTGAACTTTTCCATGAATGAGGAATTGTGTGTTGGTCTCTCACCTCTAAGAATTTGAAATATTTTGACAGAGCACAGCATCCAAGAAGAGCATGAAGTCCTGTTGTCATGATTGAAAATGTCCGATCCATTTTTATCTTAAATCCAAAACTGCATACAAATTCACACACGCTGACAGAAACAAGTGCACATATTTCCATCACTGTGGCATCGCTGTGGAGCACATGTTTCTGTTTTGTACCATCTGAGTAGCATGGAAATCTAAGAGCACCACATCAGTCTCTACATTTGTTTCAGATTTAAATCTGTTGAAATCCAGCTTTAAAAAAAGTCAGATGTGTGTTTTCTGACACACTTTATAGGTTTAAATTTCACAGTGGATTTAGTGGAGGTTCCATTGCTGTTTGTTGCTGCTGCGGGCTGTAAGCAGGTGAGGATTAACAGCTGGGACATAAATTCAAACCTGATGCACTGTCAATTGGCCTGACCTCGTTCTCTGTCTCTCACTCTTTTTGCTTCTTTGTTCCCATGCGATACAACGCTTGTTCTCCACATCCGTGCCACTATTTTTTCTCCACCCTTCATGTCTGCATGACACTTTTCTCTTACTCTTCCTCTCTTTCTTCTTTGTTTTCTCTCTCACCTGTTTCCTTTTCTATTTCTTTATCTCATTTTCCTCCCCCTCAGCAATCTTTTCTGTTGGGTCACTCCCTTCCCAACAGATAATATGAAACCTGCCCACAGGGATCATGATGAACAGGCTGAATTTTACTAGATAGCCGGAGTCCCAGTTCCACCTTCTTTCAGCAGCATGAGAATGCAGCCTTTTAACTCCCCCTCAGCTCAGACAGCTGGAGGAAACCCCCCCTGGGCATCTATACTAGCACTTCTTAAGGAGAACAAATGCATGAGCAATTTTTCTCTTCACTTTCACTGGTTCACTTTAGAGAACTTTCTCATAAAATTTCTCTTAAAACTATACGCCTTTTAACTATATGATGTGACATTTTGTGGATATTAACAGACCTTACAGCAGCATAACTCAGAAATGTAATAAAAATCAGTGTGCTCCTGATGTCTTCTCAGTACAAAATGATTGGTCTCTGCAGCAGTATAATATTTATGTGATGTTTTAAACTTCTGCTTGACTTGGAACCTGCATGATTAAAAGTTGATTTGGTCTAAACTGTTAATAACAACTATATTTTCTTACTTTAATTACCATTAGTTTATTAGTTTATGGTAATTTTGTGAGTAAAACCATAAGTAAGATCACAATCTTTTGATTCATGTTGCTTTGATCTACAGAAGATGCACCAGAAACTTTCTTTATGTTTACAACTGAACAATAAACTCATTCTTAATCTGATGGATTAGGTCACTAAGTGTTAAAGCATCACAGGAAATTTTTGAGGGCTTAAGGTTAGTAATCAACACATCTCTGAAACTGTGATTTATTTAACATTATTTCTTGTTGAACTCAATAAATGTCTAAGTCAATCTTACACATGTTCAAATCTGTCTCTTCTACTTTATTGAATTCTTTTAGGAGAAGATGTACACTCATCTTCTCCACAGGCTGTTAGGTCTTAACATCAAGTGTGCTTGCACAGTTACTACACAAAGCAATTTTTTCAGCTACTCCAGAATTTTATAGTGTGGGCATAAGAGTGTATTTCAGGGTAAAAATTCTTATATACTGACATTATTTGTTTATTTGTTTGTTTGACATGGTCTTAGTCTAATCTTGATAACTTTCCAATTCCAGCAGTTGGTTTTAAATATATTAATAAAAAGGGCAAACAGACTGGGAAGTAGGCGATTGGAGGAAAGACACACTTGGATGGCTACCATGTCTGAACAAATGGATTTGAGCATTATCATGTGACCATTGGAGTGGATGCCTTTTTGGGAGTCCTTGCAGCCTTGGGGCTTGATGGCACTGACCATGTGTAATTGCTGCTTCACTGGTTTAAGCTGGGATGTAAAACCTTATCTGCATATGACCTTTACTTAACCCATCATTTTTTGTCTGGTTTCCTGTGCAAATTCATTAATGTGTTATTTGTGAATATATACAATCTGAATATACTTTATTTATTTATCTACTTATATATTTTTTACAAGATCCAAAACAGTTGAAGTTTTATCTTCTGCCATGACTGTTGAAAATGCTGCCTTCTGGTTGTGTTTCATAATCTGGAACACTCTGGTGCACAATGATCACGTCACAGGAAGCACAGAAATGAGATCATGATGTAACGCATATTATAACATTGGGAATGGACAGGGACATATGTTATAGAGGTCATTACAGATCTTATGATTTGATGTAAAGATAGAATTTTTTTTTCATATGTAAGTATGACACTAAAAAGACAAACTTAAATTAACTACTTTACTTGCAAATGTTTAAAATAAAACCCCACAACTTGCTGTTTTATTTCTTATTTGCTTTTTATTAATGCTTTCTGCATTGTGGTGGAAAACCAAATACATTTTCTGAATTGTGTTTTGTTTGTCTTGTGGGAAATGTGCTCTTTTGTAAAATAGTATTGTGTTTTATAAAGAAATGGCTTTTCTGTTTTCTTATATTGTGAGATGCTGCAGTGAATATAACTTTGTTGTTTTTTATGACATACACATTTGTTTTGTTGCATTTTGCCTGACATCATGCTGTGCACCTTAGGGTCAGTGTATTATCAAATTTAACTTAATGAACTAAACACATCAGAATACAACTTTGAAAGATAAAACACTGAATCTATAATTAACTTGTTCTGCTTGGTGTTAAAATCTTGCAAAGATGGGATCAATCAACAGAACCTTTCATACAGACATTATTTACTTTTATAAATTTTCAAATGCACACTACAAGTTAAGAATTTGGACACATTCTCTAATTAAATTCACTGGTGTCCAAACTTCTGACTGGTACTGAATTTATATCTTCCTCATCAGATATGTTACTCCTAATATCATCAATGAACTGTATCCACTTTTTGACCAGCTATGGGTTTACATGACTGATAACAGACTGCACTAAACAGGCGCCTGAACTACAGAAGATTAGTGGCTTAGTGAGGTAGCCTCATGTTCAAACCTGGGTTTCAGTGTCCAAGACCTGGGTCACTTCTTGTTAGAGTCTATCACCATGGCGACTCATGCTGGAAACCTAATCTGTATCAGGGTAAACACAGTTAAAGATACACTTACACTATTTTGATGATGCAGCAATAATTTACACATTCACATTGCATTTTTAAGCCAACTTGACTGCAGTAATTGTGTACTTTTCGGGCTGTATAGATGAACCCTTCATGTCCTGTGTTTATTATTTAGACCTCTGCACCATTAGTTCTCAAAGCCCTCCAACTGGGGCAACTTAAGGTTTTAAAAGGTTAAAATTTTTACTGCTGTTTGGGATTATAGTTTGTTGTTATATTTATGTTAGTGATTAGTCATTTAATGTACCCCTTTTTATATTAATGCACTCATCAGAGTCACAATGCCGGTTTTGAGCTTGCTGCGTTAGAATTTTTTTGTGAGGATTTTTTAAGCCAGATAACCAAAAGATACTGAAGTGCGTGCTCTTGATCTTCATCATACGTTGTAAGTAAGTCAGTTAAGACCTCAAGCAGCAGGTCACGAGGTGATGTCATCATAGGCACTAAGCACACTTACAGTGACACTTTCACTGCTGCAGGTCTACAAGATCACAGTGTTAATCAGTATAAAGTGGATTTTCCAAAAGAGGGAGTGTTACGGCTAACATGACTCTAATATTAGCCCGCAAGCCAGAAGCATTCATCTCTGCTCTCCAATAGTAGGATAAAATCTCAATGAAGACAAAATATATTGCATACTGGAATCTTTTGAGATTTTTGTGCAGAAAGTGGTTGCTTTTCAAGCAATTAAGATCAGGAAACTGAGAAAAATCTCTATGTAGCTTGTAATAGAAGTAGAAATAAAAGTAGAGCGCAGGAGAAAACTAATGGGATTATTCGCTTGATCCCACATGAGTTGAAAAGACCCTTCTGCAGAAGCCGTTCCGGAGTCAAGATTAAGGATAGGAGACGGTGTTATAAGCCCTTTTTGTTATCAATCATAATGGGAAACATCAACTCTTTTACTAATATGTGTTAATAGAAGTTGGAAGCTTTGGTGAAAACTAATATTGAGAGTGGCTGTTCCACCTCAGCAGCTGCTGCCTCCTGTCTTGCAGAAGCTGTTCTACATCTGCTGACGGGGCACCACGGAGTGATTTTTATTTACTGTGGATGAGGTGAGGGTGGAACTGAGAATAGTGAGTTCTGGCAAGTCAGCTGGACCTGACGGAATAACACCAAGGCCTCTGAAAGACTGTACTGCAGAGCTGACTAAGCCTTTGCACAAGCTCCTCAACTGGAGCATACATAAGGGTCAGGTGCTGAGCCATTGGGAGACATCCTCCATTGTGCCAGAGCCAAAGGTCGGGAGGCTGTCCAGCGTCAAGAATTACAGACCCGTGCCGCTGACTTCTGTGGTCATGAAAACCCTTGAAAGGCTCCTCCTCCGGCTCCTAGGGCCACAACTGCAGAAGGCACCACATCCCTTACAGTTTGCCTATCAAGAGAATATAGGGGTGGATGATGCTATCTTGTATATGCTTCACCGGTCCCTCTCTTTTCTCAATAGCTCTCGGGGATATGTTAAGCTAGTGTTTTTCAATTTCTTGAGTGCCTTCAGTACTGTCCAGCCTCAGATCCTGAGAGGCAATTTTGAGAATTTGTGCATGTAGCCTGCCTTCGTTGAGTGGATCAGTAACTACCTGACAGAGTGGCCACAGTATGTCCAACTGGGGAATTCAATTTCTGAGACTGTGAGGACCAACATTGGAGCTTTTCTTTTGATTCTGTTTACATCAGACTTTGCCTACAGGTCTCCACCATGCCACATCCAGAAATACTCAGATGATATGGCTGTGGTGGCTTGCACGTAGTGAGGGGACGGAAGGGAATACAGGAGGGTCATGTCAGACATTACACACTGGTACAGGTGCAGTGGACTAATCCTCAAAACATCTAAAGCCAAGGAGATGATGGTGGATTTTGGGAAGCATTTTGGGATTTTGGGATCCACCTGGATCATAAACTGGACTGGTTGGAGCATAAAAAAAGGACATAGCAGACTCTTCTTTCTCTGGAAGCTTAAATCCTTTGAAGTCTACAACGAATGCTGTACCTCTTCTATCAGTCAGTTGTTGCCAGTGCTGTATTTTTTGATGTTGTGTGCTGGGGGAACTGCATGATGGCCAGGGAGGGGAAACAGCTTGACAAACTGGTTAGGAAGTTTGTGTCAGTGATGGGGAGTGGGGCAGAAGTGCATCAGGAGCAAGATGCAGGCATTCCTTAGGAACAGTAGCCACCCCCTGCATGACATTGTGGTCGCCCAGAGAAGCAGCCGCAGTGACCGACTCCTCTCCATATGCTGCAAGACTGAAAGGCTCCGATGGTTGTTTATTCTGGCCACTATAATGTACACTTAAATACCATTGATAGAAGTTTTTAATTTATTTTATTTACAGTTGTCATGTTGTTGTCATTTTGTTGTTTTGTATGGTAGTGAGTGTCACAGGTCGAGGTGGAGGTAAGGACCCAAATGAAGGCTGATGAGGCAGAAGGCAGATGGGTGCAGAATAAAGGCTTTAATTACATGAAATAAAGACAAACCAGAGAACACACAATGTTAAGGAGAAAAAGAAACCAAGGGGTATATATACATAGATGGACTAACGAGGAACAGGTGAAGTGAATGAGCAAATTAAACCAGGTGCACTAATGACAGAGAGCAAAAAGCAAAACAGAATACACAAGGGAAAGAACTACTAACTAAGACAAGGAAAAACATAACATGATAAGACTACCAAACCAAAACCCAGGGGTCATGACAGAGAGTGCTTGATTATGGCAAAAACTGTATGCTGCTGGACACCTGAATTTCCCCCGTTGGGGATGAATAAAGTATGTCTTTTGTGTTAATTTATTCATTTTGGTCTGTTTCAGCTAATTTAGAGGAAATACTGCCACAAGACAAGACCTGATTAATGCAGGAACATGACTGCCCTCAATATTCAGGTAAAACACAAACAAAAAGTGATCTTTCACACTTCAACAATCCACAGTTTTGGGATTATATATGTCCATCAGCAACTTGAGATATTGACTATGGCAGAACAAGACTTTTATAAATAGGGAGCCAAAGGGTGGGAAAACGTTATTGGGGGCCATTTAGTAAGAAAGGAAATTGTGTTTTAACACACACACTCACATACACTGCTGTGATAACTGTGGTCACATTAAAGAGACATAAGAAATTAAACACCTTTACATTAATAATCTGAATCAGAAAGGTAACTTGGCTGTTTTGGGATGCTTGACATGGCTTGATGTAATAGTATAATGGGCTCGACTTATGAGGGGCGACCAGTGACAGCGACAGGCGAAACTCATCGCCATCCAGAAACCGAACACACAGGTCGCGACAAACAGCAGTGATGGCGGCAGTGTTGCATATCGTGCTCTCTGATTGCTTTTCTCCAAGTAATTTAATTAGCAAGGCATGAAGGATGAAGAGTCACAAGATTTTTCTTGAATTGACAGAAATCTTGCTGTTGACTGTATTGTACAAAAGAGAAAGACAACCCAGAAATCAGAATCCATCCTATTAGCATTAGTGATCACGCACCAGTATCATTCACTCTGAAAAATAAGAGCAATAAACCAGCAACTAGAAACTGGAGCTTTAATACATCATTACTTAAAGATCCTGAGTTTATCAGCTACTTCAAAAGAGAATGGTCCTTATATCTAGAAAACAGCGACTTGCCAGATACTTCAGCGTGTGTTCTTTGGGAAGCAGGAAAAGCAGTAATGAAAGGGAAAATAATTTTCTTCTCTTCTCATAAGAAAAAGAAGGAAACTTTGAGAATCTCAGAGTTAGAACTCAGAATTAAATCCTTAGAGGACCCTTACCATGTCTCCCCAGAAGAACACATACTAAATGCTATAAGGAAAGCTAAACTTGAACTTAATGAAATAATAGATAAAAAGACGCAATTCTTTGTGCAAAGACTTTGCTTGGAGAACTTTGAACATGGCAACAAATCTGGAAGGTTCCTGGCTAATCAGTTAAAAACAAACAAGGAGAAAACAACCATCTCCTCTGTCAGAGATCCAGAAGGAAACATCAGCCACGACCCTGACAAGATAAATAACACTTTCAAAGAATTCTATAAAACATTATATACATCACAACTAACTATAACAGATGACAATATTGATAAATTTCTTAGTAACATCAATCTTCCAAAATTAAAACATGAAAATAAAATGGCCTTGGATTCCCCCCTTTCAGTCGGCAAACTCCCTGAAGCTCTCCAGCATATGCCCAACAATAAAACTCCAGGTCCAGATGGTTACCCAGCAGAATTTTACAAAGAATTCTGGACAATGCTGGCACCCTCTTTCTACAATATGATATTAGAAATAAGGGAAAAACAAAAAATACCTTCAAATATGAACCTAGCTAATATTACTCTAGTATTAAAACCCGGAAAAGACTCAACACTTTCACCCAGTTACTGTCCAATTTCATTAATAAATGTAGATCTCAAAATAATTAGCAAAGCTTTGGCTGGAAGGATAGAAAAAATAACCCCTCTAATAATACATCCCGACCAAACAGACTTTATTAAAGGTGGACATTCCTCTACTAACATGCGTAGATTAATTAACTTCATAGATTATTCTACTCTACATAATCTGGAATCCACTGTCATATCTTTAGACGCAGAAAAAACATTTGACTGAGTAAACTGGAAATTTTTATTTGTAACGTTAAACAAATTTGGGTTTGGGTCATCTTTCATAGATTGGATAAAAATATTATATAACAACCCAAATGCATGTGTGAAGACCAATGATCAAACCTCTCCAAGCTTCTGTTTGCAGAGAGGCACCAGACAGGGCTGCCCGCTTTCTCCATCACTCTTTGCTATTTTTATTGAACCCCTAGCTGCTGCCATAAGACAAAATAAAGAGATTAAAGGAATCCATGCCAAAAATATAGAACATAAGATAAGTCTTTATGCTGATGATGTATTACTTTTCCTCCAGAACCCACTGGCATCTCTCCCCCAGACAATCACACTTATTAACACATTCTCATCAATATCTGACTACTCTATTAACTGGTCTAAGACTATTGTTATGCCCTTAAACTGTGACCTACAAAACACACCCAATACTACAATACAGTCTGGAAACATTAGATATCTAGGCATAAACATTTCCCCCAGGTTATCAGAACTAACAAAGCTAAATTATGTCCAGCTACTTAAAGCAATAGAGGATGATCTCTCACGGTGAAGGCGCTTACCCATATCACTCATGGGGAGGGTTGCCACAGTTAAAATGATGGTTCTATCTTAAGTAAACTACCTGTTTTTAATGATACCCACTAAACCATCCTCCAGCTGGTTTAAGTCACTGGACTCAAATATATCTAAATTTTTATGGAAAAACAAGCCATCGCGTGCGAGCGGGAGGAGGTGGTTGCCCCAGGGGCTGGGTCCCTGGGTGGCTGCGCTAGTGTGTGTGTGTGTTTGTTTTTGTTTTTTGTAAAAGTTGTAGGGTTTTTTCTATTGTGTTCATGTACAAGTGTAACACTTTGTTGTCTGGTGATGATGTGGATTGAAGGGTCGTTTCCTTCTGTCTGTGATGTTTTTGTCTCCTTTCTTCTTTCCCTTTTGCATCTTTTTGCTATTTTCCATCTTTTTCTGTCCCCTCCGGTCAGGTCCAGCGGGATTACATAGATTCTGTGATTCAACGTAAATAAATAAATGAATCAGATTATCAAGAGGAGCCTTACCCATAGACCTCCCCTTGGCATAGCAAATTTGTTCAGCACGATACAGCAACCAGATTATCATTTTGCTTGCTATGATGCTGGACAGGACAGGTTAAAAAAAAAAAAAAAAAAAAAAAAAGAGAAAGACAACTCTGGATTTGTCCTATTTTACAAACAAGGAAACAGCATGGTGAGTATCATCATTTGATGGTGGACTTCAAAGCTGATCCAGGTATATCTAGAACCTATGTTCGACAAATTCACCTTAGAGCCATGCGCCTGCCTTATTTACATCTCTATAATCCTTGGGTGAAGTATAATACGGGAAAGTCAGACACATCTAAAATGATCTGATCCTCCATTTTCAAAGTGCGTGCTCTTGGTCATTGGCCAATCAATGAAGCCCCCCGTGTGCATGTCTATGTAAACAAGCGCAGCGTTTCACATGCACAAATGTTGCCTGTTGCCATTTTTGCCTCATTGTGGAAGTTCCATAGGAAATGAACAGAGAAGGCGCGACAATGCCTCCCACATGTCGACCCTATAAGGAGTAGATCTGGTTTACTGTCTGGTGGTGGTAGACTGGATACTTGTGTCTGCCAAGAAAACAAACTTTGTTTTCTTGAGATAACGAGATAAATTATCCTGTTACGGTCCTCGTTATCTCGAGACAACAGGAAATATACTCGTCTCGAGATAATGATTAAGAAAGAATAATAGCTGATAACAACCGCTCTCGGCTTTGATACAGACTGGTTAAAGGGTTCCTCTCTTCACATTTTCAAACTAAATAGGACATGGTTTCCCCACACTGTCTTAAAACTAATCTAGTCCTACCATATACTATAACTAGATGCACTGCTACGTAGCTTCCTGCTAACATTAGGTTAATAGTCTTACATAACAGCTGTACTTACACATTCTCAAAATATCTTCTAGAAATGTGCAGCTAAATGTCAATATTTTTAAAAGATGAGTGGTTTAGAAACTGCTTTAAAACTTCAAACTGGTGTAGTGGTACTGGTGTTCTATGTGTGTCTGTCAATTTCTTGAGGTGGCACATTTGGTGTCCAATCAGATTATAATCAGATATAATGAGATAATAATAAAAATGATAGAAGTGGATGATTGATAAAAATAAATGTTATAATTTGAACTTGATAGATTAATAACAATACTGTGCCAATTATGTTGTATATCCATCTGTTTAATATCACCCATAATAAGCACATTTTATCTGCAGATGTGGAGTGAGGGCTGCATTTGTCTACTCTGGAGGAAAAAAAAAAAAAAAAAGAACTTTATTTTACAGAAACCAGATCATTTTGATACTGCAAATAGTGTAGTAACTGCAATTAAATCACCAGCACTGACTTTGCGTTAATATTTGCTTTATAGATCATGAGATTTGATTGTTTTATCAGGATTTGATAGATGATCCGTGATTTAACAATTGTATATTACTGTATCACTCTGTGTGTCCTCAGCATTAACTATTAACATGACTCAAGTTGTGGGTTCTAGAAGTAATTTGGGGAAAAATTCAAGGGGAACATAAGATGCTGCTTTATTGTTGGCTTGTACCCGGTCTTCTAACCAAACAATGAGAGTTTATTTTTCAGTCTCAACCATATCACTCTGCCTCTTCTCCACCACACTAGTAGCACGATATGGATTAATATATAATAATAATTAATATCATATTACATTATTTACACAATATAAATATTGGCCTAATTAACACTTTACATTTTGTAGATTTTCCTTGTTTTCAATTTTATCTCCTGAAATATCACCTAAAGCTCATAAAAAGAGCTTTACACGTGTTAGTAATTCTATGCAGAAAGAGCTCTTTTTTAAGTTTCATCAAGCACTTGCTCACAAGAATTTTTATTAGCAACCTGGACACTACCATGTCATATTTTCCATATTTCCTTGTTTAGTAAAATTTTCCATGCGATCTGTCCCAACTAGAGTGTACATGCTAACCATTGCAACCATTTTAAGAGGAAGTTTTTGCACTGCAACAAACGAGGGATCCACCTTTATTTCTCAGAGCATTTGTGTCAGAGATCTCTCCAACATATTGTGTTGGCTTTGCAGACAAGTTGAGTTTTCTTAGCTTCCATGAATATCTTGGATCTTTAGAAAAGCTGAAATCATGGATCTTGGATTTGTAGATGCAGTTTGTTTTCCTGGCTAGCAACACAGTATGGATAATATTTGGATTTGTACACTTCATGGTCAACTAATTTATTAACAAGGCCCAGTGTAATGCTGGCTTTGGTTGGTGCCCCGGGACCCAGGGTACTGTTGCAGGGATGGGTGGTGGAGAGGGAAGGGTGGATGTGTGAGGTGTGTGGATGGAGGGAGACTGAGGTTTATAGAGAGGGTGGGTGGCTGAAGGAAGGGGGAATTAGTTTGTGGTGCCCTGGTGCCTAGGGTGCATGACTCAAACATTGGGGTGGTTGTTTGCCCATGCCACGTGGCGACCTGAGGGGGCGGTCCTCCTGGGCAGCGCGCTAAGCTCAACACTAAAAGAAAAACAGACAAAAACTCACAACTTGTTTTATAATCTATATTTACAGCAAAAAATATAGTATACAGATACACAAATATACAAACGTTTAACACATCAATTTAATTATTAAAATATGTAGAAATACTTTCAAAACCCAGTGCACCAGTATATATGTTGATTTTCTTTGTATTTCTATCAAACTCAAGGTCACACTTTATTTTAAACACTGGTGAGATAAAATTTAAAAGGACTTTGACTCCTTTATAGATGTTGCTTGTATACTTCTTTGGTTTGTCTTACCTGTCACTTCCCATTTCATACTTTATTCATCACATATCACACCTATTGCTTTGAGTATTGCCATGACATTGTCACAAAGCTTTGGTCCCTTTATAAATGAATTTCTCAGCATAAAAACGCCTGAGTCAATAGAGCATTTGAGTATTTTTTGAGCAGTTCTGGTATATGATGACCTAGGACTTGTGTCCATATACAAGGATGACAGGACTGACAGGTAGTCAGTCACACCGCAGAGGTGGTCCTGCTGTTTATATCAACGATGCACAATGCTCATATGGTTAGTGAACACTGCTCACTGCTGGTGGAGGTTATAGTTACAAAGTGCTGGCCATTTAATCTATATTGAGGGAATTTTTGGCCATATTGCTGTTTACATCCCCCTCACCTTCAACACCAGCAACAGGAGTGAGGCACTATACAAAATGCACTAATGCATCAGTAAGCAGCAGACAGCCCACTCAGATGCTTTTTCCATTGTGGCTGGGGGTTTTAACCATAAAGATCAAAGACCGTTGTCCAAAATGCATCAGCACATAGACTCTCCCTCTTGAGGAAATAACACACTTGTCTACAAAGCCCTCCCCCACCTTGGTGCCTCGGACCACATCACTGTTAAATTTGTTAATTCTGTTTCAACACATCCACAACACCCATCTCACCCGCAAGGCCGTCTGTATTGCTGGTGATCCCACCCACCCATCTCACATCAGGGAGGAGGCTGACATGCTCCTGGTGCTTTGGTTATCGTGATACATATTTTTCTCAGCTTGTTTATCTATTATAGGTGGTCCTGATGATTGTCAGCTTTGTTTTCCTTGTTAAGGCCATAGGATGTCCTGTACATGTGCAGCAGATGGTGGTCGGTATTTCTGTTTTGATTGAAGAACCATTGCTTTTTATCTGGTGTTTCTTTATCTTCTCTTTCTTCTCTCCACTCGCTTTGCATTTCTGTTCATTCCATATCCTTTTTTGTACAATGTTGGACAGGACAAGTAGGAGAAAAAAAAAGTGTATGAATGTATTTTAGTTCAAACATCATGGGAACACTGAGTGGAAAGGCAGCTAAGGAGGCTAATATATTAGTACTTTGTATAACAGTACTTTGTATGTCCATTCACGAGTCATCCACTGCCTGGCTCCTTGGCAACCTGCAGGAATTCAGTCAATCAGGAGACACTTCCCCCAAATCCTCTTGTTATCAGGGGGATGACTCCTCCAAAATGAAACTCTCCCTCAATCTCAAATAATTACAACATATTTGTTTAATGGTAGATCCACAATTAATATTGAATATAAGTACACAAGATTAGGAATTAAATAAGTGAAAATATTTGTGCCACATCCATTTATATGATAAAAGAGTGAATGCCTTTCTGCTGAACTCAGTTGCAAAAACAAGCTTGTCCTTGTAGATGTTGTCGTCACTCAGGAGCACATCTCCATGAGGATATTGCCTACAACAGCTTTATAAGGTGGCACATTCTATAATGTTCACGTTTGCATGAAGAAAACTGTCATTCTTTCTAAAAAAAAATATGTCACCCCAAGGTTCAGATCATTCAGATAACAATTATTAGATCATTGTGTCAGAAGCCACTTGGATGGATTATGTATATCATGAACAAACTTATTTAAAGTAGCCAATTTGCAGACAGCCAACAAGGTTAATCCTCTTCAGAGGAAGAAAAGAGGGAGGAGACCAAAAAAACATGGAGCCCAGATAAACCAAAACAGGAGAAGATGCATAAGCCTTTGCTGTGTCTACAGATTTCTTTTGGTTCAGCCATCACAGGTCAAAACAGACAGCTTTATTCTGTTATTTTATGAAATGCAATGCATTGCATTCACTACAAAGCAAGTTGGGAAGGAAAACAAGTAGATAAGAACTATTTACAGAGCAAGTGGAATAAGATATTCGAAGACCTAGGTTCATTTCACAGATAAGAGAGTACAGTAGATAAAGAAGGAGGACAAAGAGGTGTTTCTCTAGCAAACACAAGGGAAAAGAAGAAACAGATTAGACCTTGCTCTAATCATTAATTGGAACAACCTATAAGCTGAACTCATGGGCTAAAGAACAAATACATGTTTTAAACTTTATACCCACCTGAGAGGTAGAGATTTACTTTCACTCAGAGGAAATGGAGCTTGGCAGAGTGATAAAAAAGGAAAGGTAAAGCCTTGTGACATAAAGAGGCGGGCAAGAAACACGCAACGAGGCTGAGTGTCAGTGATCCCGGCGCTGCTAGTGTGTGGAGTTGGCAGATCCCCAAGTTAGTTCAGCTGACAGATGAGGGTCCAGAAGGTGACTAACAGGATGAAGCTAGGCGACCACGTGGCCCCACTGGGATTACAAGCACCAAGAAGAACGTCAAGAGATTAGTCTCAACACAGCGCTTGCTTTTTTAACCTCGTCACTGTTGTAACACTGACAGTGTAGCAGGAAACTCCAAAGCCAAAATTACATTTATATGCCAACTCTACTTCTAGCACTCCTCCTCCCATGCACCAACTGCTCATCCATCCATGCAGCCTCCTCTGTTGTCTACAGGGATTCAACAACACCCAGGAAATAACTATTGGGGAAACAGAGCTGGAGTAGGAAGTCAGGAGTGGACTGGGCTGCTTTGATTGGTGCGTGCTACGAGTTTATCAGTGCTAATGAGGAGACTTTTGCACACTCTCTTAATGGATTCGAGATAAAGACGTTCTGGATTGTAAAGCTGTGTGCAGCCTTCTCTTTACAAATGATTACTTTGGACTTGAAAGACATAAATTAGCCCATCATGGTTTTGAAGTCTGGAGTATTCCTCACTCTGTGTCTGTTTACCCTCCAAGCAAGTCAAAATAAAGGTAAGGATCCTGTAGAGAGATGATGAATCATGAATTGTGTAATTTTTGTTACCATCCAGCCAATTTAAGTATTTGAATGGGCGATGGGCAACTTTCATTCACTCGCTCTTAACCTTTATGCAAGTTCAGAGGTATTTGAATAAGTAAAATAGCAAGGAAATAACCATATTTATACACTCCATGAAAACACCAGCTCAACCTCAGAAACATCTGATTTTTAGACATCAAACAAATTTCAAACAGCAAATGCATTGCATTTTTTAAGATCATGAATATTCACTCTAAATTTAACCAGCAATGGCAAATGATAGGTGCTCACTAGGAAAGAGGGCATAATTTTGTCAATGCTAATGTTTGAGTCTGCACTGGTTAAAATGTTTAGTGTGATGTGCCCTGGTGAGCTCATTATCCTGAAGGAAACAAAAGCTATTCTGTTCACAGTGTTGCAGGACGCTAATCTTTTCTGGCTTCTAATTCTGTTGTGAGGCCCATTTGTAGCTGCGGTGGGCATTAAGGCCCACTCCAGCTCTCCCTCCATTTGCCCAGCCCCCGTGTCTGTGCATGTGCATGTACATGTCAAGCCTCCAGCTTACAGATTGCCAAAACTTTTTCAAAAGTTGTGGTGTAACTCTTAAGAACAACACTCAGACTTATACCCTGGTAAGATGTTTGGAAATTGTTTGTTGTATAGAAATCCTTGGAAAATCCCATAAAATGTTTGCTGATAAAACTTTGGGCTACAATGTCACTGCTCTCACATTATTTGCACGTTCTTGATGTTGGGCCAGTTTGAATTTGAGGAAAACAGTATTGTTCATTGTAAAGAGTATTACTAATGTGTATAAGTTTTCTCTGCATTTATTTAATGAATAGCTCCAACTAGCACCACTACTTCAGATAAACTGTGACATGTAGGATATCCACACATATCTGTAACAACCAAACTCAAACTAAGTTATAATGATACCCATAGATGGAAAAAAAAAAGTCTTTTTGCTTTGCTTTTAACTTATAATCATGTTTTAATGGTAAAATACATCATCTTTACATAGCAAATTAAAAACTGACACAATGCTTAAATGTGGGATTCAGGAAACTAAAATTTCCTATTCAAAATCCGTCAGAGCCAACTACATCATAAAGGGGACTGGTATGTGTTAACAGTGGAAAAGGAAGGTTAATACACAAGAAACACATTATTATCCATTAGCTGATACAGCATGCATCAAGCTGAACAGAGTCCTGATAAACTGCTGATATGCAAACAGTGGAGAAAGGCAGGGCTAATCTGCATTTATACAGATACATCAAATGAGAGGAAGAGATAAAGTTACATCTAAACTGTTGGAAAAAGTTAAAAACACAAAATATTGATGTACTATAGAAGCCCATTCCTGCTATTTGTAAATTAAAAATACTGATGAAATATGTCATTTTTTTTAAGATTTAAAGTTATAATATTGAGGTTTAAAGTTGTAATTATGAGAAAAAAGTAATGAAATTATTAATGAAATGAAATGTTATTATGAGATAAGATTGTGACTATCTTAAAATAATTACCTTTTTTTCCTCACAATAATGGCTTTAAATCTCATGATTATGAGATACTTTGTTAAAATTCTAATTTACAAGTGGCAGGAATGGACTCTCGTAATGCATGACTAAACATGACGTTATATGCTTGAGTAATGGACATGTGGGAGTAAGAATGGACCTTCTTACATCAGATATGAATGTGTGGCTTGAGTAAACCAATCACTCATGGACAGGTCAAAGCATGAGTATGAGATCCAACCATTCAGAAGACATATAGAAGCAGGCTTTTAATGTTCACAATGGTAAAGCTGCATGAAAACTAGTATATTCAGTGAATAATGACTTAGTAAACTGAGTAACTCCACAACAGTAAAGAAAAGCAATGCATGTGACAGATTCCTGTAGGTTAGGTACCATTAATAGTTTGTCATTAGACATTTTTTGTGCATAATGCTGTTGACGCTTCACCATCAGTCCAAGGAAAATTATCAAACCTCGAGTGAGTAAGACTGGATTAATTAACTATCAAACAGGTGCCAGACTCAAGGAGATAAATTAAATGTGTCTTATGAATAATTACTCTGCTGTGTTTCAATCAGCAGAGTCTTCTTCAGGCATTTTTTGGGTCCACTTTTGATTGTGTGGGCCTTCCCTGTATTATACTGTCATTTATGATCAAATCATTGCTTGAATATGCAAGCAAGCAAGAAAGCAAGAAGGAAAGAAAAAAGGAAAGTAAGAAAGTTTGCGCTGCTCTTTCACAAAGGTTCAGAATTTCTAGGTGGCCTTCTGGACAGTACAGTATCTATATTATATCCGTTCACTTGCTCTTTTTTTTCTATAGCATTCATTCTGTGTTTTTAATCCAGAGGAGGCGCAGTTTGTTATTTGGGCCTGATGATCTCCTGGTCTGTGTTTTGGGGCTCCTAAATCCTGGCTTATTGTCTTAAGAAGTCCTCTGAGATTTGCCAGCTGGCATCACAATAAATAGCTTTGTTCAATAGGATGACTGTGTCATGGGCACACTGGCTTTTGTAATGGTGCCTGAAATACTTCAGAAGTGTAAGCTTTACAAAGTTTATATTTCTTTCTTATTTGATTAAGGCGGTCAAAAAATTAGGGGAGTCCTTTGCATCATGTGTTCAATAAAACACTGTCCATGGAAATGTTCTCAATATTTTCTTTTCTTTCTGTTAACCACTTTTGGTCATTTTTATCTCTTTAGGCTGTGCAAATTGTGTAATTGTGTAATTGTGTAAATTCACATGTGGATGGCCCCCAGACAAACTCATCTTTATGCTGTTGATCACTTAGCAGCTTCAGTAATGCAACAACCATCAAATTGCCCAAAGGCACATCAGCAAGTGTTCATTCACAAGGAGAAAGAGTTGCTCATTCACTTATTTCCACAAATCTCTGCCTTTTTTCCAGCATTCGCACTGGCATTTTTCCAGCAAGAAGCCTATGCTTTACAAGCTTCAGAGATTTTTACACTACAGTGAACTCAAAAGCTTAAAAAAGTAATTTAAACTTGAAGAGATGCAAAATCACACATACAGAAGATCTCTTTGTGTTGCCAAAAATAACTTCTCAGTAACTCAACATGCATTAGAAACTTTTTACTGCAAAGCCAGATGCTGTTTAAAAGTTGCTACAAATGAAGCAGCAGTTACAGAGTGAGCAAGCCGAACAGATGTCACAAATTACCTTGTTGGATTAAGCATCTGCCAAATGAATTAGTGTTCAGTGGCAGAGTGTTGGCTGACCCATTTCTGACTCTGCAAGACAAACAAAGGTCATTATCTTAATGTTCATTTCAGTGACTGGAGTTTTCCCTCATGTACAGCAGCCCCTGAATTTTTCTCGATGTTAAATCATAAGAAACTCAGAGGTAAAAAAAAAAAAAAAAGAAATAGATTAACAAAACTAAGCAAAATGGAATAAAAACAAATGAAAAATAAAATAAAATAAAATAAAATAATGGTCTCATATCAGAGTCATATCTTTTCCTTGGCTGCATGCTTTAAATATCTCATTTTACTCTTAAAAGTTAAACACGTTCTCAACCTGGTTTTTAGGAAACTTGTGTACTTCCATAGAAACAAGGAGAGTTGTATGTCTTTTTGCATGATCCATGTGTCTGAGAATTATCTCCAAAAAAATCCCCCCAAAAAACAACAAAACAATTTCTCTCTCTCTCTCTCTCTCTCTCTCTCTCTCTCTCTCTCTCTCTCTTTAACGCACCCACACCCACACACACACACACACACACATATATATATATATATATATATATATATATATATATATGTACACACACTAAACTTGTACATGTCTGACCATCACCGATAATCTTTCAGTCATCATTACAAGTTTTAATAAAATAGTAATTTTAGGAGATTTTAATTCATGTATTGAAAATCAATCAGACACCTCTGTCAGAGAATTTTTAAATCTAGGAAATTTAAACATTTAAGCATATTACTGAACCGATACACAACAGAGGCATCTTTTAACAGAACAGAGGATCTTTTAGTTAGCCATGGCCTTGATATCTGTGTATCTTCTTCTTCAAAATGACTACTCTGAAGAGCTGTCTTAAGTGTGAAGTGGCTGCACATTTTACTTGCCTTTTACAGAGCAGTTCACCTAACATCTTCCTCACAGTTTCACCAGATTTAAACAGTAAACTCAGCCTGGATTCCATTGCTCCTCTCAGAATGAAAAATATTTACATTAAACAAAAGCCACCATGGAAAAATGAAGAACTAAGGAGATTAATAAGAAACTGCAGAGGACCACAAATAAAATTCAGAAAGAATAAACTAACAACAGTGACATTTTAAAGAACAACTAGCCATGTACGATGAAGCAATAAAACAGGCATAACAAACAAGATTATTACAGATAACTTCAGACTCTTTTTAAAATAAGCAACCTTTTATCCAGCCATTTTAAAGATGCATGTGTGACTGCAAAAAATGTGAGGAATTTTTGCCCATTTTATGAATATGACTGAAACTATTTGACCTGTTTTTAATAACTCTCACTCTGTGAATTTGAACAGCACTGTACCACTAGTACCACAGTTTTGTTACAGTTTCTAAATGATGCAGAGATGATCAACAAAGCTATTTCCCAAGCAAAAACTACAACTTGTCTTTTAGATCCCATCCCAACACCTATTTTTAAGTCACTTTGTACTATTTTGGAGGCTGATAGTTGTAATATTGTGAATTATTAGGTTCAGACTGGTGACTTTCCAGCTGCATATAAAACTGCTAAGCCCACTCTGAAGAGAATAAATTTAGACCTCTCTGATTTGAACAATTACAGACTTGTATCCAATTTTGTATTTTAAGCAAAATTTTAGAAAAGCTTGTTTTTAACCAATTTAATGATTTTATGAAAGACAATAGTATTTGTGAGAACTACCAGTTCAGGTTCAGGGCAAAACATAGTACAGCGAGCACTGGTCAAAGTCGTAAATAATACCTGGACAGGACCTCAGTGCTGCCTTCGACCGTGGACAATGCCACACTTTTAAAAAGACTCTCAGGTGCTGTTTTAAACTGGTTCAGGTCTTATCTCACAGAATCTCTTATCATTGATGAATCAAGTTCCAGGAGATACAAATTGATCTACAACATTCTCCGAGGCTCAATTTTAGGTCCATTTCTTTTTAACCTTTATGCTGCCCCATTGGAACGTCATCAGGAGAACGGCATAAACTTCTTTCATTATGCTTTGAATGGCTGTGTCTCCTGGTGACACTCGCCCTATAGATGACCTTTTAAACTGTGTTTTGGATATTGAGGAATGGATGGCAGAAAACTTACTTTGGCTCAGTGAGGACAGAACAGAAGTTTTACTCATCCGTCCTGAAGCACACAGATAGGAACTGTCTTTAAAACTAAAATAATTTTCTTTTAATCTATCTAAAGAGGTAAAGAACCTTAGAGTTAGTTTTGATTGAAACATAAATTTTATATCTTACATTAACAAAGACAGAGATCTTTCATTTCCAGAATATTTCCAGAGTGTAACAGTTGCTCTCCCAGCAAAAGCAGAGACACGGATCCGTGCTTTTATCACTTGTAAGACGGATTATTGTAATGCTCTTCTTTCTGGTCTTCCTAAAAAGTCCATAAACTCACTACAGCTTTTACAGAACCCGGCTGCTCGTCTACTGATAAAGACCAGAGAGAGAGCTCATATTACTGCAGTTTTAAAATCTCTTCATTGGTTTCCTGTGTGGTTCCAAATTGATTTTAAAATAGTGTTATTAGTTTTTAAAGCTCTTAAAGGTTTTAGTTCTAATTATTTATCTAACATACTTTTAGTTTATGAACCCACCAGAGCCCTTAGGTCTTCGGCGGCCGGTTTCTTATTTATTCCTAAGTTGGGGGAAAAAACATACGGAGAGGCATCTTTTAGTTTTTATGGTCCTCGCCTGTGGAACAGCCTTCCAGAGGACCTGTGAGCTGTTGGGAGTGTTGATAATTTTAAGGGTAAACTTAAGACTTACCTTTTTAGTAAAGCTTTTAACTAATTATCATTTTAGCATTCATAATTGGTATTTTACTTTCATTTATAATCTTCACATTGTTCATGAACTTGTTTTATTAGATAGAGCCATTTATTCAGTTTTTAATAGATACTCATCGTGCCATTACTTTTCCTTTCCATTTTTTCTAGTTTTTTTATTTATCCTTTTTAATTTATTTTATATGTTCATACATTTTTTTTTTTTATCTTTATTTTATCTATCCATTTTATTTCGCTTTTGTTCCTTTGTCAGCTTAGTATGTGTTTTTTTTTTTTTAATTCCCAGTGTTTTAATTTCCCCAGTGCAATTGGTGTGGGTTAGGGCAATGCAGGACCAGAGCATCATTTTATGTATGTGTGTGTGGTTATATGTATGCACGGGTATTTATCATGTATGTGTGTGACTTGTTGGATTGTGGTCTTGGGGACTTGATGAGTTTAGATATTTTTGTTGTTGTTACTTTTAATGTAAAGCACTTTGCGATGCAATTTGTTATGAACAAAAAGTGCTTTATAAATAAGGTTGGACTGAATATACATCTGCTATATATATATTAAAAATGACTGACATGATGAGTTACTAGGCACAACTACCTGAACTTCATCAGAAACCTGAATTATGTATTGACCTTGTATATATATATATATATATATATAGCCAGATTTCTCTTGGTCCATCTAAGTACCTTAACCAGAGAATGATTAAAACTGGATAAAACTTAATGTCCTGAATACTAATTTGCATAGAAATGCAGTAGATGTTTTCCCAGGCTTTTCCAAGCAACCATCAGAGCCACGAAGTCAAAACACTTACAATGGATGATTAATAATCACATGATCTGTTGACACATCTCTAAGTATCACATTTCTGACATGCTTTTTAAAAGTTACAATTTGTCTTCATAAACAGGCAAATCCAGTATGGTTTGAATTAATACCTGATTTAAAATCAAAGCCAAAAAGCCAATATAATTTGCCTAAATCTTATACACAGTTTGTCACTAACTGCAGTTTATTTACTTTCCTCCAACAGACGTTCATAAGTACGGTTTTTCTGGACTCAGGGATGTCAGGTATCGACACTTTCTGGAAACTTCTAGACCAATCAGACATGCCACAAACGTCGGAGGTGAGCCGGATAGACAGCGGGTGAAGAGGTCTACAGTTTTCACTACAGGCGTCAAAGTTTGCCCCCAGGATACAATGAAAGCCGTCATCGGCAGCCACCGGGCCTATTACAAACTCAGAGGTAAAAGGAGGTGATCTGAATGGACTTGTCAAACTAAATGCATCATCACAACATAACTTTTTAGATCCATAAATAAGCATTTTCTAATAAAACAAAGCTTGTTGGTGCTCTGTAAAATGAGATGTGTGTGATTAAACTAAGTGGAATTACCTTATTGTTCTACTTGATACTGGTGATTTAAGAGAGAAAGTGGCCATCTTGGCTATTACAAAAGGTTTTTAATGAAACTAATCTGCAACAGCTGCTGCTGCATATGATTTTTTAACTGTGGGAAATTAATTTGGTATACTGGAGGTAACAGCAGTGATTCAGAAATGAGTTTGTCAGAGAATAGATTTCCCACCGGCATTAATATATCGAACAATGAGACACATGCTTCACCCACAGAGGCAGATAAAACATATGAGACCTTTGGGGGTTTTTGTTTATATTTGTAAAAATGTCATCAACAACGAGAATATAGTTTGACATTTTAAAAAAAAATACAAACACTGCTACCCTTTTGTGCTTTTGCATTTATATTACATGAAATATGTTTTGTGATTTAACACATTAATTTGTTATTATTTTGCAAATGTTTGTATTTGTATCTGAAAAGCTGGTTATAATCTCTAAATCATGGATTAACTCCCCAGATGTGGACATGCCACGATAAATACACAAAAATCTATTTATAAGTGTTTTATATTTTTACATTTAATGTACTATTTTATTTGACTTCTTCACTATTAGATGGTGCCTCACTAATTTGAGTTTTTAATGCACCCTTTTCCTGTTCTTCTGGGGAGAAAAAGTAATACGTGTTATCTCCAGTTTGTCAGGAAGCCATCTGGGAAGCGTTTCGGATCTTCTTGGACAGAGTCCCAAACCCAGAAGAGTACAGAGCATGGGTTTACACGTGCCAGCATGAAAACCTCTGCATGAATGACCTGGCCCAGAATTTCAGCTCCTCTCAGGAACATTTGGACTTGATGGCCAGAGTAAGTGATACAAGTTCACATTGCATGGCACCATGTTGCATGGCAGTTTTGTTTTGTTGTTAGTGTAAAGCTTTAATATCTGAATTTATTATTTTTTCAGAGAGTTGCAGAGCAAGGTGAAAGTGATGGGTAGGTATATTTTGGATGTAAATCTGAGTTTCCTGGTTATAGGAAAGGTTTGTTCTGTAGTGTCATTCTGTTAATAATTAGCCTATCTATGTTTTCAGCTTTGGAGATACATTAGGTTTTTATCTTTTTCAAGAGATAACAGGTAGTATTTTTCCTACACACCCAAAGGAGGAAATACATGTTACAGATTTGGAATCCTGATCTATTCAATATTATATTATACCAGATTTTTATTATTTTACTCTCACAGTTGAACTATGTTTACTCTTTACTTAAGACTGGAGGAAACAAGATAATTAAAATTCTTTAATTCTTTCATTTTCAGTTTTGTGGCTGGGACACCTGAGCCAGGAAGTGATTGTAAGTTCCACTTACGCTCAATGAAAGCAATCAAATGACTCTACAAACTCTCCAAGGTGTAAGTAAATTTCAACATAATTTAACTGCGGAGTTACTGTTTTACCCCAGGCACCTGGACTCCTCCTCTGATTCTGCTTCCAACTGAGGCTGATGTGGTAAGTTGTGCATAAACCTTGAAACCATGTCTTCAGAGTGATGTTTCAGGGTTTTAAATGTTAATTTCACAGTCTAAACACACACCAAATCAGCTGAAATATCCTTCTGCTTTCTGTTTGCTAGATTAAAGAGGATCTTAAAGAAAACTATGAGGAGTACATTGTTGAGTTCAGCATCACCGTTGCAGACCCGACATACAGTGAACTCCTCAGCAAACCTGAGGCTCCACAGTACAATGACATCACAAGAGAGCTCCGAGACAAGGTGAAATTTCATGCCTGCAGCAAATGTCGAGGTGCCTGAGTTGTTGCCTTTACTTTTCTGAAAACACTGGCAGCCTATGTACAGTAGAGCAACCCCCCCACAGTCTCCCTTCAGCAACAAAGTGTTGTGTAACATGGCATGATAGAAATGCCAGCTTCTATTAAACTGCTAGGTGTAGAACTCACCCTCATTGATTTAACAGCTTTAAGGCTGCAACCCAGGACTTAGGATAATATGTCTCAGTGACTGTGAGCCTGGAATAGTAAGATCTAATCATGTAGCTTATTAATAACTATGAAAGCACTGACTCAACCACACTTCTTAAGTATGACAGATGCTTGAAAAGTCTGGACACAGACTATTTATTTTTTAGAGAAATACACACTTTTTTCTGGTTTTCCTCGCTGCAACTTCATGGTTTTCAGTTGACTTTAAGTCAAAGTTCTGATATTGTTCCATCCCTAGCCCACTTCTGCATTTTCTTGGCTGTGTGCTGAAAGCAACTGTCTATTTGAGGAGGTAAAACTTCAGGAGGGTGTCACTGTGATGGATGATGAATGCAAGTCTTCCCAAAGGGAGGAAGAGCCACTAGGTTTAGCTGCTTTATATGTGCCTTTTCTTAGGCTTTTTTCAGCATTACCTGAAAAAGGTTCCCATTGTTACTGTGCACCTAACTCCTCTCTGCATCTGAGGTCAATCAACTTGAAGAAGCTCCTGCCTTTTTTTATTCTTCCTTTCCATTTTGCATTTGAATTTTCTATACAAATCCAAACAATTATTACTTATTAAACAATAACAGTAATCTCACAATAATACAACAAAACCCAAATGTCTGTAGAAAGAAATGCAGATCTGAACCAATATGGGTCCATGAATTCATGCAAGCCATGTAGGGACTACTGTATATAGATATAGATCTGATAGCCCATCTTCTTCTTCTTCTTCTTTTTTTTTTTTTACTGTTTATTAATGATAATTGCTTGATTGTTGATTATTTTGATCCATTTCCTTACTACAATGAATTAAATACAGCATAGAATACTCATGCACTGCCTTATTTTTTTTAATTGTTTGATAATTAAATTTATAAAAGAAGTAAAATGAGAGAGTTCTGCAGTGAGGTTGCTGACCTGCATTCAGTTGCTACTTGCTACATTTCTGAAGATGCTTTATTGAGCCAAAGATGTTGAATGATCTCAGCCAATATAGGCTCATCATTGCTAAGAAAATGCTGTAAATGATGAGATCTGATGTTTTACGTACATCTTTTTAACTTTTTTCTTGTTCTTTGTAGATGCTTCATGTGTTTGAAAAAGTTCCAGGATTCAAAGAGTTACGTGTTCTAGGATTTCGGTGGGTTGAAAGAAAATGTGATACAGTTTATTATGTTTTTATTTTCCATTTAAATTGCTTTTAAAGTAAATATTTTGGGACAAAATATGGAATGTCCTCTTGTGGCCGGAGATTCAGAACTCTCCACCTGCATGCAAACTCATGACCTGTAAAATCTGTTATAAGGTGTTTTAATTTGATTTGTTACGTTATCAGATCAGAGGACGTGTCTGTGCGGTATGCTGTGGTCTTTAATGGAGAAACACAACTTGATGATGAGCCTGAGGGTTTGGAGGTCCCTGACTCAGAGACCAACGAGGATGTAAATGCCCCTAAACTGAAGTACATCATCGTAAAGGCCTTAAAAATGCAGCCATTACTACTACTGGATATGCAGACACTCAGCTTTGAGGCTGGTAAGCATGATTATGATCACATTTAATTGATTACCTGAAAAGATTAGTGACGAAAATGGGAATTTAAAGCCATTTTTCTTTTCAGTAACCACAGTTTATCCAGTTGCGGAGCTTGGCATGAACGTTGTTGAGACGGCTGCATCAGAGGAAGAGGTCACACAGTCACCAGCAGAAGAAAACATTCTCACACAGAATTTATTCCCCACAGTGGCAGTCATACAAACCTTGCTAAAAGTTTCTACCGTAAAACAGGAAACACACACCTTTGTGCCTTTCACCCCCATCGTCCTCCCAGAGACCACCACAGAGACGCCTTTAATGGCAGCTGCAGAGGAAGAGTCCACAATCACAGAGCAGGAAGAGAATCCAGAGGTGGAGGAGATACCACCAACTGAACTTGATGATGGAGGTGAGGCAGAGTCAGAGCACCAGCTGACAGGCGGTAAGCCCTCCTATGGTTAAATTGCCTATTTAAAGCAGGATGTCAAAGAGAGATGATTTTAAAAATTCACAGCTTTATTGATAAACATCAGATGATCTAGACTATTTAGCAGTATTGACCTAAAAAAATGACAAACTAAGTACAATCAGCAAATGTTGTCTGGTTTTTGTCTTGCTCTTATTGATGCTGGGGCAGTGACTGAGGACTGAGAATGAGCTTTAACAGGTTCCAGATCTGAGGTGCAGAAACAGCTATGATACGGAGAGAGAAAAACAGTGAAAACTAGAAGCAGCCTCTTATTATCCTCTTTACATTACAGTCTGATACCTGGTGAGGAGTACTTTTATATTAGATAAAAATTTTTAGAGGCACACTGCTTAATAAGTTTACAGGTTTTCTGTATATAATAATTCCAGTGCTCACTCCTTTTAATCAAGAGTAATTTGTTCTAGATATTATACCGATGCAGTTTATTAAGCTCATGTTACACTGCTGCAAAATGTTGACATGGATAAAAAAATAAAACAACTAAAATAAAGAAATAAAAACAAAACCTTGCTGAGTTTAGCCCTGGATTGTTGAAATACAAAGTATAAAAACACTATATAAGTATAATTAGACTTGCAGCTTAGAATTTTTTTAACACATGGAGTTGCTCCCTGCTGAGGTGATAGATCATCTTAACAAGCAGAAACCTGCTGATGGTCAGGTCATTCCAAACTCATGCTGTGTAGACAAACGTTGTTCAACCAGAAAAAACTTCATTTCAGATTTTAGTGCTGTGGCTCTGGGGGGGAAATATGTAGAAAATAATGCACAACTCACCTATAAAATGTTCATTTAAATAAATGATGGTGAGACTGTAAATGTGTGTAGACATAAAGCTTCCAACTTGTGTTGGAGAAATTGATACTGAAAAATAATGATACAATCGGGCTGTAAAATGATATTATAACAGTCCTAAGGTGAAATTGAAACTAATAGTTTGACATTTTTTCAGATCAACCACCTCTATATATATGTAAAAAAACAGGTGACTATAATAGGTTTAGGTAAGCTGCTTCTACAGCATATCATGATGCACAAGTGTCTTAGGAATGTACCGGTTTCTAAAGCTTTTTTTTTTATTTTTTTATTTGACTAACTTGTATGTATTTTTTTGTAGACACTCATTGACCCTTACTTCAACCTCACCCATCAGAAGTAGTCAAACTGTCATGTCTGTGCTGTTAACATGCCTGAACATTACAATTAAAACGTGTGGTTTTATTCATTCATTCATTTTTCTCCAATATAAAACAATTCCTGATGATAAAATGTTTCTTCTGTCATGTTTTGTTATACCAGAGCCTGAACGTCCAGACTACCCAGAAATACAGAATGAAGACTTTTCTATAGTAAATAAAGGTCCCCAACCTGAAGGAGTGCTGACTGATGCACCTGCTGAAGTTAACCTTGAACTACCACAGTCTTCAGCTCCAACAGTTCCAGATACTTCCATTAAAGAGGCAGCAGCCCCAGATTCAACACATTCATCTTTTGAGGACACAGTTCAAGACATTGAACCTGAAACAGATGTCGAGCTTTTACCAACTCCTGAAGTTAGCGGTGAAGACCCAGAGGACAGGGATGATTTAAATGGAGGGCACAGTGGAATGACCACAGCCACAGTGGACCTTTTTATGGGGAATTCAACTATTAGTCAGAATGAGGCAGAGGTGGAAGTGACTGAGCCACTCGAAGAGGAGAGCGGTAGCGGTTTTGCCTCAGAGTCTGATGAACGTCCGTATGAATCCACAGCTGCACCTGCCATGAGACAAGCCAGCACACCTCTGATGACAGCTGTGGATAAGGGCAAAGAGTTAGTGGTTTTCTTTAGCTTGAGGGTCACAAATATGATGTTTTCTGATGACCTGTTCAACAAGAGCTCCCCTGAGTATAAGTCACTGGAGAATACGTTTCTTGAGCTGGTAGGTACACAAGCTTTTGTGATGGATATCATGCTTTTTCATGCTTTATTCTCAAAATTCTTTTTATAACCCCAAGCCGAAACTGTTGATAAAACTAGAATATGCAAAAATTTTTGTTAGATTTGAGTTTTACATGAGATTTTATTTGAGAAAAAGCATTTAAATGAAATTTCTTGTTGGTTTTTAATGTGCAAATTTTTCCTGCACAAGTGAGGATGCACTTTGCAGTAAGCCTTATCCTTGCAGTACATTTCCTGAATTAGTAGTAAATTATTATATATTTATATTTTTTCAACAATTTTTTTGTTTGTTTTTTTGTTGAACAAAGCTTTAAACAGTGGCCAAATTCAGGGTCAAATTTGCAGTAGGCCAGTTATTTGGTGTCTGGGGAGCCACTGCGTCAACAGTTGAGAAAAAAAGAAAAGTGAATTTGTTCTGTTTCACTTAGACACAACATTCTGGGTCCAGAAACTCTCCAAATCCTGGAGCATCCAGTAAATCTGGTCCTAAGAGACAGACGACATTAGCCTCCATACCGGTATCTTTTTATTTCCATACTGGAACAACTCCAATACCTCAGAGAGTGCAACCCTTCTGTTACTTGACTAACCTTTTCCAAATGCAGTATCTAAAACTCTGAAAACACCCAACACTTCTAACATTTCAAAGATTCTGAGCTTTGCTTCCATTTTCACGTTAGACCGTAGACCCTCCTGCTGCAGATGCTCATGCCTAGTGGCTTAATACATAAAATTAATTATTATATTAACAATCTTGTCCTTCTACATTTTGCCTTATGTTTTAAATCTTGTTGCAGTTTTCCTTTTTTCTGAAGCTGTCCAGTTTCCATTTCAATAACATTGAGCATAGCCTCACTTTGTGCTGCTTATCTGTTGGTGTGCACTGTGGTCACACGTTAATAATGTTGTCCTCACAGACTGTTATTGTTGTAACACTGTTATAAACATTTGACAAGCATGATTTCTTTGATATTATGATCAATAATACAAAGACTTTTGTTAATAGGGGAGGAAAAGTAAAGGTTTTGTAAGCTAAGAGATTAAACCCGGAGTGCAGGACTTTTACGTAAATAAACGGCTCTAAAGTTTAATCTCTTGCTAAACACAAAGGGAGCTAGTAAAAGCGTATCAACACCTAAATCTGTCAGTATACTGGAGTTTCAAATCCAGTGTCCTATGGGGAAGTTGCTCCACTGCTGCCCCAGTAGCGTTTTGTTTGATGTTTTCAAGAGATGAGGACATAAGAAACCAAAGTGATGGAGACCCAGTAAAACACAGCATCAAGCCACACACACACACACGCACAGATTATATGTCTGTAAATATGCTGTCTGCCAGATTAGGCAAACGTTCTGCACTTCAGGTTTAATTTACAATTAGACTTAAAGAAATAGTTTTAAGAAAATAAATTTTGCTTTCTTGCTCAACCAGCAGCCATTTAGCTTAGCACAGCCCAAAAAGTGTAGACAAGGAGAAACACCTGGTCCTGTCTAAATCACCTGTGTTTTTTTTTTTTTTGTCTCTCTCTAACCTAAGTTATATATAATTCATACAGAAAATATAAAATAAATAAATAAATAAATAAACAAATAAAAGAAAATGGAAAATGTGGAAAAAAAATTGCAAGAAGAAATTGTGACTCAATAACTTGGTCTCATCCACAGCAAATTAAACACTGGCTAAAGGTTGTGCTGAAACCTTTAAATTCTGACTTATATGCTAACGTTTGGTGGCCATAGTGGAAATATTAAAAAAAAACAACTATTTTTAGGAAACGCTTCAATGTCATTTTGCAAGACAAATTTGAAACTAGTTTTTAGATGGTCATCTTTTTATTGGTTTCACTGTCCATGTTTCTCTTGTCATTTGGTTAGGTTTAGGCAGGGAAATGCCAATTAAGCAATACAATTTACTAGTTATATCAAAGCACTGTAATTTGTAGTTTGATAACAAAATCACTTGTTTAGCTTTAGGGGAAAAAAGGATTCCAGATGTAGCTCCCCTGTTAAATTATTCATTTTAGAGGTTTTCCACTGTTTACTATCTTACCCTAAGCTAGCATACCTCTGTGTGTAGTGGTTAGCAGTGCAAAGAAACAAAGCAAAAATGTATTTTTTTAAAAAGAAACTTTAGTTATCCATTTCAGCACACCTTTGAAAACAGAACATTAAAAGTAATTTTTTTTTTGTATATTTAAGCTCTTTGGTGTGATAATGAGCATTTAGCTGAAGTTGTTTTCTTTAAGAAAAGCAATTAAAATATGTATAGCAGTATAAAGTATTTTCATGTGTTCAAAAAGTGCACAGTGCAGTAATCTTTAGGGCAGTTATATTTTTAAAACTAAGAATACATGTTTTGTATATATGTTACTGCATTACGTTTGCCGGTTTGTGTATGTCTGATGCCTTAAAGATTTACAGAGTGAATGACTGAATGAACAAATGTAGGGCTGAAAAACATAGTATTAAGCTTTGTAAATACCTTTGGAATGTAACTCAAATTCATCCAATCTGTGTTGCTTTGTACAAGGTAGAGAGCAAACTAACCCAGAATAGCCTGAATCATGGGACTTGTCTGCCTTGGTCACTGGTTTGTGACTTGAGTTAAGAAGCTTTAAGTAATTCTAGTCAGTTCCAGCTTCACACACATTGTGCTAATAATGGGTTCAATCTTCTTAGTGTGAAGTCAGTCAAGTTTGTGCAGATATCTGCATTGAATGGGTTACCTGATGTAGACTTACTTTGTCTGTATGTACTACTGCTGTAGGAAAAGGAATAAAAGGTTAAGGTTTTCCTTTTTTAAAATATTGTTTTTGTTTTTGTTTTTTTTTAAGTGCCCACATTTTCCGAAATTTTAAATTTTGTTGCATTTCTAAGAGCAAATATTCATTCTATATGTTTAGGGGTACAAATTTTACCCACTTGAATGCAGGTTAGAGCAATATCTTTAAATCATCACCAGTTAGCGTACATTAGGGAAAAAAGCATCACTTGACATCTCCATTGGTTTCAAGGCTTACTCACAGGTCGACAGGGGACATACTGTATTTTTAGGCTTGCTCAGGGGTGCCTTTCATTCTGTGTTATGTAAAGTCCTCCGCTTCATATGACTGGATTCATTGATACAAATTGGACTATGTGGTTGTTGCAAGGCCATTGGATAAAGGACACAAGATGTGCTGGAATTAATGGGCATAGTTTAGATTGTACTTAGGGATAAGATGATTAGGATGTCATGCATTATTTTCTGAAATTTCAAATGAAATATCTTCTTGTCTGTTAACAAATATACAAGAATATGTAATGTCTACATTTCACCATGCATGTTATGAGGTGGATGTGTTTTGAGTCTGTATGCTAAAACAGATATTCATATTCATCTTTTCATAGTGTTATCAAATCTACACTGTTTTAATGAGTTTAATGTGAAATTGAAGGAGTAAACATGGACATATAGAGAAACAAACTACAGACAAAATATAAATAAATAAAAGAAAAACCTTAAAAAAAACAACACTCCATATCCAATTTTTAGTGGTTGCTCAAACCATGATTTCGGCAATTCTTCTTGATAATTAATGTATTTACAGTAGCATCCTGGCAAATCTAGAGTGGTCAGATGTATAAACTGGTAAGTATTTACAGTGTTGTATGCTGGCAAACCATTAGGTGTGGCCAACATACTCTCTTTTAAATGGGCTATTTCAAATTGCTCCAAACATGTACTTTATAAATCAGCTAAAAAAGTAGAAGCAATTAAAGGAAATGTTAAATGATGTTATATTTAATTTAAATTATGTTATATTTTTAGGTAGCCCATTTAAATGGACACAGTGAAATATTTGATGAAGCATCTATGTGATTTATGACCACCTTTATATATGTATATATATATATATATATATATATATATATATATATATATATATATATATTCAGTCTACAGTAGCTTCCTCTTCGTCCTGTTTTCTTTTGCCTCAATTACTCTTGTACCTACTGGTTTGTGAAGCAACCGATGAAATTGGACATGGAGTTTGGAAAGAGTATTTTTTGTATAGTAAATCAGAAAAATGGTTTTATGGCAGCAAAATATTTCTCAGGACTTTATTTTTGTACTTCAGTAAGGAGATGCTTTACTTGGTTTTTCAAACAAGAACCAGTAGATACATGTGTAACTTAGTGTGAACCTATGGTTGTGTTTGTGCCATGCTGTCGTGCCATGAAATGCTTGTGTGTATAGACAACAGAGGAATCTGCACTGTCTTTTAGTTTAAAGTCCAGAGACAGCTGAGGTTTGTTTTAAGATAACTTGGTTTTGACCTTGTGTAAAGTTATGGATTCAAGTTGGTAACCACTGGGTAAGAGAAATGGATGACCACCCTGTAAACTGTGTGCAGTTGTGCCCTATTTGTTCTGGAAGTTGGATCCTTAAGTAGCTCTCCTCCTCTGTGAGACAGTATCAGCTATATGGAGCGAGTCCTCTATAAACTGCGTGCCAGTGATAGGTGAGGTAAACCGATCAGAGCAGAGCTCCCTAAGGCCTCTTATCTCCTGCACAACATCCAGGCCTGCTAAAGTATCGTAATCTCTTTCTCTCACACTGCGGTGGTGTTTGCCTTGTCTGTAGTGAACATGGAGTGGCTGGAAAGGGGGGTGGTGCAGATCAATGACTTTGATGCGGGTCCATTACTTTAGCTGGCTGACTTCCTCCCCATCCTAAATAACACCACCGTCATCAGTCTAAAGTCTTACTGGATTGGTTACTCAGGTTATCTGAGCTGCACATTTGTGAGTCTGAGGGGATCTTTTAAATGCAACAATGTGGAGAGTTAAAAGTTAAAAGTTAAACAAGCAGGGGTTGTTGAAGCAGCAGGTAAACGTGGTAAAGTTTGTTAGCTATTTGGGCTCTTTGGACTAGTTTTATAAGCTCATTCCCAATGTTATTTAAGGGTAGCATTGACTTAGATATATTAAATAAGATTAATTCCATTTGTCACCATTTGAATCATACCTCCCTTATAACTCTTTCTTTACTGCCTCATTAATATCCAGTAAGGCATGTCAATACAATACCTGAGTTACAGGAAACAAAAACAAAAAAGGGGTAAAGTAGTTGTAGCAAAAGGATAGGTGTAGCCAAAGAATGACTGCAATTTCTACAGGGTTCCAAAATCTTCATGTACAAAACACCATTCATCATAGAGAACGTTGAAACAGTTGGGTTGTCATGCACAAGATTTTTAAGCACCTTTTCCATTAAATGTTCCCTCGCTAGAATTAGCTTTTTTGTTGCTCTGATGGTTATAAACCTAACCCTAATTTTGCTTTGCATGTAATTACACAGTCAGTGCAGCAATGGCAGGATTTCATGCTTGCATCAAAATTTAATTATGAACTATTCATAGAAATTACTCTGTAAAATGTGACTCGATTAATTAAAAAAAAATGGGCAACCTCAATTCCACCTTTGATGGAGTAAAATGGCAGGATGAATTATGAAGGAAACATATTAGCTGACACTTAACCATAAATTCTGCATGATTTAATAAATGTGTAGGTGAAAATATTTGTCCTTACTATATAAAAAATAATTCATCTTGGTTTCAAGAAGGCTAAATTCTCCTTTTCTGTTGTGAATTGATCACTAACACCACTAATCGGTAGGAAATTTAAAACTCAAAGTGAGTAGGTGAATAACCTGCTTTCCTTTTCTTTCCACACAGCTTTTGCCATATTTACAATCCAATTTGACTGGATTTAAGCAGCTGGAGATTCTCAACTTCAGGAACGGGAGTGTTGTGGTAAACAGCAAGATGAAACTGGACAAGCCAGTTCCTTATAATGTCACAGAAGCTGTGCACTGTGTTCTCGAGGACTTCTGCAACGCAGCATCCAAACGCCTTGACATAGAGATTGACAGTCGCTCATTGGATATAGAACCAGGTGAGATGTCCTTGCTAATGCAATTGCTGCTTTGCTTTTAAAATACCAATTTAATTTAATTTAATTTAATTTAATTTAATTTAATTTAATTTAATTTGCATAAAAGTGCTGTCATAGTTCTTTTATTTTATGAGCAAAATCTCGCAGTTCTGGATGACATGGTCACCAAATGCAATAAAACAAATAAAAAGTGTTACAAGGCTGGACCACTTGTCCACAGCATGTATCTTGACTGCTGTCCATTGCAAACTATAAACTGGCTGCTGCATAAATCTGACACATCTCTTTGGTTGGATAAGTGAGCTCATTAAATTCCTTTACTTAAAGCAGACACTTTCACTTACATCAATCAAAATGCCCTTCAGGCTCTATGGGGAATCTTTAGACAGTGTAAGGCTGCATTAATGTTAATGAGCACCTTTCTGCTCTGTCTGTGACCTCTCAATACTATTCTGCCCATCTTTCTGTTCTGTTGATTTCAGCTGACCAAGCAGATCCTTGTAAGTTCCTGGCCTGCAACGAGTTTTCACGCTGTGTGGTAAACAGTTGGACTGAAGAGGCAGAGTGTCTGTGTGATCCTGGCTACAGCACCGTGGATGGCTTGCCTTGCCAGAGCACCTGCACTTTGCAGCCAGACTACTGCATGAATGGAGGCCTGTGTGAAATAATCCCAGGTCATGGAGTCACCTGCAGGTACACATAAGCTGATGAATGATAGACAACACAAATAAGAAGACCTTATAGAAGGCGTTAGCCTTGTATTGTGATGCAGGTTTTGTGGATGGAAGCAAATAGTGCAAATAACGTCCATGATCTTTGATTTTTTAGGCAGGCCTGTTAACAGTCAGCTTTTTGCAAGACTTCAGATTACACAGACGGCTTTCATAAGTTGTCATGTTCTATGTTTAGTAGATTATGCTCTGCATGTCATGTTTTGTCAACAGGGTTGTAGCAAAGTGTGCAAAAACCTGGGATGTTTTAATTGTAACTCAGTACATTTTTATGACTTCATCATAAGGTTTTCCTTAAATGGCATTTTTCCCCCCCAGATGAATAATGTACTTTGTGGTTGAGATTGCATCATGTGGACGTTTCTGTGTATTTCTGTTTCTACTTTGCTTTAGATGCCCTGTAGGTAAATACTGGCACTTCCACGGAGAACGCTGTACCGAGCTGATATCAGTACCTGTGGATCCTCCGCTCATCATAACCTGCCTTGTGGGGAGTCTCTGCCTTGTTTGTGCTGTCCTTGGCATTTTAATATTCCTCAACAAGAAATGTGTAAAAACAAAGAAGGCTGTAACATTGGTGTAAGTCTTAACTCCTTTTCACCTATTTGCATAAACATTTTGCTAATTTATAGAGTATCTCCTACTGTTTAAAAAGCATTTGTATTCATTTCCTCATCTCCTTTACATTGTAGGCACACCCTTGCTCCCTATGCCTTTGAGAATACTTTGAGAGAGAACCCAGTATTTGAAAATGATGATGGTATCTTAACTCAAGTGTCCACATTACCATGTCCTTCAAGTTCTGCCTCTTCTCATTCCCAACAATCTGAGCAAGAACATTTTGCCTCAATTGAAAATATACGCCTGAGTATTGAGGTACACTGTGTGACGCTGCACAGCAGACTAAACAGACTAAACTACTAACCCAATCCTTCACTAAACAGAAGCTAGAATCTTCTAACAAACTACATGCTAATTAATAACCTGTCCTTGAAGCAAAATTTGCATTGCCCTCTTCATGCCTTTCATTGTTGCTTCATATTCACCCCTAAAACCTATTAGATTTATCTTCAAAATGTACTTTAAAGATGTTTGAAGCTGTTCAACTCGACTGAACAGCTTCAGGTGTCGCCAGTTGCTATTCTCAGGCTTTCATCTCCACAATCACAAAGAGACACTTTACAAGACACAACTCTGAACCCGCTTTGTAGCGATCGGAGGAGAGTGTGTGGTTTTAGCACTGACCTGTGAAGAACTTGCTGTAGATAGATTTCCTGGAGTAGAGTTTTGTAAAGTGCTTGCTTTCATTTGCATTTTACAGTGTCTTGTCGAAGTGCTTCTGGGTCGATAGCACATTAACTGTAAACACTGAGCCCATCTACTCCCTGTCTCTGCAGATCCCCAGACAACTCTACACAACCAGATCAGAAAAGTTAGTGTCAGAAATGGTGGATTTTCATCACTGTATACCACACAATGAGGTGAGAACTAAACTTCATGGAGGAACTCCTCTTTTAAGAGCAAAATGAGTGTTTTTGCATGTTATGATGAATTCACAAATACATATACATTAAACACAGGTAAATGACTGTACTTATTAAAGGTATATCCAGTGGTTTTAGCACTATAGGGTGTAGTATGGTTCATGACTGATGTTACAAATAATAATTAACCTTGACATGAAATGTTTTTCAGCTGTATGACGTGTGCAAAGGTAAAAGATGTGCATGCAGCTGTTGATAATTTTGCACTCACAAACCGAATCACTGGAGTTTTGTGCATTTAAAGTTCTACTTTAACACCTTTGAAATTAACTCTAGATGCCTAATTCCAATCAGAACTGTGTACATACAGTTCCCAGGTTAAACTGTTGATCAATGCTTCTGCAGTGTTCTTATTGCTCTATGCATGATCATCAGCAAATATCTCTGACATTTACTGTCTTAACCCACCCTGAAAAAGTTTTTCCTCACTCTTCCTCTTGTCTCCTCTAGACGTGGCGACTGCCAAATGACTACAGAACACGTTGTCTTTTAAGGGCATCAGACAATGACTGTTTTGAAGTTACAGTTCTCTGATGACACCTTGTTCGTCTGAGCTGCCAACACAATGACACAGTGCAAAGTGTGGGGACTAAAACCAGTGTTGCTGTTACTCTGTGTATAGTTTGCATGTGCAGAAGCAGGTACAGTAGACCAGCGGTTGAGTTGACGTGATCATAGTGCTGAAAGTGTCTTGCTAGACAGTGAGCTATGGAAGTTAAACTGTGTTCAAGGTGAACTTAATATTTATTTCATGTATTAAATATAGTAGGAACATTTCCTGTACATCCTTGGCAAAGGTTGTTCTTTCCTCACACTGAGGTATTTATTTTTTGCAAAGTGATACACATGGCTGTATCTTACTGTATGTTTAGACTGTATAAAATTGTTTATTTTAATGCTATTCTTTAACATTGATGTGTTCAAAAAGAAAATGTACTGTATAAGCTGCTGACTTTGGTTGTGGCACGCAAGATCTACTGACTGCTGTGCTGTTTCCATCAGTCTGTCCTATTCACATCTTACACCACCAATCATTTGTCTATTAAGATCTGGACATATTTTTATACCTTTTACAGTCAATAAAAAAAGAGTTAAAAGTTTTTTGAGTTGATGAATTTTTGCTTCAACATTCCATACAAATGGCAAAGTACTGCATGCCAGCTATCTTAGATGATCACCCCTTTCATTTACTGAATTTACTGTGTTTACTAGTTTTTGTTTGGCAAATATTAATGTTCCCTTTGCTTTCCTAACCTGCTTGCCTTCAGTGTGTGTGCATTTGGATTCACACACTACAACCCTGACAGTAAGAACTGGCCAAAAGATGGACCTAGCAGACACCTTCAATACGCATTTTAAGGAGGTAAACCGAGCTTAAAAAAGCTTGTATGGATTCAGCTGTAGGTTTCTAAGGACTCTAGGAGAGACTCTGGTTTGCTAATGAACAAACTAATTTGCTCTGTGCCAACCAAGCCTTATTTGATCAAGTTTCTTCAGGTGGCAAAGCTTATGGGGGAAGCCAAGGTGACCAGACACTGCTACCTGTTATTTCATGACACATCAGTCTGCCATTATGCAAGCTTTCAGCCAACAAGCCCTAAACCTCTTCACCTACTCAGCTAATTCTAAGCTTTAAGACAGTTTCTTTTCTTTTCTTTTTATTTTGCCTTGTCCCGCATCATAGAAATCAGAGTGATGGTCTGGCTGCAGTGCTGTGTCAAAAAAATTTGGGGGGAAAAGAAAGGAGAGAGTAAAGAGAAAAAGAGTGCATATAATAATAAAAAAACAGACCAGAATACACCAGATAGAAAGCAACAGCATAAGCTGTTTAATCTAAACAGGAAAAATCAGACAACCAGCTGCCATACCTGTAAGAAAAAAAAAAAAAAACCAAAACACCTGCAACATCTTCAAGAAAAACAAAGCTGACAATCATTGGGAGCACCTATAAAAAGACACAAATGTAACTCTGATTCAAATGTGAAATGTTTTGTTGTGAGAAATGAAAATGCTTCTTTTGAGCAGTGAGACATGGTGGTGGTTGTATCATGGTTTAAACTGGTCTCCGTCTGGACTAAGATGATTCACCATTATTAAAGGAACAAATGACTGGTTTGCAAGTCTTTTCAGCCAATAAACGGGACTAATCAAAATTAACAAAATTTTTTGTTACACTTACTGCTGCAAAACAAAGTAACACTAAACATTGAAAGCAAGGGTTAATTTCTTTCCCACTTGCAGATAGAATAATTTTGCTTTGGAATTATATGATTCATTAAGTTTTGTGTCATCTGTCTAACTTAACTATAAGTGACTGGTATGAAAACCAGATGTTTTAACTTTGTAAGATAGTGGGAATAAAATGCATTGTTTTAGTGTCTTTTAGTGTTACAAGTTTAAGGTAATTTCACTAAAACAGAACAAAAGACATATCATTAAATCAATAAGCAGTAAAAAGAAATCAAGTCATGAATTTCTACATTACATTAGTGTTATTAGTATTTATCCCTTTTTTTGGAATTAATTGAATATTATCCAGAACAAAAAATAACTATATAATGAAATTATTCAATAGAAATTTATTCTTTAAATGTTGATCATATAAATGTCATCAAAGCCTTGCGATCAGAGATTAAACCACTTAGCTTTTACTCAATTATTAATCCTCAAACTAATCTTTTTAGTACCTGTTGCCATTTGTCAAATAGACACCATGACTCTTATTCCCACTCATTATTTAACATCTCATCCAAAAGAACAAAACAAAAAGAAAAACATAACAGGAATATGTTTATTTTCTACAGTATTCCAGATTAAAGGGGGGTCTTACAGTAGAAGATCAAATACAATAATTATCTCAGTAGTTACAGTTTAGTCAACTTTATTATTGTTTAACTCATTTGGATGTTTGGATCTAAACAAAAGTTCAGCTGTAAAATGAGATGACAACTGTTCCTGGCCTAACAGTCAGAGTCAAGTAATCAGCTTACTGGTAATTACATTTTACATAAATGCACATAACACACATGCGCACACATTATATAACTCTCTGAAAGACAATCCCAAAACCATAAAACTGCAAACATGAAAATCTTTCCTTCTCATGTAACAAATAAGCAACAATACAAAAAAAAGCGCATCCCTTTACAATAATTCGTAGTGGACATATGTATACAAAGAATAAAATAAAGAGTGGTTTGAAAGACCTTTGTGACTTTACAACCACTACACTGTAATATAGTAATGAATTGTCTGTAGTTTGACCTGGTTATGAGCATGATTGTGATCTGACTACGTGTAGAAATTTGATTCTTCCTAATAACATCAGATTTAGTTGTTATCTCAAATATTGGAAAAAATATCTACTCCAGTGTCCTTGCATAAGGTTTGAGGTGTACAGTTAAACAGACTAAACCAGTTAAGACTTCCATGGTGCAACGAGGGTGCAATATTGCAATTTAAGGCCTCACAGTGGAATTTAAATTCATGCATAGATTAAGAAAAAAGACTAAACAGAAATGCTAACAATACAACGTCAAAGTGTTCCACTGCAAAATGTAAAGATATTATATAAAAAAGACAAAACAAAGAAACAAAAAAAGTTAATATAAAGAACATGTTTCAGTGTTTAGTACACCGTCATCTGGAACGTAGTGTAGATAGCATATTTGCCTACGGTTACTTTCTAGCATCCCACACACCACAGCCACTCTGTGCTGCTCTGAAATGTGCAGGTTTGTGTTTTTAGTGTTGTGTTTCATGGTGAGCTATACACTCTGATTCACTTGAGGAGACTCTGCAGCATTGCTGTAGCGTATGTTGGGCGGGCCTGTTTATTCTCTATGGCTTTCTTCAGGTACTGAATTCCATCACAGCGTTCCCAGATTTCCTCAAACTGCCTGGGAAGGATCTCCGCCCCTCTCTTCCTGGTGAGACCCGTTTCCTCCAGACTCAGCTCACACATCTCCATATCATCTTTGCCTGTGTGGTGGTGAATGACAGGAGATTTTAAGATTTATAAAATTTGTGGTTTCTAATAAATTCTCGTTCTTTGGTGAAACTGCTGATGGGCATCAGATGAGCGGCTGTCTAGATATGATTTTCCTGAAACAATGTCCGGAGCTGCTGACTCACCTGCGACCAACACAATAGGCTGTTTGTCTGGATGAAGCTCCATCTGTCTGGCGATCCATGGCCCATCAAAGTGAGCGTACCACCAGCCCTTCTTTTTATTTTGTGGGTCCTTGTACTGGTCGGCGGGCCGGATGAAAGGAATGCGAAAATAACGCTGTTGGCGGTTCATGGCCACTTCTTGATGCTGGGCTGTTGTTGGAGGAGCTGGGTTCTGTTCGGCTGCAGCGTGATCATCAGAAGCACAGATCAATCAGAAAAAAAGATTATTTAATAATGATAATGGTGGAGACGCTAGTTTATGTACAGAGTAGCATCTGTGATTTGGTCTTACATATACTGAATGAAACCTTGTAGTTTTTCAAAGATGCACTGAGCAGCGTGTAAAACTAAGAACAGAGCTATCAAAATAACACAAGATCAAAAAGAACCAAAGAAATACACAAATATCACATGACAAAACAGAAAAAGCAGCTTCTAGCCTCTTATGAAAGGCCCAGTATGACCTCTGCTGCCTCAGAAAAGGCCAGAATAAGAGCTAGATATGAGAAAATCAAAGTACAGATTTCATAAGATATCACATCAAGGGAGAAAGGTAAGTAATATCTTGAAAGTAAAGGTAACAGCTAATGTTACCATCACCGATCAAACCTAATATTTGTTTTTAGCTTAAAAAATAAACAAAAGAGAAAAAGATTTTTCAGTGTACTGGCAAACTTCAAGCAACTAAACGTGTGTGTGTGTGTGTGTGTGTGTGTGTTAGTTGCACAGACCACACAGATTTCAGCCAAGAATGAAATGCACAAACAAAAGCTGACATATCAGGAACAGATTAAAACAACTGGGAGTTACTTACTAATTAGATCAAAAATTTCTTACAGAAAGTGGCCTCAGCTAATTAATTGTTGGCTAACAAAGGCAGGTTATTTGTGAAGTTATTAACTCTTACCGGTGAATGCTTAAGCCCAATAAGAAGAGAATAAACACGATGTGCCTGCGGAAAGTTGTGCATGTGATGATGTTTATGTGCTGTAAGCTGTATGCTGAACTATTATAAGCTAATGTACAGCAACAAGATGCCACGTGGAATCAGGTCTTTCACTAACCATAGTCAGTGATGGATTTAGGAGCCCTCTGATCACTTCCGTCATCATTGCGTTTTTTGTTCTTGGACTTCCATGTGTGATAGACCTTCAGACGACGGTGGAACTCCTCTCTGCAAGCTGCCAACAGCTCGATGTCTGTCCACACAACACAAACACAGTAAGCATGCAAGAAAAAAATCTGTTCTATGAGGATTTGCTTTCTACATCTTTTACTTTTTGACATGCATTCTAAATTTGGAAGTGAAGTGGATATATTTTGCTTGGAAGATTAAAATTTGATAAGGGTTTTGTTGGTAATTTAAGACAGAACTTTGGAGATAATGCACTTTTACAGTGCCAAGATCAAATTGTATTGCAGCTAGTTTCACTCCTCAGAAGAAGCTTTGATGATATGCTTTTTTTATCTCACGTTGAAGAATTTAAAGTCCTTTTAAATTCACACCCACCCACACGTCTTTCGCTACATCCCTCCAAACACAACCGTTTATTTATTTATTTTTTTAAATAGCTTCAACAAACACTGATAACCATGTTAATTTGTAAGCTTAAGCAGATTATGTTACCTGTGGATCCCGTCAGGCTGTATCCACCTTCATTTGCCGAGCTAAGCTAGCTGGCTGCTGGCTTGGCTACATGTGTCACATACAGATGTAACTCTCCAGAAGAACCAGTACAACTGAAATTTGGCAGATTTCTGCGCTTTGGAGTCCTCGAATGAAGGCAATTAATCTTGAATCCTGTCTCTTCTCTGAGCTCTCTCCGACCAGTAAGACCAGACTGATATTCACTCTTGTCTGAGTTCTTGCTTTGTCACTTTCTCTCCTTCTTCTCCTTACTTCCTTGGATTTTATTGTCTTGTGTTTTAAGGTCAGAAACTTATGTAGTATTGCTTTAATAAAAGATTGCTGATGTATCAAAAGATGAAAAGGGCAGTGAAAATGCTTGGTTCTGGTGTACAGTTGAATACAAAATACACTCAGAAAAACCTCAAATATTCACCAGATGGGGACAAAATGACAATATATACAAAAATAACAAAACTCTATTTCTAATTTATATGAATTCCTACTGAAGCTAACACTACCTGTCAGCTTACATTGTGTTTTCTTCCCAATGACAAATGCAAAGAAATATTTAAAATCTTATTTAATTTTTTTTAAGAATATCAGATCACCATCAGTGGTGCTTCAAAGGTAGTTTTTGGGTAAAGCCACCAACACTATCAGAGCACAAATTAACCAGCTGTCTATGGAATCCCAGCAATAGTCCAGAATACACAATAACAGAGGCATTAGTACATACGCCAGCAAAAAGCAATTTGCTTTTCATGCTGACTGAGGAGAAAGTGGGTTTGGAAAAGTCTGTCAGCCTCCATAATAGTGATAATTTCCTCTCTCTACCTCTGAAACAACCCAATAAGGCACAGCAGCTGTGGGGAACATCCCCCTCAGAGCGCTTTTGATTTTTAGGCAAGACATGTTGTGTTCGCACTGAAATGAAGTTTAAACTTTTCAACAGCCACTTTAGGATCTTTGCAGATGAAAAGCTTGTGTGGAGAGAAATGTCACCCTGTGATTTTCTAAAGTGCCAAAACATGAGCTGATGCTGAATTACTTAATGTCGAGTAGGAGGTTGTAAGGAAGAGTTCAGAGCACAGAAAAGATGGCTTCACTTTGAAACTGAATTCAGGATTTCTCACCACAGGAAGTGTTGATGACATCTCGCAGCTCAGCATACTTCCACTTGCTGAGATCATACTTTTTCACACCAGCAGCAGCTTTGGTCGCCTGCACCTGAGGACCCCTGCAGCAAGGAACAGATGAACGTGGGTGAGAAAGGACAAAAAAAAAGAAGAAAGAAATAACCTGAATGTTGAGACAGATAAGTGTGACAAGGTTGGAGTAACAGAGATAAAGGGATTGAGGCTTCATACTTTCAACACTTATTATCATAAAAGTTCCACATTTGAGGAAGGTTTCATTTTACACATGAAGTACATTATGAGTCCAAACTTTTCATTTGAAACTGAAACTCTGTTTTTTTTAAAGAGTGAGAGATAACTGAAAAACAATGCATGCATTGCATTAAGATATAGATCAAATTAATAACAATGATGTTTTAGCAGCTTAAGGAATACTGTGGTGCTCTGAAGTCATGTCTCTCACTTCCTTGCTGAGTTTAAGCTGCTAATTCCTTAATAGGAATGTAGGATTTGCCTCTTCTAATTACAGTCAGCACAGTATCTCTGAACTGAAGACTGCTGATCTACGAATCATGAGCTTACCATCGAAATTCTTACTGACTGGAAAGATTAAACTCATTCAGGATCATTGTCATTCTGGCTGTGATGTGTGCCAGTGTGTAATAGTGATAAAGCAGAAAAGAAGCTTTACTTTTGTTGCAAGAAGGAAAGACATGGAAGTGAAGCAATGGCCAGCACTTGGCTTTTGGCAGTAGGTAAATGAGAAATGGCTGGATGGAGGAAAAGGAAAAAGCAGGGAAGCTGAAATCCTTTGGACATGCATGAAAGCTTGCATGTGCTTTGGCTCTGTGCTGTGCACATACAACACACATGACACTCTCTCTTTCTAAAACATCTCCTGTTAGTTGTCAGGGATCAGCTGACTCTCAGGAGTAGTTAGAGACATCTGCAGTGAGACCCACGGAGCCAAGACTGGATAGATAACACAGTACTGACTCATATGTAATTCACTGTATCTGCAGATAAGAGCTTTGATAGGAATTGTCCAGTGAGTGCTATAAATTATACCAGCACTAACTTTACTCACCACTTTAACTGCTATTCCTTCCCATAAAATAAATAAATAAAAAATAGAGGGAAATCAGCACTGTCTGTACTATGTTAACTACATTCACTAAGAATCCCAGAATGGAAAAGATGGAAAAGAAACAAACAGTGCTGTCAGCTATTCAAACTATTCTTTGCGGTGCATAGAAGAACTCCTTTAAAACTTCTAAATTTGAGAGGAAAACAGGGCTTACTTGTCTCAAACTGAGAAATAGGCCATCTTTTCGTTACTTGTCATGAAATTTTCTCAGAAAAGGTTTCAGAATTTTTGTAGTAAGCAGCAGAATGTGTTTTATATAGGAAAAGCGAGTGACTGAATGAGGGACTGATTTTGATAGTTATTTAGTAGCTGTGTTATTTTTCAGTTGCTAATTTTTGTACCTCTTTGACATGAGCAGAATCACACATTTATCAAGAGCCATTGTGTGAGGCTATGTTGACACAGAGAAATGCAACACTTCCCCTGTGTGTGTGTGAGACCAGATTTAAGTACCACTTTGACGTCTTTTGAGAACAAGCATACTAACTTTGTGCTGCAAAGGTCACAGCTCAAAAAAGAGCAATAACTTAATCTGCAATGTCAGTACATTAATATGCTCATGGTTTCATAATTAATGCACATGCATATGAGAATCATTCTCTCAGAGGAGGTTCTTTTGGCTTTTGTTTTGCACATTTGTTAACTGTGAGCACAGATTTGCAAACAAGTTCTCACCTCAGATCGAGAGAGTGCTACTGTGTGTGCAAAACATCACAGCTGCTGGAGACAAGCAGTTGTTACAACCATAGATGCGGGTTCTCTCTGACTAATCTGTGTTCTGCAATGTCTTTTCATTACCAAATTAGGCTAAAATAGTACTAAATAAATTAACAAAACCCAAAAGAAAACAGAAAAAGGATCAGAAAAAAACATTTTTACCTCCACCTTCATCTATATTGGCAAGTCTTGCCTCAACTATTTAAATATAATGCAAATTTGTTTGTTTGTAATCTTTTTGCCAGTAAATAAGAGTTTAAGAATGGTCCTCTTCATGGTCTGAGGCTCTAAAAACTTTGTGATTAAAAGTAGAGGCTCAGCAGCGTTAGTCATTAGGCTGTACTGAAATTAAAAAATTAAAAAACTATACATGTAGCAGGAGGTGAGTAAAATCTAAATAAAATATGTGCAAGTAAAAAATCAGTTCAGGAGACACAACACTGATGGCACAGTTAGGCTGGAGTGCACACAAATTCTGCAGACCCACTTTCAGAAGGAGGCTCATTCAGAGCCAATGAAAATAAGAACAGAAACAATGACAAAATTTTAATTTAGGGTTTAGTGTACCATCATTTTCTGTGGGCGACAGATAATTGCACAGTATCCTCTAAAATCTTCCCAGAATTGGCAGCACTAATATGTACAGAATGTCCATAATTTGGCTAAAAACTTCTTGAGAATGATAATTAGGCATCTTAATCTTCTATCTATTTCTAGCAACTGAGAGATTTGGGGCTACCATAGGGATTAAGAGAATGGGGGAGTAAGTTAGTGACTACAGCTGGTGTTAGGTACACTTGGTACTGATATCTTACATGGCTCTGGCTGAGGATGAAGAGATAGGAAGATCTGAAAAAGAGTCATCACTGGAGAAAACAAGAGAAAGCCAGTTATGCATAATGAGGTGAGTCTGAGCCATGAACTCATTTACTGTGTATGGCACACACAATTCATGCAGTAATGAACATGTAATGCCATGCACTGTGTCTGCAAAATTATGCAATACCTGCGCAGGCTAGCATCCGCCTGGCTGTCCTCAGTGATGAGCTCTGCTTCACTCTGAGCAATTCTCATGGCTAACTCCCTGTCTCTTCTTTCCTGCTCCAGTACAGCAGCATGCTGGGCCTGCTCCTCCCGCTCCAGAGCCAGCTGGATTTCCAGCTCTGCCTGTAAACACACACAAACCACAATTCAGCACTTTTACACTTGTGATTATTTAAAAACTACACCAAACAAGTTCCTGTCAATGATGACAGGAACGAATGCTGCCTTGTGTGCCAGACAGTTCAAAACAATTGGAACTCTGCTGTGTGTCTAAGCCTGATTAGACCTATTTATCCAGTTTGTTTAGCTACCAATCAAGCTTTTCTGGTCATTTGTCTAGACACAACAGGGGAATGAAAAAACATTAAAAAATAATCAGGTTTGAGGAATGTTTAACTGGTTTGACCTTGTTCATGTATTTTAAACCACCTTACACAACTCACAAAACATCTGTCTTACCTCTGTAATGACAGCATGCACCCATATACTGCGTAATGTGGAGTATAAAGATCTATCTGTATACTTTCTCTGGAGATTTAAACATGATGTTACAAGGCAAGAAAACCTGACAATATTCAGAGTAATGCATAAGAACTGAAATTTCAGAAATATAAATGTAACATAATACATTTAATATTTTGGAGGGGAAAAAAAGCCACTGACTGATTTTTAAAACAAGTTTCCCAAATGAAGTTGTTTGAGGATAGGAAAGATGTGCAGCTGAGGTTTTGGCAGCAGAATTCTGAACTAACTGGAATTTAGAAGAACTGCAGCGCCTGCTTTTTCACTAATAAAAGCTTGAGATTGAGTTTACAAGATCAGTTATAATATCTCTGAAATGTGAAGGTTTTTGATAACTTATTTCAAAGTCTCAGATGCTGAGGCTTCCTCAGATCCTCACATTTTTTATGCATGTGTTGCATCATTTCTTGTTTTAAGAAATGAGCTTAGTTACACTGATCAAAACAGGAATAAACACTAAACTTATCAAAGATTTGTTGAGCCTAAAATGATGTTTTCTAAATGTTTTTTTATGTTTTTGCATTAAACCCCACATGTTGCTCAGTCTATTGTATGTTTGTAACATGTAACCACTTTATTTTCCGGTCCCTGCAGTGGGCAGGAGGTCAGCTACTGCACCTCACTGGAGCTGAACAAAAAGCTGAGAGCAGACTGCAAAGGATTCATAGAATAAATTAATTCTACCATCTTCTGAAATTAATACAAAGACGAGAAAATTGCCAGTTATTTCCCCCCATGTATTTCACAGGCTTCACACCTTTATAATAAAAGGGTTTTAATTTTTTTTGTTAATAATAGAATATCACACTGTAGTTAGTCCAACCTGAATAACCTTTTCTTCCTCCTTTCTCTTTTTTCTGTCCTCTTCCTCTTGCTTTCTTTTCAGCTCCATTTCTGCTTTGCTAAAATTTAAAAAGAAAATGAAATGGAAACATTATGGAGATTCAACATGTTATTTCTATGTATTTTCACATCAACAGGTAATTCCTTACAGTCTTCTGTCCTCTTCCTCTTGTTTACGTCGTTGCTCCTCCTTCTCCCTTCTCTGCCTCTCCTTCTCCATCTCCTCCTCGATGCGTTTCAGCCTCTCGCTCTCTTCCTCCTGCTGCTTCTTCTTTTGCATGGAGGAGAGCAGCTGCTCTGAGCGTTTCACCAGTCCCTGGTACTCTGTGTCAATCTCCTTCCAGGTCATGACTGTGGCCTGGTGATCAAAAGAATATGAAATACAGGTCATGGTCAATAAGGAGGAAAAATAAATTTATTCATCCAACTATAACATATATGGCCTCAGGGGAGTTTAAAGGTAAGGACTGATTCAAGCATCAATTCCACCAACTTAAAAAAAAAATATTTCAGAGGATGCCATAATGCTTTTTTTTCCTTAGAATTAAACTTTGTCCTATGCGGACTGTCAATCAGGAAAGTAGAAGACATCAGGAAATGCCACAGACTCACACACGTCTGTTTCCATCACACAATCTCCCCAAGTGGCAACAAATAAGACAATGACTGACAGCGTGTCTGTCTATTGGACTTCGCAGCCACAGCGTTCAATTCTCCACATACTTGCCAGACAATCAGCGGGGGGAAAGGGGGGAGGGGGGGAGAGAAGGGGTCCTCATATTGTAAGGATTCATTAGTGTGAGTCTCTAACCGTGACACAGGGAGGGGAGATGACAAGGTCTTGTCCCGAAAGCATAGAGATATGAATGACAGCCATTGACATCTAATGCATTATTCACTCAGAGATGGCATGCCTGGAGCAATTTCTGAACATTCAAAATGCCTTAAGTGATGAAAGTAGAGGCTAATGGGCTTAAAGATTAAGATTGGGAACATGGAGCGGCTGTTTGGGATGGAAGGGATAGAAAGCATCAGGAGTCCCCAGTTTCTTAGTGTCACTCAGGATAGCAATGATCACTAATTATATTTGTTGATTGGATACAGGAAACTACAGCGAACAAAAATGAACGTTGACACAACTCTCTGCACACATATCTAGATACTGTATGAATGTGCTTTGATGATTTGTTGTACCAGGAGGGTCCAATAAAACGGATGCATATTGCAAGGGAAGAGCTGGGATTTCACAAACCAAGTTTGATCATTTAGCAAAACAACCTCAATAAATTAAATTATTGGACAAGGGTGGAGTCCTCTGAGCTCTTTTTATCCTGAGGTGATTGAAAATATTGATTCTGTGAAAAAGAATGAGAAAAGGGAACAACCCACTTTGTAATGGCCTTGGTGTATTAAAAGGAATAAGGCCTTCTACAAGGATAAGGCTGCTTATGGATCTACAGATGAACAGATCTTATCAAATAAATATGAAGCAGGCAAGTTTCCAGCAAAGAAATGTACAACAAACACAATATGTTCAACATACACATTATGCCTAAAGCTATTAAAAAAAATCATCTACACAAACAGGTTACAACCAGCAGAATATTAAAAGCTCAACTGAACCTTTATCAGGAAGCCAAAATCTTAAGAATATAGAAAAAAATTTGCATCACCTTTATTTTTGCCAAGAGAGCATCTATGGCGGCAGCCAGCTCCTGAACTTGTTTGGCCATCTCGTGTTTGCCTTCATTCAGCTCGTTGACCACCTCATTGAAACGTTCCATGTGTTTCTTCAAGTTTCGGACTTTCACCATACCATCAATTCTGTTTCAGGAGGAGGTGCGAAGTTAGTAAAACGTTCATGAAAATCTTTTGGGGGATTTGTATTCAGCTATAAGGAAAACCCACTAGAATGTTGAAAAGTGATGGGTGTACAATGTATCCCTAAAAGTGGGATCACTAAAAGTAAAAGTGATCCCACATGAACTTTTTTTTGTCATTTTATAAACAACCTCAGTGGATTAGATTTCATTTTTGTAGATTTAAGCTTGAGCAGACATGGTGCAGCTGTTAGGAGTGTTGTGGTATCACTGCTGACCAGCTGACTGTGAGTGTGGGTCTCTTTCTGTCTGTTTTAGCTCAGTGTTGCTGATGTGTGAAGGGTGTACCCCTCACCCTGAAAGGGGATAAATAGTTAAAATGGGTGGATTACATGATGAATAATATTACTAGTATTAACATGATTAGTAGTAGCATTGCAATGTAATTCTATAAAAGTAATTAAATATGTAATACACACAGTAAATTTAAGTTTGTAGACAGTAAACATATAGTTATTTATGGGGAAATCTGTTACCAGTATTTATGTGGGAATTTGCAAGGACGCAGTCACACAGCTTATGGTGTGTTTTACATATACATAAGAATATGCTATCTTTTAAAAATAAATAAATCAAAACAGGAGTTTAATTTGACCTACCACTAATTAAAAAATAAGTTAAGCTGTATTTAGCTGTTTAAAATCTGTGTTTGTCTTCTGCTATCCATTATATAATACTGCCACTGACAAATATGAGCCTGTGAGTTGTAGTAGTTCAGTACCAGTGTTTCAGTCTCAGGGGAGAAAAACTTGTTTTTATTTTTCCAACAGAGGATGGTTATATGATCATTGATTTTCCACAGATCTTCTCCCTCCTGAATAAATATCAGTGAGGGAGGTCATTGCATTACTTTGTAGTTGCAGAGTCCGTGTCGACTTCCTACTGATTTAAAATTTGCTCATAACCTATATTGATCACATTCTGTTTCAGTGTGTACACCGTGGACATTTTATTCATTGCCAATATACCCAATCTTTCTTTTTTTACATATTTTGTTTTTGGTTATATAAATAAAGGGTCTGTGTTAGTGCTGGTTAAACATTTAGAGACACTTGCAAATTAAATTTAATTTTAAAACATTAATGTGATGCTTTCACCAGAAGCATATTTTTTTATTGCATCCAAACAGACACATGATATTTCCCACAGCAGTTCAGGTCCACAGATAATTTTCTGGATTGATTTGAACAGAGATGTGGGACAGCCATCAAACTCATCAAGCGTGAATCTTTTCAAATAATAAAGCCCACTGGAGAGTTGGAACAAAAAAAGAAATAATAAAAAAGAAAATTCACCTTGGCTTGTGTTTCTTCTTACACAGCCACATGCGGACAGTCTTTTGAATCTTAATGCAGGCCTGAGCTCTGTACCCCATTTTATTCCTCACTGGTGTAGAGAGGACAAAAGAAGAGACACAAATTTACAAAAATACTTGTGATACTTATCAATGCTACAGAATTAACTTTTATTTCATCCAGGAGCTACAATTCAAAGGGGAATATAATGCTTATTAATTCATTCACACAAAAGGAAACATTCATTATAAGATGAAATGTTGAAATAATAGGAAAGAAACAAATGACCAGGGCCAGAGGCAGTGCTCTGTTATAGCTGTAATGTAATTTCATTTGATGCTTTTACGCAAATATGCCAGAGTCAGCCTGCACTTTGTTTAATGGTGAAAATCGATAGTTTGGCACTGCATGTAGCAATTGCTTCTGGAGTGCTGTGTCTTATGGCTGGAGGCTGCTTCTCTCAGAAATACAAACTAAATGAAAGGTGTGAAACATCAGTGTGAAATAACTGCCGCTGGCCATGCAGGTATACAGTGGCACATGAAAGACGGGGGAAGTTCTTAAACAAACCGAAGTTTAACATTAAAGTTTTGAAGGTTTGGTGGATATTAAAAACAACTGTAATGTTTGATAAATACATTTTTTTAAAAAAAAAAGAGGGCTAATTTTATCAAAGGCATGATGAGTGAATATTTATTTGGGCATGTTTGCATTTGCTAGTCACTTTTTGAACATTTTTTTCTTGTTTTTTTTGCTGTGTTTAACCTACGTTTGATGACTGAAAGGGAGCACCACTGGACCTTCTTCCAGCGACTGCACAGCAACCACTTGTTGACTTTCTTCAGCAGCTCAGCGAGGTGTTCTGGATCAGACTTCATGATCTGGTCGAACTCAGCGAACTGATGCACATGGACATAACTCAAACTCTGATCTTTGTAGCTGAGGGTATTAAGATTGTGTATTATAACTGATAACATTGAAATTTTACCTTTCCTGGACGAAAGAACACTCTTGTCAGTCCAAACTTAAAGTCATTATCATTTAGACCCAGCGCCTTAAACAAAGCCTGCAAAGAAACATGAACAGGTGCACAGCATTATTGTATATGAAGCCATAAAAATATTCATTATGTTAATAATTTCCCAGAAGAGCCTGTTTGGCTTGTTGTTTTTGTTATGGGCCTGTTACTCAGCTAATAAGGATTTATTCAAAACAGATTAACTCATTATTTTAAACTGTGTACACACAGTATTTCTCCACTCTAGGAGGGGACTATTCAACTTATGTAAGCCCACCTTGCAGAAGAGTCGTGGATTCAGCCGTGTAAGTTTATCTGGCATGTAAGCCTTATACATGTTGTAGAGCTCATGGAAGGGAGCCCTGGAGGGGAACCCCCCTTGCATCAGGTCCAACACAGATACCATTCCTATTTAAATAAACATACAGAGTTTTTATGTATAAACTGGAAACATCATCTCTGACATGTACCATATCGAGAGCAACTGTGTGCATGTATGTATGTGAAAATAGATCCATCATGAAGCATAACAGAATAAAAACGCAGCATGGACTGACTTCAGAATGAATAAACCAGCACGATTCTACTTGATGTGTTTTTAGAAGTAGGATAAAGGAAATTACAGCCTTCATAATGACTATTTTAAGTGCCCAAGTGGGTTTGCAATTTTTAAGAAAGCCTAACAATTGTTTACTGAAGAGTTATGATGGAATATAGGTGTGTGCCAAACAAGGATAAACTGCTCTGTCTTCTAAGGCTTTTCCAGGTAAATATAACATAATATAACCTTTGTTGAAAGTGGTGTGAATTTCCTTTTCTTAGAAAAAATAAATTAATAATTACAACAAATTGTATTTACATGATTCTGTCAACTATTTATTATATTAAATAAAAACCTTTTGCTGTAGGAGTCAAAAACATATCCTAGTTACCTAACTTATCTTGGCTGTATTTATTCAGCTTAAAAATATTTAGAAAAATTGTAGACTTCCTAAAATATTTCCATCATATTTTGTGATGGTCCTACCTGAGCACTGCAGCTGTGAGAGAATCAGAGCTCCTTCAAACTGGTGACTGACCATCTTCAGGTTGGGTTTTACACAGCGGATAAAACTTGAGCCCTTCACAAATAAGGTTCAATCAGATGAAATGATCTTTCTCAGCATGTGACTTCTCAGTCTATCTCAATCTCTGCTTTAAGTAGCATAGAAATAAAACATATCTGGACAGTAATAACAAACATACTTTCTGATGTTGTAAACATTGATTTGCTTCATGTTGATTTTAAAGAAGTGAAAACAAAAAGAATGTAAGTGATTTTACTCACAGTGCTGCGAAGCTTCTCGAGCAGAAGGTTCAGTTGAGTCTGTTTGGGCAAGTAGACAAAGGGAACTGTTTAATTATTTGGTTGGAAAAATGCAGCCAGCAGCAGGTCTGAGGGCTTCATGTCCTTGTCTACATTAGGGATGATCCACTAAATGCTTATAATAAAAAAAAGCAGAAGTCCGGATAGGGCTTACCTTACAGATAGTGAAAATCTAAAAATAAACAAAAAAAAAACTAAAATATGCTCCTCTTTCTGAAGTCAAGAGGGATTTGAACAAAAAAAGGTATTTCTTAATGAATTTCGCACTTGTGATTTACACCTGAAGGACATAACAAAACCATGTGCACCAGTAACCTAATTTTTCCACATATATTTTGCCTTAAAATGATTACAATCTAAATCTATAATAAACTAATCAGTCTTCTCTGTTTATGTCACATTAACACACATCATTTAGTGCTCGGGTGAGAGGCGAGCGCACACATCCGCGACACACAACATAAAATTCACTCTGATTTTTTTACTTAGAAGGCCACAGAGTCGGATGATTACATGAATTGAGAAGAAAACTCCTGAGGGAAGTTTCTGAATTGATTCTTTCACTGAGGCAGTTGCTTAATCTTGACTTGTTACATATCCCCCTCATTGCTTTCCCAACATCTCTCTGGGATTCCAGCTCAGCGTTGGTCAGCATGCAGTCAGACTGGTGTCCTTTAGCAACTGAGGTCTGCGGTGCCTCAGTTCTTTGTACCTCCTGTTATTCAGCCACAACGAACATGCTGGCCTTGTCCGTCCCCAACACCTGACCCAGAGTTGTGGATAGTGTGTATGTAACTCTGCTCTAAGCTTACACATTTTCTAAAATGTGTTGGCAGGATGTCAGAAAGTTTCACTGATGATGGAGGCGACTTGCTCCTTGTGTGGCGTTAACTCCGTCATCTCTAAACCAACTCCTGAGGCTACAACACTCTGCTGGTGTTCAGCATTCCTTCTTTTTACATTAACTTTCATCTTGGATTTTTTTTTTTTGGCCCTGGTGTGATGATCCAATTCTGCTGCATTTGTGTTTGTGAGAGGCAATTCAGAGAGAATGTTACCAGCTTACTGCAGCAGTTTTTGGCTTTTTTTAAATCTTTTTCTTTTTTTGGTGTTGGTTACGGCCCACAGCGGCCTGTGTACTCGTTTAATAAATCATAAACAACTCTGGGTCAGCCTTAGCAGCTATTTATTCAGAGAACGCAGCATTATCAACACCAGAAGAAAGATCATCCATAAGATTGGGTAGCAACCTTAAAACTTGAACAATTTGTCCATTATAGAGAAAGTAGATCTTTGTGTGGTTCAAAAAGTTCTTCACTCGACACACAAATGCAACAGAAACATAAAGACTCAATAAAGGCATTTACCTTCTCAAATATGATACCACATCAGTTAACACAGAAGTAGTATAAATCTAACCAAATAAGCACTAAAACAAAAAACCAGGCTACTGCACTATACCCTCACTAACTATTTCATTTAAGTAAATCACAACACATTTCAACACCATTACTGAACAAATACAAAGCATGCTGGGAAACTCCACCCACCTACCTTCAACACCCTAAAAGTTTGTTCAGGCTATTTCATCCTTCCTCCACACCTCTGGTCTAACCATATCAGTTTCATATTCTGTGAAATTCTACTACTTTTTTTACATTTCTGGTGTGTTTTTCATTATTTGGACAAAAGGTGAAAGCATGCCACATATTTATACTCCTTTGCATATTTATTAATGGGAGGACATAAGGTGGTCCAAGTGGCACGTGCAGCTGCACTCAGTTCCAAGTCAGTTGGAATGTATCAAGGAAAGATGCGAAGGTGATTAATCACAGCTTACAAATGAATTAATCATGATTAATCACCATTTGCAACTATGCATGAAATATGCCATTTTTTCCTGTATTGTATCAATAGAAAGAGTCAATGCTTACAAATATTTAATGTTAAATGACTTTCACTTAGGTAAACATCAAACATTAGACGTCCAAGATGTCCATTATGTGTGTATATATATATATATATATATATATATATACACAATTAGTTCACAAAAGCACAAAGTACAGACACTTGAGAGTCAGCATTCACTAGATTATCACTGACAGAGAAAAATATTGCTGTTATTAACAATATTTTGTTAAGTGGTAGTTATAGAGGTGATGAGCTTAAACAGTATCTGACCTTGAATTTGTTTCCAACGCTGATGAAGCTGAGTTTGCCTGCCTTCTGTTTGGAGTCCTTGGAGGTGCTGGAGTTCTCAAATAGCTCTCGAACAAATTTGTCTTTTGATTCACACACTAAACTCTCCAAGGACATGTGTAGGGCATCATTATTCTTCTCCACGAACCGTGTCTGTCAACATACACATGCACTGCATTCACTCATGTGGTGGCAGACTTGCTAGTATACATGCTAGTATACACTACAAATAAGTGCACATTGAAATAAAGAAGGTGTCTGTCCTTGCAGTTCTTCTACTGTAGGTAGATTTTACGTATGTATGTGATTTTTGTACTAAGAAGAAAAATGCATTATACATATGTTTAAGAGTATTTTCTGAGCTTTTATAGCTCAAAGATTAAAATCTTTGGGAAATATTCCTAGCAGGAATTTTAGATCCTGGCTTCCTTCGACTTGAAAATAAGATCCTTTGATCAGACATTATAAAAATACTGCTTATCAAAAATTTATATAAAATTTTTTTCAGATAAAAGATCATATTACAGAAAAAAAGGAAAAAAAAAACTAAGGTCTGTGTCACTTTTTTCTTAGTTTGTTTTTAAAAAAAGCACATGCATCAGTGTAATCTATAATGCTCTTAAGGGATGTTGTTAGTACTAGGAAATTTAAGCAGACCTGGGTGAGGACATTGGTAGCTGGAGATCTTATAAAAAATGTTGGGAAAAAAAAAACAGTACCTGATGTAGGGCAAAATGACACAAAGTTTAACGTAGTGTGTTCATCACCTGATCATGTCTCCAAATTTAAGCCTGTTGGGTGCAAAATAAATACTGTGGGCCTCAGACACTGGTTATAGCCATGCTCTGTATTACAAAGGTACTGGGAGGCGGTCCAGCATGAACTGCAGACCATGTAAGAAACTGAGCTACAACTGCCATCCTGCATCTCTTCTCCAAGGTCTTCCCAATATGTGCTTTAGTAATGCAAATTATGGAAGACTGTTCAATATCCTGACATATTATGCAAAAGAATACTAGTTTATTAGATTTCTCTTAAGAACCAAACAGTATGTGACTGGAAAAAGACAAAATAGCCTAAGACAGGGGTGCCCAAGTCCGGTCCTCGAGATCTACCATCCTGCAACTTTTAGATGCAACCCTTCTCCAACACACTTGAATCAAATGACTGGCTCGTTACCAGGCCTCTGCAGAGCTGAATGACATTCAGATGACCTCTGATTCAAGTGTGTTGGAGAAGGGTTGCATCTAAAAGTTGCAGGATGGTAGATCTCAAGGACCGGACTTGGGCACCCCTGGCCTAAGATATCCTTTTGGACTCCAAGCTATGGAGGCTTGTCAGTGTCAAAATGTCTGCTTTCTCAACAGGAGTTGGCAGTGTTGGTGTCTCTCCTATTTTTTCTTCTCATTCTTGTTAACAGTTTTTTTTTTTTAAATTACCGTTTCATAACATACTGCTCCTGCAAAGTGTCTGATCATAAAGCCTTCATCATCTCGGATATTTCTGTGAACGGCCAACTTTGACTTCCTGGGAACCTAAGTTGAAGAGGAAATAAGTGAATTATAGAAAAACACACACACACATATAAAGAAAAAAAATATGCAAAAACTGCAAATACCATCTTAAACTTTGCTCATGGTAATCTGTAGTCTAACAAGTGTCTTATCTTGTAAAGCTAGAGTTATGTATGTCCCTGAAATAAAGCGTTCTTCAGAATCAACTATAAATAATGTTTAAGCTCTATTAGTTTTATCAGTGAGAGGAGCCATAATGAATGACACTGAAAAAGCAGTAAAACCGTGAAGCAGAAATGTTAGTTAACATCACATTCAAGGATTTTAGATAGATTTTCATTTAATTAAATTTATGAAACAGCAATCTTTAAAAGAGATAACAGCAGCTTGGCTGCAGCCAATCACCTCTAGTCTTTTGCCTGAATTGATGTCAAGACTATGTTTTTAAAAGGATTTCATGCTTGCACATATGCAGGCAGCGTGACAAACAACAATGGCAAAGACAGAGACAGGGGTAGGGACTGGAACTGTGAGCCATTTACAAAACTGTCATAACATACAGGACAACTAAAACTGATCACAATGACAAAACATATAGGCACCCACATTTTTCCAGACCAAATAAAGAACTTAGAGCACAAAGAAAATAACAATACAAGAGAAAGGAAGAAAAAAAGCAAAGAAAGAGGAGAGAATAAGACAGTAGAATAAGGGAGAGCGAAAAGGAGAACAGCTAAAAGGTCTGACCGTCAGTCTAAAGTGGTCTTTATGTTTGGTGTGAACAGCCAGAGCGAAATGCTGGTCACTAGGCTGAGGAAGACGATTCTCTTCATCCAAAATGTCCAGAATTCCCACCAACTTTGCTTCCACAAGATCTGGAAAAGACAAATACCATATTTACCTAACAACCACAGCATTATGCTTTATATTCAAGCCCAGCTCTACAATGTTCAGGCAAGTATCCGTAATACAGTCATGTGAAAAGGAAAGTACATCTCAGCAAGAAAAAAAGAGATGGTAAGCTAAATTGAAAGAATGTAAAAAAAATAAATACATTCCATAATTCAACAGCTTGTAGGGTAATCTTTAGCAGAAATACATTGACATAAATGTTTTCTATGTGATGTTATCAGTCTCACATCATTACAGAGGAATGTTGGCCCACTCTTATTTCATTGAAGTTTGCAAGTATTTGTTTATGCACAGCCCTCTAGGTTCCACAACGTTTCAATCAGGTCGAGGTCTGGAATTTGGGTCACGGTAAGACTTTGAAATGTTCTTTTTTTCAGCTGTTCCATTGTAGATTTGATGCCATATTTCAGATCATTTCCATGTTATATCTTGTTGCAGCCAAGCTTTAGCTGCAGGACAGATGCTTTCACATTCTGACCTAAGAACATTTTGGTAGACAGAAGAGTGATTTGTGACTGCAGTGGCTGCAAAACAAGCCCAAATCATCACACCTCCACTACTGTGCTTGACAGTTGGTATGCAGTTTGTGATGATATTATTGTGGTGCTGGGAAATATGGCCATTCATCTCTCCTTTGGTCTTGTAAATCCAAAGGACATCATTCCAGAAGGCTTGTGATTTATTTAAATGCATCTTACCTGTGGTGTCATTTTATGCTTTGGAAAGAATAACGTTTCTCCTGGCAACTTCTGCAATCAACCTGCAACTTTTAATGCTAACTGAAGCCTTTAAAGTGTAAGATGTTGGTTTTTCAGATTTTCATACTACTTCTGCATTTTGGCTTAGTATTTGTTAAATAAATGACACGTAAAATGTCGAGCTGCAGCTCATCTGAGGCTTCATTTACTTAACTTTAAAGTTAGTAAGCCAGAGGATTAATCTATTTTGACAGGCACCTAAATCTGTAGAATTATAAGAGGGGGTACTTTCTTTTTTCTTGTAACTGTAACTATAAAGCCAAATGTAAGTTGACGAGAAATGAAAGCAATTCGCCATAACTGAATGTCCAAACTGATAATTTCCAGCCGTGCCCAAGTGTCACATGCTTGTAGACATTTTACGGAGTAACTTAAACTTAAACTCACACTATTTATTCATTTTGGATGATGTGGAAAGCAGAGTGGCCATTATGATGCAGAAGTTAAAGAATCACTAAATGTGCTGCCTGAGATTTATTGGAAATTTCCTGTTTACTGTTTCTGGATTTGAATATGCAAAAAGTATAAAACATGTTCATCAGGATGCTCATTTAGCTTCATATTTGAATTATTCATACAACTTGCTGTTTAGAAAATAATGTGATGGCCAAGGACCTTAGAAAAAATTTGCATGAACAAGCACCTGTGCATAAATACTGAAGATTGATGAGTGAATTAATGGCCAACCCAAACGGTCATTTGCAAGTCATGAATGTTATTCAGTGCTGTCAGTTAGTCTCACACCTGAATAGTTGCAACCTTTGAAATACAAATCAAACAGCTTCACCTTGATACGTGGACTACTTCATCTCATTATTTCCAGGATTCATTTGAGAACAGACAAATAGCCAAAACAAGAGGATATAATTTCCCCAGCTTCTCATAAAACAAAATAGGCTATAAAACCCATAAATACTCTCTACATTTTCTTTCCTCTAACACACCAATATGCCAGCTTTGAGAAAGATAAGAAGACTTTACTTTTGCCCCTCTACAGGCACCCATATGTCTGTCAGTACATCTTACATTTTGCAGCACAAGCTGTCGAACTGATGTTTAAAATGTCCCAGAGGGTCAGTTTATTGACCCGTCTTCGCTTACAAAGACCATCCAAGGTATCGCTTACACACATATAACTTTGAGTCTCAATCATTTGAAAACAGGTCAAGACAGCTATGTCATCAACTTCAGAAGCAGACAGCAGAACAAAGGCCTGAGATAATCTTTATTTTCATCAGTGATTTATTGATTTATTTTTCTGAAAAGGTGACCTTCCATACACGAATAAAGTGAAATTCTAAAGGCGCAGAGACTTACCTATGCAGTCCTGGTTGTCCACATAATGCACCTCATTCACCCCCAGCCCTTCCTTTTGATAGAGTTCTTGCTCCTGTAATAATGGAAAAATAACAACACAACAAAACAAAAACTCAAACTGAAACACTATTTGTATGATCTCCCAATACAGACATTTTTTTTTCAGGAGTGACCTTAGAGCATCATCTACTTACTCAAAATACAAACATAAAAACACCAAACTGACAATAAACAATTGAAGTTATGAAAATAGGACTAGAACCATAAAAATGAAAGACCTTGGAAAAGAATAACATTAAGAGATCACAGGAGAGAAACAAGCTACATCATGTCCCCTGAGAAATTAGCATTCTAATGAGAAAGGAAACAGGAGAGATGGAGGGACAATATAAGAGAGAAAACAAAGACAGATACGCTTAGCACGCCAGCCACTTTTTCCAGGCTCATGAAAGAGTCAGAAAGTTTCACTCGGCAGTGACGTGATGTGGCAGGTTTCCCAGAATGCAGAGGTAAACCACACCAAATCACCTTAATCCACAGGCAGATCACCCACCTCCTTAAGAATACGCTCGTTGAAGAACTGCTGCAGTTTCTCATTGCAGTAATTAATGCAGAACTGCTCAAAGCTGTTATGCTCAAAATACTCTGAGGAAAAATTGAAGAAGCAGAAAAAACATTCATTTCAATTAGTTCTCAAAATGAAAAATGCTGCAAAGCCTATGTTAATTATAGCAGTGGGAAAAATAATCTTTTATAGAAGAAACCCTGGTAATGGAGTATACACCACACATAAAAGTATCTCTTTAAGAAACTTAATTCTAAAGAAAGCAATACTAAATTCATATTTAGAAGCTTAGCTTAATCAGGTCTGAGGTTAATTTGAAACTTCTACATTTTTTTCAGCATGAGCTTCAATTCATTACCAAACCCAGCAATGTCCAACACGCCAATGAAATGGGAGGAAGTCTGGAAAGGGAAACATTGGTTTACTCGTTTGACCACGTGATCAAAGAGACGGCTGTACACTGCCTTGGCCAGGGCATCGCGAGCATTGTTAGCTTGTTCCACCTTTAGAGGCACCCTGAAGGGGACACACAAATTGGACCAGTGAGAAAAATTTGAAAACTGGGAAATGCTAGTTTTTAAATAAGAAATCTCTCTTTTATCATTATCATTTTTTCCATCATCCCCATTTCAATGTGGCACTAAATGTTTTTTTTATGTTGATGTTAAGCTTTTTAAGACATTTTACCAGGTTATTGTTTAAAAATGAGGGTTCCTTTGTTAGAGACAGGCTATTAAATAAAAAAATATAAACCTTGAACTACGGCAGGCTCTCTAAGGACACTTTAACACCATTCATGGTGAAATTATTTAAAGGGGTTGACTGATGTGACAAAGTGCAGCTCCACAGAGGCCAAAAGTTCAACTCAGGTGCCCCAGCTGGGAGGAAGTTGAATTTAAAATGAAAAGATCTCTTTTTTGCTTTGTTATATTTCATCCCACTTTTTTCTTTTGATATTCAACCCAGTCAGCCCTCCAGAAAAGCTCTCATCCATTACAAAAAGTACTGCTCCATTCTTGAAGGTAGTCTAATGTGACCCTTTCCTCATTTTATCGTTTCAAAATTCAAATACAATCAAAATACACATAATCTTTATAAATGAGCTCAGTGACAGACATTTTTATTTACTGCAATGTTTCATTTGCAGATGAGTTGAAAGACTTTGCTGCCTCCACCCCCTTCTGTTACCCTCAACCTCCCGGGGGTAGGGTGGATTTGTCTGGAGCTTAGAAACAAAGACAGTCCCCCCCGTCACTCCACCTGCTCCCCAGACACTGGGGCTTCACTGTACTGCAGCCATGCTCCCCTGCCTCTTCAGATACAGATTGCATTATTTATGTGGAGAAAACACTTCCAGGCCAGGCCAGCATCTGGCCCTTTTGAAATATTAATCTACCAAACCTGGCCCCATCACTCAAATACTACATCATCCCAAAAGTAGACAGGAGCACTGTCAATGCCTTATTCTCTTTTTCACCTGTATGAAAACAGTGAACATGTACATGTACAATTCAGCTTCGAATGACTTTGTGTCAAGATTAAGAGCAACAGCTGCTGACTTATTTTAATTCTACTGTCTAATCTCTAATTTAGGATAATTATGAAATCTGTTTTCTACATAATGCCACTTCAACAAGTTCAGCAAACAAATAATTTAGCAACTAAAAATGAATGAACCTTTTTCCAAAATCAAAGGGCTAATTTTCCTCAACACTGCTGCTTGTCTTCTGATCTTACTTGATAACTGTGCCTTTGGCTCCCCCTGCTGTAGTGAGCATGACTCGTGTTGTGAGGCTGACACGCAGGTCATCCTGGTCCAGGCCCAACAAATCAGCACAGTAATGAAGAGTCTGTTCGGACTGATTCTTTAGGATACAACCACCTGAAAACAGAAAAATAAACACAGGTTCAAGACAAGGTTGTGAAAGTGTAAGATACTTTCTATTAACACACTTTTTGCTAATTGGTTTGAGAATCATTTCATAGTAAGGGATTTGTTTTTGAGCCTCACAATGGAATACCGACAGTGATTTCTTTTAAGTCAAAAGCATGGCAAGGACTAAAGGAAACAGTGAATAATTAGTGGCAGTAAAGAGCCGTCAAATAAGAGGCTTATGGGACTGAGAGGTTTAGCAGGTCTGGAATTATCATACAGCACTGAAAGAGATATCAGCAGCTCTTCTAGAACAGTGCAAGCTAAGTTTATCGGTTAGAATAATGTATCCACAGAGACCTTGATTATAGACCAAATAAAAAAAAGAAAAGGAAGAAAATAAAGGAAGGAAAAAAAAAAGCACATGGTTGCCATGGTAACAGAGGTCCTTTTGTTATCATTACTTCAGACTAAACTACGATGATGGCCAAGGACATGCTTCTCTTTCTGAACAGTTACATCCATTAAAAACAAAAACAGAACAACTGACATTTATGTGCTTAAATTTGTTGTATCGGCAAACTAAAGTAAACTTTTTATGTTTATGTCAATATTCAACTAATAAATACATTTCACATTTTAAACACTCAGATGTGGAAGAGGTAACTTTTTGAAATTTGCTGGAAAAGGGGTCTTCCTTATTTTTAGGAATAAAGCTGTAAAGAAATACTTAATATATCAACAGCACATGCTTATATACCCCATGGAGTGAAGATTTTTCAAAGCAAAATGTTGCTAAAATTAGTCAAATTATTACAAATATTTGTAAATATATGCCCTCTATCACCTGAAGAACTTCCTGTTTCTTCAAAATCAATGTTGCCCAGATGCAGAACACCAGCGACAACCCTGAAAAGATCCAGCTTCTCTGTGTCATTCAGCCCAATCTTCTTCATGGCTGTGCACATCCTGTTAAAGTCTCCCTGGTCATCAAGAAGAGGGTCCTTTAGAGCACCCAGCTTCAGATGCTGCAAAGTACACAAGCACTATTTAATAATACAAATCACACATCACTCAAACATTGTGATACAAAAGTGTATGTCCCAATTTATTTAATTGTCCTGATGTATGAAGTAAATCTTTCAAAGTAAACTTTGAACTGGAAGCTAAACATTAGAGATCATAAACAAACCAAAATATTATATAATTAATGATTCTACAGCATGTCGATACACTAATGCTAATGCTGCTAAGTAACTTGACTTGAATTGGCTTAATGAAAATACATTTACAAGTTTTACATGACTTTAAAGCCCAAAAGGCATGAGTGATGAAAGCTGCTGGAACCAAAACAGAAAGTAATATGACACCAGATTTCTTAGCAGTCATGACTGAAGATTATTTAAGGGCTGCACAATTAAGACTAAATAGTCCTGATTACACTGTAATATAACAGAATATTTACAAGGACTGTCAAGATATTGAGAATTTAAAAAAATGCTATAAGCATTCAATATTTACTATTTTGTAAACAAATATTCACTGGAGCAAATAAAAACACAAATAATTATGCAGCCCTACTTCATATGACTGAAAACACCCAAAGAACCAAACACCCTTAATAACCAAACACAAATCCAAAGCTGGCGTGCACATGCAGACAAAGAGGAAGCATGCACTCACTTCCTATTTTCACTACAAACAGGAGTTCCTGAAACCCAACAGAGTCAGTGTTTAGTTTAGGAGAAATATAGGAGGAAGAGAAGAGAGCACAAAGCCCTGAAGAGGAAGAAAAAAAAAACCAAAAACAAAACATCACCTTATTGTCCTGTGATTTACACAGACATGGGGTAAGACAGACAAATGACAGTTGACTTAATTAGCAACAGAATTTCATGAAATACACCTTTACTTATACATGTTAAAGAAACAACTGACATTATATACATAACTGGCAAATTTAACAAAATCCCTTTAACTCATTAGAAAACTAAAACAAGTTAAAACATGCAATCAGAGTTTAATATGACATGGGCAAAAAATAAAAATGACATTTAAAAGAATTAATAATCGAGAACAAACAAGTGTTACTAAACTTTCGGAAACAAAAACATTGAGTTTATAATATTATAGGACACAGATGTAAAAGTATGAGAACAAGGTGTGTCACTGCTGTTGAAGAAAGGCCTGTGAAGGTATGTGATTATTGCTGCCTGTCAACAAGACCACATTTCATGAAACTTGGTGAAGAGCTGGAGCGCGGACATAATGTGAACTCATTTGGTTTTGGTGTAGATTCACTGACTTCTGAAACAATAAGTGGGCTTCGGACTTGGCAGAAGATCCTGCATCGAAGTGTTATTCTAGTTTACAACTACTTCACCTGATTTTCCTAAAACTGTGAATATCAAAATATAAGATGTGTTTCCATGCTACAGAAGGAGTGAAATGAACATTTTTAATTAGTCCCTTAGAGAGTAACACATCAGTTATTCTTCTAATTGTTATAACAATATTAATTGCGTGTCTCTGGCTGGCTTTGCGTCTCAGCAAGGCTTTACCTTTTCATGTCATCCATAATAGATCAAATCCAAGGATATGAACTCATTTCTTGGCATGGAATGAGGTTTTTGACCAATTCCTGCATATCAATTCACCTTGTTGGCTTATTTTCTTAAAAATGGCTAATTTTTGGTCTTGTTTTGTTCTCTGTTTAAAAGACTATTTTGCATATGTATCTAAATGATTTATTTTCACAGAGAAATTACATTAAGATACACTATCTGATTTAGTTTCTTAGCAGAAAGGACTTTGTTTTAATGTCTGCAAACTAAATGGTATCAAAATGCTTTTAAAACTGTTATCCAGAGTAAAATGTGCAGTATGGGATAAGAGGGAGAAAAGGCAGGACAGAATAGATTACCTCAGGACTCTTGCGGCTTTGCATTATTTGTTTATCAGAGTCTTTACCAGCAAAGTATCTGGTACACCCTCGGTTCAAGTACTGCAAAGGAAACAAATCAAGTCAGGAACATGTTAACATATTCAGTATCTGCTGGCAAATCTACTGAAAATGCTGATAGTTGTTTTTACGATTGAAAAATTCATTATTGTTTTCCGATATTACCCCACAGCTGAGTAGTAGTGATCTGCATAAAGTAACTGCCTCTCTTGACTTCAGAGATTTGTTATTTGATAAACACTTAAAGGAACATTCTGCGCTATCAACTATTCTCGTAAATGGTCACATTTAGAGCAAAAGAAAATAAAGGTTGGAATAGACATGTTCATGCTCATTGAAATCCATTAAAAACACAAAATTCAGTAGTGAAATTTCAGTTGTGGGTAAAATTTGGCTTTATGTAAAGAGATCCATATAAGTGAGTTTCGTTTAAATCTGCTGAGGTTCCACAGAACTGGCAACCAACACTGCTTCCAGAATAAAACAACAAACAAATTTCATTTGACTATATGTAGTATGGTCAGAATGATTACCTCTGCTTTTATAAAAACATCCCAGCTCAGCAGTGTAATTAATATTGCCACTGGAGACTTTTATCTGCCAAAGCCCACTGACCCTGAAACTGTCTGGAGAGTCCAGGTGTAATTTCTTCTTCAGGTCCTCGGATGCACCCGCACACAGTCTGTAGAAAATGTGGTAGTTCCTCTCATCGTTACTTTGCATACAAATCCTTGATTTCTCCAACAAGTAATGAGAAACAAATCCACCGACAACTGCGTTCTGGTGACACAAGAAAGAAACCAAATGATTATTTATTAAATATATAAGATACAAATCGTAAAACGAAGAAAAAAATGAAATAAAATATCACCACTTACTTTGTCATTGAAATGGATTTCTACAAACTTCCCAAAGCGACTGCTGTTATTATTTCGGACAGTTTTTGCATTTCCAAAGGCCTCGAGAAGAGGATTTGCTGTTGTATGAAATAAAAAAAAGAAGATAATTCCAGATCACTCCATTCCAACATGTCCCAAACATTTCTACTGAATTCAGAGATTACCTTCTACAATTCTCTCATCAATATCTTGACCACTTCCATATGTTGTTGTCAGATATCTACAGGATGGGGATGAAAAACCAATTATACACAATCAGTTACCACTACACCACCGCAAGTCAGCTGTGGATGCTATTTGGATGTTATTCAGAAGAAGGAACAATATTGAGATGCCATTTTCAGAGTATCCCCTCCTAATAAGACTTAAAAACTTTATCAGAGTTGTGTTGTGGTCCTGCACTTTGTTAGCAACAAATAAAAGAAAAAGCAAAATAATCATGCAAAGTCATACCTGAGAACAAACTTTGTGTTTTCGGTCTTCCCAGCACCAGATTCACCAGAAACTATGATGGACTGACTCATCTTTAAAACCTTCATGTCCCTGTAGGCTTTATCAGCTAAGCAAAACAAACAAACCAAAATAAATAAATAAATTTGCTTTTGCTTAAGCTTGTGGTTATATATGTTATCTATACACAAACAATTCCTCCTTAAAGCTGCATTTCGACTGCAGTCACATATTTCAGGAAGCAGGATCTTTTAATGGGTTCTTCTCTCAGTCCCGCCTGTTCCAACTGCAGGAACCAAGAGCTAAAATAGTTTCAGAAAAACATTTTAGACCTAAAAATTAGGCATATTGGAATATTTCTGATATTTCTCCTCAGCCACACATGAACAAGGTGGTCCTGAACCGCATCAGACTGAGCCGTTAGCGCTGTTACGCTGATCTGTCAGCAGCTCCAGCAACACTGGAAAGCTGTGCAGACTCGTGGCAGGTTGTGGCAGCTGCAGGAAGTGCTGCTGTAAGGCGCCGTTGGCACTTTTTGAGCTTTTGTCTGTCGCCAGATGACGAACAGCAGGTAAAGAATAAAGTCCGGTGTTACTTTTACACTCCTCAAATGCACAAATCTGTCCCACTGCAGGAATATTTCATCAGAAACTCTGTAAAAGAATAGAAGTCTGAAACTAGCAAATCTACACCATATAAGCTCACATCCCTTCATATGCGTTGGTGGGCGTTGTTTTCTATGCCTGTCAGGCGAGGACCCATCTGTTTGCATCTGGAGGGAGGGGCTGTGGGATTTTTAAAATTTTCTTGTGACATAGATGGCCTCTCTGTCATGAGAAACATAACCTTATTTTACCCTGTAAAGGGCGTTATGAGCCATTTTTTACCCACAAAATCCCGTTTTTAAAATAAATTTTAAAAGTACAAATTTTGTCAACAATATAGGTGGTTTTCACGATTAAGTAATATATTGTTATTTACAGCTCAAAAAACACATTTTTGGGTGCACTACCCCTTTAAGTTGTAGCGTACCATGAGAACAGTTGTTAGCGTTTAAAACATACTATTCAACTCAACCACTGATAAGAGTTAGGGTGTCTTCAATCACTTTGGGAGACACGGAGCAGCGAGCTGCAGTGGTTGAGGAGCTCCCCAATTATTAAAGATTGTTACAATAATACAGTTATACTCCGAGGCAGAAATCAAACCCTGAAAAATTGTGCAACATTAACAGATTATAATTGAATGGAGGTGACAAGCATTTCCTCATGTTTCTGCCACAATGTAGGAGACAGCAGAGGACAGCAAAGCACAAGCTGCAGTGATGGAATAAACTCCACAAAGACAGATCTCTGACTGTCAGCAAAGCGGTAAAATTAGAACCATAATGATACATTAATCTGTGACTGTGTCATAGTGGTTATATTCTAAAACACAAAAACACCCTAAAGCCAATAGAAATGCACAAGATGAACAAATGTAAGCAAAGAAACCTTCCTGTTTGTAGGCTGCTCTGGAATTTACATCAGACTTCCTGGGAGGACTGTCAGGGTGGAGCTTTGCACTTCAGTGAACTTAATCCACCCTGACCTTGAGTTCAGAGTAAATGCAACAAATCCAGGGCTGAAATAAATGCTTATCTACCAGAAAAAAAGGCCCTGACTGCTGCTGGTCAAAATGCATGTAAACATGTCTCATGACCTACTGGGGATGCATGGTGGGGTGTTTTACTGGAGAGACTGTCCTCTTGTATGCATTTCCAAGGACTGTAAAAACTCAGTGAATAGTTCAAATTGTTGTCTTCTCCCTTCTTTTAGTCTATGTGAGCATCTGAGCTACAAAAAATAGTTTTGTTGTGTTCACAACAAAGCAACGTATCACTGTTACCCAGTTGTGAGTTCTCACCTATAGCATAGACATGAGGTGGCAGAGTGCCAAGTGACTTCCCTTGGTACGACTTGATGGTTTCAGGGCCATACAGTTTTGGTATGTCATAGTAGGGATTAACAGCTATCAGAATATTTGCCACATAAGTCTGCAAGAGAAGCAAATATAAGCATGATTAGGTTCACAGCATTTGAATAAGTTAAATAATTGAACAATGAAAAACAACAGAGGTGAAAAGGACCCTACTGAAAAGTGGTAAGACACACCTTATGTGGTCTTCATTTCTTCAATTTCTCATCTACCTGCTGTTCCTAATTTCCTAAGTGAGTATCTGAGGTCAAAATTTGGTTTGCCAGTCTGACCCTTGTCTTACTGTCCTCCCTCTTTACCACCTGGTACTTTTCCTCCAGGGAATCAACGATACAGATCCTTTCTTTCTGCTCTCCAATCTGCTACCTGATCTAAATGAATAGTGATGCCTTAATCTCACAAAACAACAACAAAATTATATAAAATATATTCTTGTACTTGAGTAGATAATTAAAAAGGAACCCCAAAACATACATAAATGTTGTCTTTGTTGTACCGCACTCTGACATTGTTGAGAAGAGTGGCTTCATTCAAGTACATAAGTGAACCTGTAAAGGGAAAGAAAACAAAGAGGACAATTACAATCAAATTCTTGCCATAATATGGACAAATCTGACAGTAAAAACTCACAGTTGTCATCAACATGTTTGTTGACATCATCCTCTGCTGGGAAGACTTGGTTCACCGGAGCAAGAAAAGTCTGTAACATGAGTCATCTAATTGTTTACATAATTTTTCATGATGCCATTTACAGAACAGAAATTCTACAAGTGACACATCACATACATTCATGTTTCACTTCTAGTCATTAGGAAAGCTTATGACAGAATACATGTTTGTCAGAATTTTAAATAGCGATGTATTAAATATTGTAAACAGTTGAGCAAGCATGTATAAACATGAAACAAGCTTAAAGATCACATTAATAAAGTTCGGTGTGACATGTTCACAGGCTAAATTAGTTACTGATGTTCTCACTTTATTGTTTGAGAGTCTGAGTTAATGGAAATAAACTCAATGGAACAAGTCAGCTGTGAGAGAAACACGGGGAGACAAGGCAGGATGATGAATAATTTGGTAGCAGAGCAACAGGATCTGAACACCTGACTGAGCCAGTGAGTGGTCTGTATATGGTCAGGACAGGATTATGCTCTTCTGGTAGGGACCAATCATACTATTAACTCCATCCTTAGCATTTTAAGCAAACAATCATGTTTGCTGTTTTTTTTTTTCCAAAAGTATATATCTAGAACATAAATGTTTTTTCTCCATTTATACTTAATGCTCATTACATTCTCCACACTGTTTATCATCACCATTGGTTATAAATGTGGGCATGATTCACTCTGCCTAATGGTGCATGGTTTATTACCACAAACAGCCAGGACACATAAACAGAATGAGCTTTGTATGCCTGCTGCAGGATCTTGGCACAAACCCGGGCTTGGTCATCCACAGCAACAACTATGTGAAAAATGTCTAACCAATAAAACCAATAAAGGCTGAGGGTTGTGCACAGAGCTGAGGCACTAATGAGCTCAAGTTTGCAGTAAAGGCAAACATTCAATGGGCCTTTCATCCATCCTATAAATGGGACAAAGTTTATGACTTAATAAACTGATAATGATCATTTAAAGTTAACAGCTATTAAAATGTCACTAATGAATTATTTCTTTAAAAAAGAAACTGGAAGAATTATATACTGAAGAGAAGCTGCATGTGAGAATACAAACATCCACATCAGACAGATCAGACTTTGAGTAAACTTCATCTGTTAAGACCTAAAAGTCTAAATTAGACCTTCTGTTAATATACAGCATCCAAAAATGAAGAGATATTGTTAAAGAAAAGAGCTTTATCAGCATTCCTTGAAATTTACAAGGCCTGCTTCATCCTGTCTCTCCTCTGAACTCTCTCCAGCCAGTAAAAGTGTGTTGGTGCCTCTGGCTCTGCCACTTTCTCTCTCTCTTTTCCTTGCTTCCTCCAATAATGTCCTGCTGTATTTCTTTGCTGAATCAACCAAAGTCAAAGTGTGCATTCAAAATAGCCAGTGTGCTAATATCCATTTGCTGGCATGTGGCGTGGCGCTGTAAAGTGAAATGCAGCTATCACGTAATGCCCCGGGTTACATAAAAAAAAAAAAAAAAAAAAAAAAAAGTTGTGACTACTGTTTCTCAACCCTGGGACAATGCAGGGCAAAGATGGCCACAAGAATGAGCATGATGAATGTCAGTGTGCCATCAAAATGAGTCAGAAGCACAGACTTTTACAGTTGGAAACTTATGCAGTATTTCATTATAATTGAATTAAGCCGTGAACTGAAGCTGGACACACTTTGGCCTGTAGGTAAGTCATACTTATGAATATTATTTGTCCTGCAAAAAGGACAGATTGCTAAAGTGATCAAACGGGTTGTTTCTGCAGAGGATGTGCCAACTAGAAAAATCTAGTAACACTAAAGTTATTAAAAATGCACATTTGAAAATAATAAAATAAACAAGAGCTTAATTCCCTCCAACTAATTTTGGCTTTTAGGGTTATAGTAATAGCTTAGATACGGTGCAAAGAACAGAATGAAACAAAACCATAATTCCTGCTCTAAGGAACACCTGTACTTTCTCTACCAAGCAGTCAAACTGTCTAAAAAACATGATCCATGATGGTTCACTCATCAGCTCATTAGCACATCTAAATGAAACTGAGCTATAGTTAATGTTATTTGATACGCTTGTCCTTTTCCTGCTATAACAACCCTGGTGTGCGACTGGACTATGCTGCAACTGTGGTAATAACAGTCCAGTCAAAACAAAAGCTGAGGCACCTTCTACAGAACATGTGTCTTGTAAACATCAGCGGCCTGTTTGCTACAAGCACATGACGGCTCAGGTGTAACAGGTGGCCTTTACCTCCTAATGAGTTGCTGTCTTCTAGGCAACGCTATCAGCACACCTGCTGCTTCTATTTATTTATTCATGTCGCAGTACATGTGGTCTCTCATGTTTCTCACATTTCACACATTGCTCTGCTAACGCCTTTTTTTTATACCTGAAATCACACTTGAAACTAACAAATTATAAAAGATAAATCTTCATTTCTTTCACACATTGTTTTAATTTTTTCTAAAGCTTTGCACATGGATACGTGATTTTGCATAAATAGTGATGCGCCTCCTGGGATAAGGGCAGAAAAATTTAAACGTGTAGTTTCATATTGACTTGCTTGTAAAATGAGTCACCATTTGCATGTTGTTGTGTATTCGTGTATGTGTGTACTGGCCCACCTTTCCCTTCTGGTTCAGTGGTTCTATACTGAGGGTGTCAGCTCCTATGTCAACGATCATTCCCAGCTGGAACCCATCAGTGGGGTGGGGTGCCCACACTGGCTTCCCATCCTCCATGGCTTACCTGTGGTCAGCACAGCCACACAACTGTGAGGAGATGGAGAATAAGAGGAAGCAGATTGTTTGGGAAGATACATATGCAAAGCACTAGTATTTTACAATAGTTCCTCAAACAAACTTTGCCCCAAAGCTGTGCCCATAGTGTCCTTAAGTCTAACAATCTGGACAAAGAATTTGCATTTCACTCTTTCTCCACAACAGCACAGCTGATGAAAGATGACGTCAGTATTGCTACTTACAAGACTTTAAAACAGGTTAATTTCTCACTTAATGCTTATAACCTAACACACTGTTTTAAAGTCTTGTAAACAGCGATATTTTGCTGCAACAAGATTATCTTTCATATGACAAGAAGACTACATCAGAGTAGCTTTAAAGCACTCTCAAAACAGATTAGAAGGAATTAATGAAGGAACTGATCAACAGTGACATTCCCCAGTCATGTGCATTATGTGACTGGGACAGGACCAGCTGCTGCTGTCTGCTTTACTCTCTATTAACCTGTTGCTCCCCTTGCTTATCTTATAAAGAGGGATTTCCCACTGCAGTAAGACTGGAGTTGTCTCCTAAGGGACTTCTACAATCCCGAGTAGGAACAACATAACCGCAAGTGACCCTATATATGTTTTCAGGTGTCTGTAAGCATGTCCAAGCTTTAAAATAACTGCCTTTAACGTCATGCTAAATTCACAAAAATCAATGGTTAAGGAGCAGCCAGTGGATTTCTATAGGAGTTTATGATTAATGAATGCAAATAAATAACAAGGAGCCAACTTATACGACATAAATGTGAATCTTGACAATCTTACTCAACAGCAATTTGGACATATTAGTAATAAAACTGACATTTTTAATAAAATCATAGTTTTATGCATTTTGCTGTGTACCATAATTGACAACAGCAGTAATGACAATCACATGGTTGAATCTGAATTTTAAAGCATCTTTAGTCGAACCTTCATATTCCCATGTGTTAATCTGCTTTAATCCAACAACTGCAGAGCACAACGTCAGTAAGTAAAAGTAGTGATGTTATATATTAAATTAGCTTCAGGGATCGAGGTCAAATGTCAGAGAGGATACGTGATGGAAACAACTAATACAGCCTTAGGTTTATCACCAAGTAAAATTGACTTAGCACCAAACTGTGAGTTCAAATAGCTGTTCAGCAATAGGCTGGGTCAGTTCAATATCTTTTTTCAACCTGCACTGAGTAAATATACCAATTATTTTCAAGAGAGATGACAAATAGAATAAGGAATGGGTAGATCTTTTGTATTAGATTTATTTTACTGGGGAAATCAATTCACTAAAGATTCTTGCATTTTTTTAGGTAATAAAAGGGTTGCAGCTGAATTTTAACCACTTTATCATCAAGAACATGTCATACCTAATCAATACATCTACTACTGGAAAGAGCATGCATCAGACTTTTTTAAAGTTAAATTTCTTTGTACCATGCATTTCAGTACACATTAAGCTGTTCTCTTGCAAAGTCAACTGTATGCTGCACAATAAGGGTACTGTATAATTATAAAACAGCTGCCACAGTAAACATAAGATATACGCACAGAAAGTAAACATAATGCAAATAGCAAGCTGTTATCTCAGGTTATTGCTATATTACCCATCTACTGATAGAGTAATACTGTTTGCTGTACACCAACAGATAAGCATGGGTAAGTTTTTACATATCATAGGAGGACCAGGCAACCATTTAGAGAGGCCAATTCTAAAATATGGCTGCTATGTGTTTCAGCAATAAATAAATAAAAAAAAGACCTCTGACAGAAAATAATACTGTATGAAAACGTAAAGCTTTAACATTGTTTTTTCATTTCTGATTATATGGCACACCCTTAGACTGAAACCAAGTTCAAACAAAAGCAGGGGGAAAACACAGCAGCAGGAAAGAAGATAAGTTTACTTTTCCAGTCTTTCATCGTCAGCCTTCAAGTTTTTGATCAAGGCTGTTTAAGGAAGTGTTTGGACGACTGTTTTTCTCTGATGACTGATAACCACAAAGCTACACCACTGTTCCCTACTTCGCTCCAAGTTTAATTGCAGTTGTCCACACAGGAAATATGCTTATTTTAAAACTACACGGCCACCAAAGTCTAACATGACATCACTCATCTTGGTGAGAAGGAAACATTCTGTACAATATTATGACAAAAGTCAGTCAGTATCAGTCAATAAATCTTCATTTATTTGCATAGCAGCACCAGTGAATGAACTAAAAGTTCAGGGATTTTAATGCTGCTCTCAAGGTAATCATCTAAAACATCCTGGAATAACACTGAGGAAGACGACCTTGCACATAAAGGTCTACATCACAAAGTAAATGTGTCCCTGACTGCTTTAAACAAAGAGACCAGTCCCTTGTGAGAAACTTTGACTCCGCAGCTTTAAATCCTCTTAGTGTTTGACCCTAATCCAGACAGAGAAGTGAGACACCTCCAGTGAAACCCAAGTCTAACAATTACAAAACTGCAAATCATGTAAATTAGAGGGCAGTCATATGTTTGGTGAAACACAGAGTGAGGCCTGTATAAAAAAAAAAGCAGGAAATATAAATATACAAATACACAAGTATGGACACTGGTTCCAGTTAAAACAGAACACACAAAAACACGCCTCTGGTTTCCTGCCACTTGTTTCCTGCTCTCTACTGGACCAAAGGAGCATGGAAAATGTATATTGGACACTGACTGCTGGACAAAAGCAGCACAGATGGAAGCAGAATTGCTACGTTACAGAGGCAGATCCCAAGAAAGCAGAATTAGAAAAGTCATTTGTTTGAACTAGTGCATAACTGTAAAGTAAAACTATGTCAAAGAAAGTAAAATTAAACCTACAGGAAAAAGCAAGCAGTCTAGGAAATGAAGAAATAAAAATATTAGATGTTGTGCCGTTAAACCTAGCTGTAATAACCATTTAAACAGACCAGAGCAAATCCACATAATGTCTAGAATAAAGTGTTATTGGGTGAGACAGGTCAATATAATTTTGTGAATTAGTCAGTTTAGTATCTTATATTTCCCTTATAACACAAGTGTCATAAACAACTATACGAGAAAGCAAATGCTATACCAATGCAGGAATTTATAGTTAGATATCAAAATGTTCTGAATTAGTTACCTTTAACAAGAAATATATTAACTACAAAGTACCTCAAAATGTTTCCTATCCCTGACTATTTGGTTTTAAAAAAAAAAAAGCAAAAAAGTTAAACAAAATCAATCCCACTTACGACTAATATCCTTCAAACAGTCAAGTTTACGAGCAGGGGAACAGTAGTGACTTTTACGTCCCTCATACGGGTCTGTGTCTGTGGCACCGGTCCAGATTTCTCGGTGTTTCCTCTTGCAGCAGGACAGGACGGATGAACAGCGGCAGCAGGCTGTGCTCGTGCACACGGTGAGCGCCGTTACGTCATCCTGATGTTGCGTTCAAGTGCTGCTCGTAAGATAGTATAGCAGGTTATTTATTTATTTATTTAAAATGGGGAAAACATTATAGTTTGTATCGAAATAATTAGGCAAATTCTTCTTGAAGCAGCGTTGGACTGAAGACAGTGAACTCAGATCTAAGTTTGCCGGCGTTCTTGTAAACATGTTTTAAATTAGACAAACACACAAACAAATAAATAAGTAGAAACGGACATGTCTTGGATTTGGACCCATAATGTATGTCGCATAATTTTACCTATATAAACTGATCCTATATAAACAGAACACCTCACTACTGGCTGCAGTAAAAAGTCTGCAAAAGCTGCCTTGAGAGTCATGAATATTTGAGAGACAGGTAATTTAAAACTTTTTGGGGGGAATTTTTTTTAAGGAGACACCGAATCCACAGGTGAAACACTGGCTGCCACAGGGTTTATAAATCTAATTAGGATACCCGATACTTCTGTATGGAGTCATATCTGATTACTAACGCAAAATGACAGCATGTAAATTAACGTCTTTCTTTAGAACTTGTTCAGGTTGGTGCCTATAAGCCATCCTAAAATAATGCTCCCAAACACACAAAGCAAGAAACCACCACCACTTAATACAAACAGATTATTTTCTCTGAACAAGACTCCCCTTATTCTGACTGATGTGTGATAAAGAACATTTTGGATCTGATCCTTTTTACGTCCAGTGCATGGCCAGTATCGCCCTCTGGTGGACAATCAAGGTTTCTGAAATACAGTGGGACAAAGAGGCCTTCAGCCATTTTATTTTAGGTTGTATAAAAGCTGGACTTTTAATTTATTTTTATCATATACAGTGTTCATTTGTGTATATCTATATTGGCCCTTTTAAATTACAATTTAAAATGGAATACAAAGCATAATAGACAAACTGTGGTGTACTTTCAATCAACAAAACAAGCATTTGGCATTTTGTTATACAATCTGTTATTCAAGATGTTTATATATATATATATATATATATATATATATATATATATATATACATATAATGTAATTTTTTAGCCTCTTACACAAGGGGAAACAGAGCTACTGCAAAGTCATAGTTATGGCAAATGCTTCAAATATCTGCTACCTTGTTATTATACTTGAATTCCAATCTAAATTATTATTTAAAAAGTTTTTGTTTAATTTAAAAGATGTGTAGTGTTGAATCAGTGTATTTATCAGGCCCCACTGCTATCAATCCCCCAACTTCGTTCTCAACTAATTATCTGTGGGGCCCCAACTGCTTTGGACTTTTATCTGTGAACTGTTTATAAATCTCCAATCACACACACATTCTGTGGTGCCTGTGGGGGAACATGAAATGCGTCTGTCGGACTGCCAGCATTCAAAGCTCCTCTGAATCTTTGTAGGTTGGAAATACTTTTTTTTCTCCCTTCTTTTTGGAAAATAGCTCTAACGGTAAGCAATCTAGTCTCTCTAGTTACAATTACTCATGATTTCTACAAAGCTAAATATATGTTTGGCTTGATCAAGCAGATTTTTATGTCTTTATATTAGGCATCTAAACAATAGAAGTGGGTTATTCTGCTGAAACAAATACTCTAGGTCCTTCTTTTCTTGCTCTGAAATAAGACCATTTCTTGCAAATACATGTAAATAGTTTGAGGATTATTATCATTAACTCACATTTTTTTTATTTTGTTTTGTTTTTCCAATACAGCCAACCATCCAGCCTATGCAGAAAAATGAGAGGAAAGAAACGGTTACTTTCTATAATACTTATATCAGTGATGATGAGTTTATTACGAGTACAGATTTCATGCGGACAAGTGCAAGAAGACTCTTGCACAGTTCAGATCCTTGTTCCTGGACTTAAAGGTATGGTTTTCTTTTAGACACAAACACTCCTCGTCAAATGCAATAAAAAAAATGGTAGGTGATTAAAAGTGGAATAAGTTAGATTTTATTTCTTCTTCTTCTAAAGGAGAACCAGGAGACAAAGGACAGAAAGGAGCCCCCGGCAGAGCGGGAAGAGTTGGCCCTCCAGGAGAGATGGGTATAGCTTTTGCACATGCAACAAATAACTGAAGCTGCAGAGTGATTGATTTGTTTTGTGAGCGTAATTGCATTTCTCTAAAATGCCTTTCATAAGATTACATATAATTTTGAGAGGGGAAAAAATTACATACACCACAGGCGGACATGTATGCGTATACTAATTTTCTCTCACTACAACTCAGCTTGTACAATGAGAACTAGGGCAAAGATCACATTTCTTGAGCTGATAATGCCCTGTTACACCACTTGCAGGCCAGCCAGAGATGTCCAAGTGTTTACATTTGGCTGAGAGGTTGGAGGAGAAATGATGTGAGGAATCCAGTGCTGTGGACAAGTGTTTACTGAAGGTCTTAATGAGTAGTGAAGGGTGTTCTCATCATTTTAATTGATATGCTTTAGTAGACGTAAATAGTGGTTTTACAGTTTTTCTGAGATTTTTGTCTAGGAAGAGTGATGTCTGTCTTTTTATTATATTGCATATTCATGAAGAATCCTCGAAATATATACTGCTTTCAGGGGAACCTGGGCTTAAAGGACAGAAAGGCATCATGGGACGATATGGAAAAGCTGGTCCAAATGGAATGAAAGGTTGTATGAGAGCTATATTTCATGCTTTAGGAAAACATTGATTATATACAAAGATGATTTTGATTGTTAATGAATAATTATATTTTTGTCTCAGGGGCCAAAGGAGACATGGGTGACCCAGGTCCGAGAGGCCCTAATGGGGAGCCAGGTAAGATACAAAGCTATTTTATAGTTTGTGAAACATTATTCCAGGATTAGAGACACATTTAGTCCAATATTAATAAGGTTGGCTGTCTGATAATCCCCTCCAAATTTTTGCTTTATCAGGTGTTCCATGTGAGTGCGCATCAATGAGAAAAATGATTGGAGAAATGGACATAATCGTCACCCAGCTATCCTCAGAGCTGAAATTCATTAAAAATTGTAAGATTTTATCATTCTTTAAAAAAAAGTCTGCATGCAGAAATGTTTCAACATTTATTTCTTAACATTACGTGTTTCCATGTGTTTTTAACTGCTTATCCTTATAGAACTGTAAATGGTGGGCATGTCAGTGTGAGATTTATAGAAATACAAGTGCTCATTTTTCAGCACTGCCCTCCCCTGCAGCTGTTGCTGGCATTAAAGAGACAGACAGTAAGGTCTATCTGTTGGTGAAGGAGGAGAAGCGGTACGTCGACGCAGAGGTCTACTGTCAGACGAGGGGAGGGCACCTCGCCATGCCCAAGGACGAGGGGACCAACGCAGCCATTGCAGGGTACATAACTGAGGCAGGCCTGAGCAGAGTCTACATTGGCATTCATGATCTTGACCGTGAGGGCGTTTTCACCTACGTCGATCACTCTCCCATGACCACCTTCAGCAAATGGAGAAAAGGAGAGCCCAACAATGCCTATGATGATGAGGACTGTGTTGAAATAGTGGCCTCTGGAGAGTGGACTGATGTAGCGTGCCATCCCACCATGTACTTCATCTGTGAATTTGACAAAGATGCTGTCTGAGATGAACCAATGAACTGCTAAAATATAAATATACAAATCATGCAAGGCCTATTTATTGCCTGAGTTTGGGAAACAGCTTGACATTTTTTCTGAATTTTATTCATTCTAAGTACATCCTTAATCTTATATTCTGTAAATTATTTGTGTTTCCAACATGTCAGGCAGTATATTGAGTGTTTATATTATGCAAAATATTCTGTAAAGTCCCATTGACAAACAAGGCAAATAAGCAGAGGGCTATAGATTGTTTAGAGAAATATCTAATTAAAAGACAGCTGTTGGTTCCAGCTGAGTGCTTTTAATCAAAGAAATAGGAGGCAACATGCATTGTACATTCATATTCGTATAAAAAGTTATGTGGTGGTTGTTTTACAATAAAAATTGATGGATAATGTAAACAAAAAAGAAAGAAAAAAAAGAAGCTGCACATTATTTTCTACTGCTGAGCTTGTCCGCTTATTTATTTCATTAGATGAACCAAATCCAGCAGATTTTGTTCTATTATGACGTAGTAACATGTTCAGGTTTAAAAGCTGCAAATGCATAAATACAGTATATATTATTATGTTGCACATGCACTTTGCAATATAAAACATAGAAACATAAATATGTGATTCTTTTTCCAAACATGAACCCTACCAATAACAAAAGAGAGAAAAAAACATGCTGAGCTGTATAAAAGAGTTTATTGGGGTCAACAGCAGCTACAGCATATCATACATTATCTAGAGGGCAATTACATTTGAGTCATGCTACATCTTTACAACTTTCACTTTCCAGATTGGTCTGTAGCTTCACAAGTACTGTCTGTCGCGTCGGGGTAGAGTGATGACTTACAGTAATGAATGTAAGTTTTAAAAATGGGTGGTGCTAACCTTTCAGAGTGTGAAAGGAAGCAGACTCTCCACTTGAGAAGAAACAGCAGTCTTTGATTAATAGTTATACTGAAGCAACTTTTTTTCTTGAATATTTATTAGCAATCTATTTGCTTTGGTTAAATCAAACCAGATTTTGTGTGCTAAATGCACTAGCACAGAGATGGGTTTTACACAGGGTTCAATTAACATCTGTCATCACATGACTCTTATTTAAATATAATCTATTGTATAAACACAAAACAGATTTAAATAATAACACATTACACTGTTAAACAGTATGTCAGAACAATGTTTGCTGAATGAAAATAACAAGACATTACATAATTTAGATTAGTTTGACATTCTCATCTTTCAAGTCCGCATCTTTTACCTGTATGATTAATGGAAGATGTGTCACAGTCCTGGCAGCTATTGTTTTTAGGATGGGCATCCCAGCTGAGATGATATCCAGAATTGTGGCCCATGAAGAAGTGACATTTGAATATGCATGAGGCATTTCTTCAAATAAAGCACAGCTCCAGTCCCTCAAGAAATGAATAATTAATGAAGGAATGAATTATGCATTTAATTGACCAGGAGTTCTCTGGCATAAACCAATTAGGTGCTATTGTTGGTACAGTCTCTGGTTACCTTTGTGGTAAACAGCTCTGGTCTAACTGTGAATGAACAGATAATCATAAGCGAAGAAATAAACCTGAAAATTTGAGATAAGGATTTTAGGGATTTAGTGGATGAAAAAAAAACACTAAAGCATATATGCTTATCATGTTCAATAGTGTAATAATTAGTTGTGCTTGATGAATGTGCAACGAAAAGCAGAGTGGGTAAGAAGTAAAAACGATGAAATGCACACATCAATTAGAAACAGAGAAAAATGACACACAAGTAGAGGTTTACTGATAGGTGGGAATGAGATGTGTGGAAAAAAGGGAGGCATAGTTATCTTGGCTTCAAAAAAGCAAATCATGCAGGACTCCTGAATCTGGATGTTTTAAGTATGCAAACATTCACATTTTTTAGAAAAACATATTCTTGCTGTCTATGTAATTGTCATGGACAGTGCCACCCTGCCTCTTTGGCATCCTCTGCCTTTTATCCTTTTTCCTTTCTACAGTTTTTGGCTTCCTTGGTGGCTCACTCGACTTATTATCACCAGGTTTACTTAGCTTAATCCAGGACTCTATCGTCTTAGACTAACTAAAACAACCTTAAACCAAGATTAGGAAAGTGACTTAAAAGTGCTGTCTTAACTACTGTCTTGCTCATCTCTTTTTGTTTGCATCAAACATTAAATATAAGCATTTTCATGAATAAACAGGAATATTACACCAACTGGCCAAAAAAGAATTGCCACCTGAATTTAACTAAGCAAATAGCTATGAGCGTCCTTTTGTATACTTACTGCAGGACAACTATCTTTCAGCTGGCAACAAGTTATTTTGCCCCAACAGATGCAATGAGTAGCTTTTAATTTCTTAAACAACCATGTAGAAAACACATCCTGTGTTCATGGAAATATGTTAGTCTGTTTAAGGAGGATTAAATAATTGGTATGCATCAAGCAGAGAAAACATCTAAAGAGATCTACTAAAACTGGATTAAAACTGTTCAATGCAATGTTTGTTGAAATCAAATGAAAGAAAAAGAACAGTAGAACTCAGAGCTGTGTTTAATAGTGAAAATAAGAGTATTTTCATATGCGCACTGGGAAGGGAACTAAGGAGTTGGACTGAACAGCTGTGTAGCCATAAGTAAACCAATAACCAGTGAGGCTAACCACAGAAAACTGTTTCAATTTGCTAGGGAACATAAGGATTGGACTGTGGAGCAATGGAAGGAGGTCATCTGGTTCAGATTTACCCTGTTCGAGCATGATCGGGGTCAGAAGAGAGGCAGATGAAGTTATGCAGCCATCATGCCTAGTGCAAAGCCTGTGGGGCTAATCTACAATCTGGGGTTGCTGCAATTGGTCTGGTCTAAGTTCAGTAACATTATGTGTCCAAAGAATGAGGTCAGCTGAAAATACGGAATATACAGAATGACTATCAATAGAATTTTTTCTTCCCTAATGGTATGGGCATATTCCTAGATGACAATGCCAGGATTCATTGGGCTCCAAGTGGTTTCAGGGAGCACGCAACATCACACACCTGAACCTCACTGAGAATTTTTGGGATGTGTTGGAGAAGGCTTTGTTCAGTGCTTGGACTCATCAATACAAGATCTTGGTAAAAATTTATGCAAAACAGAGTGCTACAGCAAAACCTGCTGTAATCAAAGTTAAAGGACTTTTATTTTGGCCAGGAAGTGCGAAATGCTTCACATGTGATTGAAAATACAAAACACTCCTGTCCTTAAGGTAGATAAATCAAGTTACTAATTTAAAAAGAAAAACAAATGCCTTGAAATCCATATTCAGTAAGTGACTATATTTCAGGGTTATCAAACTCTTCTAGTTTTAAACCAAATTAAGAGGTGACATCTAAAAACCAGAAGTCCTTTAAGGCAACATAACAACACAAAAACAAAAGCTCTTAGTTAAATTTAGATTTTCAGATCCAACCTGTTGCTCACAGCCGAATAGTAGTTCCAGCTCACTGGAAAAAAATTGCTTATAGGACTTGTACAATGAAGTCAATATTGATCTGAAACTGAATAAAGGTTGTCCCATAAAAAAACATAATAATCATTTTCTCTGCTGTGCCTGCATCTCTGTGCCTCAAAAATCGTTTCACTGTGTTTTTACCAAGAGACACTTAACAGGTTCCTAAAGCTTATTTTTTAGATCCCAAAGCATAAATCTGGAAGTGTTTTATGCTGACAGAGAAAGTGGTTTGTCTTGCTGGTTCTATTTACAGGTAGTATAACTATACATTATAAATGCAATTTTTAAATCAATGTGTCAAATGTTTCAAATCAAAACACCACAACAGGCCATCTTCTAGCTGCAGCTCGAGATGAACGCTGCCTCGGCACCTTGTCGAGGATGTCTAAACTTGGTCCTACTGTAGTAAGAGAAGCTGACTATTTCTATATACTCAGAGTTGCGACAGTCTAATTGACTCCCGTGTACAAAAAATGGCGGCGCACTTCCGCGTTACTGGAGACGTTCAATAGTTCCAAACACCACATCAGACTGCATTCATCGCCAGTGTATTCCATTCATTTTCAGAGGTAAGTCGATGCAATATCAGTCTTATAAATCATGAAAATGCATGTACATTCTGTCGGACGTCCTGCATTAACATATTTGCTTCTGTTAAATGTGATAAAATTTTGTTTAAATGTATTTTGTCTTTGTATGTTATAGATATTGTGCTTTTACATCATGGCCTCCCAGCTTTTTTGTTTTAGTTCAAAAAGGTGTGGTCACAGTCTTATATTATTTGTTTCAGTGTCCTGATCAAATGCATTGTTATTCATAGATTCATAGAATTTAATGTTCAATATGACTTAGGTTAGTGGAAACGTATTACCACTGTGTTCTGATATCGCCGGTTATGTTTAGCCCGGTGCCCCCAGATGACATTTCGGGGTCCTGTGTTGTATTTTAAGATGAACAGTTTTTTTCATGTACTGGGGATTTTAATGCGTAGTAGCAGGGAAAGCTACTACGCAGGAGTTTGTAATGCTTTTCATGAATTCTCTATTACATATAATGGAAAATCACAGAACAGATGACCTGTTTGGTAATTATCCAGAGCCTACTGACTTTTATCCATTAAATTGTATTTAAACTGTTTAAATATTTATTAAACCTGCCTTGTCCCCTTTTGCTTTCCATGTTCCATGCACCAATAACTGAGTAGTGGTTACCTAAATTTGATTCCTAATTAACTTATATTTCCCTGTACATCTATATTCACTCACTATCACTCTTTTATCTTCCCTCTTTACTCTTGCATTACTTTTTCCGCACATACTTGTTCACTTATTTGGTAACACTCATTGATATTAGCTCATGTTCTACCCTTACAGCTGTTCTACATTCATGTTCTGTAGTCGATTTAGACATTACTGCCATTTAAAAAAAATAAATCTTTATTCAGTAGCAGCAGGCAGGAACACTGACTTTCATCAGTTTATTTTTCTTTTCCCCATGGTTTAATTTTATCATTTCATTATGCATACTGAAACTGATTTATTTACTTTATTGCCTTGCCCTGTTGTCTTATGTCAATAAAAAGTTTGTTTTTTGAAAGGTTTTCCTTGTTTTCTCGTGCCTCCCACCAGTCCCACCAGTAGGTCAAGTGAGTTTTTAGTTAAACCAAGTAATTACTCTGTGAGATGTTTCCTTTTACATTCAAAGCAAAGCAAGTTTATTTGTATAGCACAATTCAACAACATGGAGATTCAAAGGGCTTTACAAAGAGATTAACAACATAAGAATATATGAAGCATAATTTAAAATAAAAAGACAAAAAGGGAAGAACATAAACTAAGCATAATCAAGTTTTTTTTTTTTTAATTCAGATTAAAAAAGACAGTGCAGATTTGGATTTACATACAAACAACTGAAATGCAGCTGAGAGACACATGTATTCATTGCTTACTACAGACATTACATGCTACCACATGGCTGGCTTTAACAATTAGATGAAGGTAAGCCCTAACAAGCTAATCATTTAACCTTACAAAGTGAATTGTAAAGGTGGTTATCAGTAAGAAATATAGAGGCTAATGAGGATCATCATGTCTGATCTTTAATAAATGCTAGCTTGTTGGTTGAGATGGTGCTGGTTACACTTATTTAATCTATTGTCAAACATGACTTGATCATCACTTAAACCAACATAAACACAAAAGTATATGTGCAGCAATAATATATTTATTTAGTTTTCACCTCAGTAATCCGATCGCTGCTGTCTGTTCCGTAGTATGGCAGCGTGGGGTTTGTTTGGAACTATTGGAGGAGTTGTTAATTGTTTTTTTAAGTGAACATTAATATGTAATATTGTTACCAAAATTAAAGAAAAAAAACAAAAACAAAAGAAAGACTTGTTACTAGAGAGAGAAGAGACTTAAAACAAATACATTGAGCATTGTTGTGTCAGAATTGGTGTAGTTTGCCATCTGGTGGTTCACTTTATTTTATAATGTGTAATTGTTACACTTTCTTCACTTTCTCTCTTGTATATTGTTCCAACACCTTGGTGGAATCACATTAACATTTCCCACTTGTGTGAGGCTTGTTGTGGGGGTGTAATTCGTTATAAAACAGCACTATCATCAATCACTGTCTGCAAGACGCATTGAGTTACCATTGCTTTCCACTTTGATGGGTAATCCCCACAGAGACAGACTGGCCCACTTGATCAAGTGCAGTGAGCCTCACAGGCAGATCACACTGTATTCACCAGAGGGACTTCACTTACTGAAAACAACTACAACAACAACAAAAAATCTCTCATTCATACTAGAACCAGGACAATTTGTATTGTGATTAAGTAGACAGCCAAATGCTTTGAATCCATTGGAGGATTGCGCTGCTGTGGGCCTGAGATGAACACCAAATCACGTGGTGGAGATGAGAACATGCGCTGTCAGCAGGTTGAGGTGGAGATGGGGCCCCTGTGAGCATCTGACATCAGATTTTTTCTAACCATGAAAGATGGCAATGCCGTTGCAGATGCCAATTTTATTAGATGGAGAAAAATACCTCTTGCCTTATCTCTAGCAGTATCTGTGGTTGACTACCTTCATACTCTTAAGTGTTTATATTTATTAGCAATATATTACAATAAATACTATATCTCTGTAATATCTCTTCAAACATAAAATAATCAATAAAAGCAACACTGTTATCAAACTTAGTTTAACTCTTTCAATAAGTAATAAGACTATAGCTTTTGCCATTTCACTTAGTGCCATGAGGTGGAGACAGAGACAGATCTATGGCTGTGTTTTGAATCCACCAGCTCATTGTAGTGATAGTCATTCACAAGACATAACGCTGGTGTATTTTACTTCCCTTGCCTCTATGTCTGATCTCTCATGAATCTGTAAACATGAGCTGATCAGTTAATAAGGACCATCCAGGGGAAAAAAAAATCATATGACAAAAATGGCTTCCTCTGTCTTGATCTGTCAGCTGTTTGGCCTCCTGATTACACATATTTTTATAGGGTCACGTCCGCAATTAATTTCAGTTTGACCTCACAAAACAACAGCAGTCTGGTTTGAAACGCCAGTAAAAAGATCCTTTAAACATGCCCACTGAGGCTGTGTAAAATGTAACCTTGCTCGTACTACCTCACTGTGAGAGGACAGTGTAAGTCCTGCCCTAAGTGCACCAGCGGTGGAGTGTCTCAGCGCTGCTGAACGGGACACCTGGTCTGGAGAAACTTTCCAGCACACCATGTCCTCCTCTGAGGCATGGCACATATGCTGAGTTAGGTCACTGCAGACATAACAAGGTAGAAATTTTTGAGGTAAATTTAACATTTAAAGAAGATTAATAGGATAAAGAGTAATGGAGTGCTCCGAGAAACAAACTTCATGGAGGGTATCTTGTAAAAACAACCTAAAAAGGCTGACTTAATTAAATGCAAAGTCTTGCTGCTGCTCCTATTTTTTCAGCTTTTCATGTATGATGTCACTGGTTAGGGGAAGTAGTAGTGCCCAGAGGAAAACTATACCTCCTCACTGCTGCCAGCATGTCTACTCACAGAGAATTCAGCTCTGGGAGTGGCTCCTACTGATATCACAGTCAGAATGGCTGGAGGCTGGTCAGTCCAATTGTTTGAGACCTCCATTTTCCCTTGGCTATCATATCACAGTGTCCTCTTGTTGACTCCTGTTCTCTGCTACTTGAGAGGGGCCACAGATTACTTTCTGCTCGGCCCTCCCCGAGCCCCCTTCGCACTAACTCTAGCACTCTCTTTCTCTCTCTGGGCCCTCCTGATACAGAGTTGTCTGCTCCCACAAGACACGGTACTGTAGATATGTAATGCTGGAGAGGTTAGATGACCTCAGCTTTTCCAGAGCTGTGTTTCCAGTTGCACTGCTACTCGTGCTGTACTCCCTCAGCTATGCAGCGCCCCACGTCCTTTGCTTTCTCCTCCCCTGCACCCTCCTCACCACTCTCCCTGAGCGAGACTGTTTTGATTCAGCTTTGTTGATTTAAATATCATCTACAGTATTTACATCTCACCACCGGGCTGTCAGCAAAACAAAACAAGCTCCTTAATATTTGATTTGATATCTTGATTTTGAACTTTATGGTGATATTGTTTCGCATCACTCACACATAAACGGAGGTTATGAAACCAAACAGCTAAGTGCCACAGTTGCACTGCTCTTTCTGTCTTTGATCTCCTGTGGTTGTGGACACTACAGGGCTAGTACATGAACTCCGTTTCAACTCTCCATTGCTTGAATATACAACAGCAAGCAAACTTCATTCTCCTTTTGTTGTTTTATTTTCCTTCCTCAGCCCACTAACGGCTGTAGAAATTCAAAAGAATATCAGCAAACTTTGCCTCCATATTAAAGAAAGCAAACAAGTGAAGAAACAACTCTGTTATTCCCTAGACTCCATGTTAGTGAGCTTGCAAACACCACTGCCAGGAGTGTATTCTGGTGGAAGCCTGAGATCACTACACTATCCCTCAAGCCAGCCCAGGGACCCTGCAGTAAAGAGTGCTGTAGCTGAAAAGAAACACTGAGTTTGCTCACTCTTACTCTCTGTGTCTATGTCTCTCCTTCTCTGTAAGGGAGACATACCTCACCTTCCTACCTACAGAGGGGATGAGGAGCCTATGAGGAGAAAATTGCCTTTTGTGGAAGCATTAATTCAGATGTGTACCCTGCTGTCTGAACATCATTCTGAACCCTCCCCGCTGCTCTCTCCTTCTTTTTCTTCTCTTCCCCTCTCACTCCTTTGCTCTCCCACCATGCAGCTGAGTCCCAAACCTTTTTTTTCTTTTTCTTTTTTTTTTGTTTTCGCCTCCATCAATAACCTTCTGCTGTCTACAACTGAAGAATAAGTTATTCCCTGTGACTCCCTCCCTTTCCCTTTAAGCTTGTTTGGATTTTCATTGTTTGATCTGGCTTGATAAATAAGACAAATGCAGTTAGAAATTCATGGCTGCCCCATTTCATCAATAAATGATTAGTTTGCTCCGCTCCCCTGGTGATTGATAGGTTGTGCATGGGATGTATTGGAACCAGATGAATTCAATACAGTAGAAGTCACAGGAGAGCTACAAAACATATCAGCTCATGAAAAATTAAGGTTAATGGAGAGTGTAAAAAAAAGTTAAAAAGAGAGGTGAAGTAAGTTTACCCATGGTTTGTTGATTTTTAATTTATTTTTTTATTAAAAATGTCTTTTTGATCATTGTCTTTGTGAATCAAGCAATAGGTGAATCAGGAAAAAAAAAAACTCAAAACAGAAAACAACCACAAAAAAAAAAGGAAATGTGTATTAATCTGGGCTTCTTGTTTTCTGCTTTACCAAGAGGCACACAGCCAAGCTGAGTAGAGCCAAACAGCAAAGGCAGGTGTCCAGACACCCAGCACTCTTCACCACAGGGGGTAAGCAGAACATTTCAATGTGTGTCTTTCGCACTGGTTTTCTTTCCAGACATCTTTGTCCTCACTTCTTTTTTCCTTCAACACATTCTTACTCAGTATGATAACAGGAGGAAACTTGCTGCCTTTTGATTACAGAATTCTATCTAGGGTTTCATTCTGGCATACATGTAAGGGTGTGCCAGAAAGGAGACATCAGTCAAATGTGTGTTAGGAATATAGAAAATCCAGCACTTGGCAGCAGAAGGAGATTTCATTGGATTCTCAACCTGTTCAAGTCCAAAAAGAACATAGCTCAGTGCTCTTTGAAACTAATACAGCTTTTTTTTTCTGTTAATATTAAACAGAACAAGACTTCAAACGCCATCAAGAGGGCTTAAATCATAGATGAATTCAATCAGGCCATTTTGTTGAGTATGAATCCAGAAGGCTTGTTAACTACATAGAGTGAAATAAAATACTTTCATTTTCTCATGTGAAAATCAATACGGTATGATGATAGGCTATTAAGCATAGGTAACACTGAATACAGGTCATAAAGTAGCAAATACTCTTTGCACTGCTTACATATGACATTTTACTACTTAATAACAGAAATATTTGGTTAGGTTATTGTGGGGGTGTAGGTGCATTACCATCTGTATAATGTATCACAGATGAAGAACACATTTTTCTTCACTTCATACAACAATATGATGACTTGGTTGAATTTATATATATATATATGCACACACACACATAAACTTCCACCTCCACCCCACCCCCCACCCAAGAAAAGTGTGAAAAAAAAACAAAGCCTGGCTTATCAGCATTTAATGAGTTGTTAATATCACCTTAAGTCTTAAATAAATATCGGTTTAACTGCAAAAAAAGCAGCAGATTTTTCATTTTTATTTATTTTTTTTACACAATGAACACTGCTTAAAGTCATCATTGTGTTGCCAAAAAACAATCACAAAATGTCTTAAAGAAGTTAAACCATCTTAAAAGTGTAAATACATGTCCAGGCTGCGGCACTGACGAAATCTTGTCTGTGAGAGTAGGTGTGTATTATGGCGGAGAAAACTACAAGACGTCTAAAGAGCTTTGGGCTGACCAAGTAATCTCAAGTGGTGGTTTCAGCCTGTAATATACACTTCCCACATTAACCAAGTAGGAACTCTGTGGGCAAAGGCAAAGCAGGGCAGCACAGTAGGAAAAAAAAAAAGAAAAAAGAAAAAGGAAAAACAGAAAACACACAAAGCAACAGTAATTCTTAAAATCTTAATAGATAAGCTACAAGCTTTTAAATTGCCCCTTGGGGACAAATAAAGTGATTTGAATTGAACAGTTTTTGTACAGTTAAAACTAAAAATAAGCTCTCTTGTAGTGCATCAGCTTGTTTATAGGCGGCCATGCTGTGAACAGCTTTCCTGCTTCTAGTACTGAAGGCATCAAATTTATCAACAGAGTAATGAAGTCCCAGGATTGCATTTTAAAATGAAATGTGTTACCCAGTATCAGAAAAATAAGTCTGAGGTGAAAATCTTGCTTCTTTCAGCAGGACAACTGCTTGAAGCACACATCACATGGACAAGAGAAGATTGAAAAGTGAATTGTTTTTTTTTGTTGTTGTTTAATGGGTCACAATGACTTTTGATATGAGCCATTACAAAGGACTTTTACAAACCTAAAGGCAACTGAGCACATAACAAGGTTTTAGACAAAACAATTCTGTGTCATGGAACATTTTATCCAATTATTCTAATTTAATTTAATTACATTTATGATTATTATTTATAATTATCATACAGTGTGTATTTATATTTTAAGGGAGCCAGTCATTCAAACATGACCATGGATAGGCTATGTATCTTTATGAAACCTGCCAACCTACTTCTAAAAGAGGACCAAAGTCTTCAAAATGCTCAATTTGAAACTTTCTTTATTTGAAGCTCCTTTCATAAAGCTCTTCTTTCAAACAATGGTTCTTATTAGTGTTCAGAAGCATCGTTTAAGATTAGAGATGTTTAGTTTTCTTTGATCATTTTGCTTTAGTGTAACCAAAGTTAGTCTGAAAAATGTTCTTAAAGTAATGCATGGCTGAAGAACAGTGATCAAGTAAACATGCTTTGAGCTAAACATATTGTATGAGCCAAATGCATTCTTCCATACATTGCATTGAAGTTTCACCACTGATTAATCTATTATGCATGGTTATTTATTATTTAAATTAAAGCACTTACGGCAACTAATGTAGATCCAAGCTCAATTCTGTGATTCATTATTAACACTCCACTTTGTATCAGATTAAGTAGCCGCTAACAAAAAAAAAAAAAAAAAAAAAAAAAATGTTTACATGAGCAAAAACAGTGTAACATTGCTGTATGAGCAATTCTCCGAATGCATCAGGAGGTTCTGCAACTCTGCTGAGATTTAACCCAGGGCTGAAGGTTGAAGTTGGCTGACCATATTCGTGGCAGGGTGGCCCTGGCTCTCCGTGGCCCTTTTGTCTGTGGGGCCACTCTTATGAATAAATGGCTTGACAGCAGCATTGATCTTTTGGAGGTTGAACAGGAGCAGAACACGGAGAGGACAGGAGTACAGTGAGGGATGGAGGGGTAACGGGGAGAGGGAATGAAAGAGTGTGCAGAAGAATGAGAGGGCAGTTGCCAGCAGATGAGGTAATTGTGATTAATCACTTTTCTCAGTAAGCAGCGTGTCCAATGCACAAGACAAAAAGAGTGAGATGACGGAAGAAGCACAGGTGCGGGAAAACTGCCAGTTGAAGGTGGACCTGCCAATTGATCAGGTAAAACATAACCCCATTCAGCATCCATATCATGGGCTCTTTAACATGCAGTCTTTGAATAGCTTGGCCTGTTTACCAAACAGGAAGTAAGAATAATCCCTGTCTGTAAACACGTTGTTACAGGCCTCATGATGAACCCACCCCTCCTTCCCACTTCTCCCATACTGATCCTGTTCATCTTGGCAGTTACTTACTGTACTTGTTACGTTTCATCATTTTTATAGCTTTTTGCTATATAAAAACACATCATAGCAACAAGCTGTTTATGTTTCATGTAAAATAAAAGGGTTAGCTGACAGATGTATCTGCAGCTTTAGAATCTCTCCCCCCACTTTCCTCCCACCAAACTGTCTGGATGTTTTTCAGCTTCAAACAGAATTGAGAGTATGCTGGTACAGTCTAATGTTTTTTATTTGATTATTATTTGTGATTTTATGTTCACAATAAGGTTGCTCAAAAGAATGAGCTACATAAATATATACATATCACAAAATCAATACAGTAGTACAGCACAGTGTGTGCCACTGGGGGATCCTATCCTTTCTGGCATGTTGAGGCCAAGAAAGTTGAAGAGGAGCATCAAGATAGGAGTTGTTCTGTAAGGAGAAAAGCCTCCCTCCATGATTCACATGCTATGTGTCTAGAAAAATCTTCATCTTCAAGACTATCTTCAGATGGTCTTATTATAAGTTTCTTGTGGTTTTGACTTACATTTATTTAATTTCCACCCCATTAAAATGTCCAATTTTTTAATTGTCCTTTAACAAAATATATATACTATATATATGTATATATATATTTATATATATATAGAATAGAATATAGAATAGAAATACTTTATTAATCCCTATGGAGAGTCCTCAGGGAAATTTGGGTACCAGCAGCAATACCACACCAACAGTAAAGCAGGGCAAGCACAAAACACAATATATACAGGTACAAAGCAAAATAGAGGCAACAAGGTGCAAGAAAAGCACAAATAGAATGCAATAAATAACAATAGGATAAGTTAAATAAAACAATATAAACAAGCATTGCACACAGTAGAGGTGGTACAGATTCCCAGATCACTATTGCACGTATACGTTATTGCAACTGTTTGTATGGGTTATTGTGCATGTGTTGTATCAGGCGGACTGCACACCTCCCTCTCCCCCCTCCTTCTCCCCCTACTGCCTAATGCAGAGTTGTACAGTTTGATGGCTCGGGGGACAAAAAAGTTTCTGAGCCGGTTGGTCCTACTCTTTGGGAAGAGCAGCCTGTTACTGGTCAGGCTTCTCTGTGCACTGATGACAGTGTGCAGAGGGTGACTGGCATCATTCACAATAGCCAGTAGTTTTTTTTAGTGTTCTCCTCTCTGCCACTGTCACCAGGGAGTCCAGCTTCATGCCAACCACAGAGCCCGCCCGCCTGATGAGTTTTTCCAGCCTGTTAGTACACCTATATATATATATATATATATATGTAGACAGTATATGTATATGGACATAAAGGGTCGTGGCTACAGCTGAAACCCACGATGTCATATGTATTTGTTTTTTGTCCTTTACTCTGGTTATTGTGCACGGTCACAGTGATAAATTAGGGCTGAGCCGTGTGTACAGATGTTTTTGCATGAATCTCTAGTTCCCAGAAATTACATTCATTTAAATACACTTATTTAGCTCTAATAATCCTCGAGGGACAACAGCATGAAGCTGTGTAACTGTGATGAACGCACACAATAGTTGGATGATATTACTATTTCATGCAATTTCATTCGGCTTTGAAATGAGAAGATACTGAGTCTTATTTAAGCAATCAATAACCTTGAACATTTGGTTTTAATGAAAACTATAATTTCAAGCAGTGGCAATTACACTGAAGGGGAATGTTTTGGTGTGGGGATGATTTTGCTGTCGTATGCATTTTTGCAACACAGATATTCTTATTGGGATAATTATTGACTTCTGGGGCCCAGTTATGACCCTAGCTAAAGACCTCATCAATAGCTTAATTCATTACTTATTGCTTTTAGTCATTCAAGAATGTTGCTGATTCAGATTGGCTATAGATTGCAGGAAATCATACTTCTACAGACACAGCTATTTTTGCAATAAACATCTGGACAAGCCTTTGTTTTGTTTTAATCTGGTAGCTAATGGAGATGACATAAGAGCAAAGGTGGGCATCTTGTTGAAAACCACTTGAAAGCCTTGTTCCTTAAGCACATGTTAATGATGAGGAATTGGTTTACTGTAAAATGACCTGAATACTGTCAGCACTTTTTATCAGAACATGCTCCACTTAACTAAAAAATATTTTTTTTAAAGGTTCATTCATATTTTATCAGGGGTCAAACTTAAAGTCGCTGTCAGACCACAAATAATAGTTCTGAAGGTGAGACTTAACCTAAGTTAAACCGTAATCATCTTTCATGCATACTCCGCTCTTTTCCCTTTTGAGGCCTAACAGGCTGTTGCTGTCCCATCGTCAGCAACCCCATCATTTAAAGGGCTGTGAATAATAATGAGGGATAGCTGTGCTGCTATGACTCATACTTTTAGCTGAGTTCAGACAGATTTCCTCCCACTGCAATGATCATATACAGTTGTGAAATGCCCCGTGTACACCGCATACGTGCATGTATATAGTAGATATTGATGACCAAATTCAATTACATGATTACATTTTCAACTGAAGCTTTAAATGATTTATTGCAATGAATTTAAATGCATTTACAGACAGTGCACTGGTGAGGCGGAGGCGTGCATGTGATATTGACCTGTGTGGTCCTGGCCAAATAAAGAATAACGAGATTCAGCATCTCTGCCAAGTGGAGATGTCCGCTGAGAGCAAAAGCAGACTGTATCAGTGGCAGAGAGCGAAGGATGACGAACTGGAGCTTGATGTACATTCATCAAAGCTACTGTTATAATCACCTGTTTGACTTCTGTTGGGCTCTGTGAAGGTTGCCTTTAGCGTGTATCTGTTAAGGAGCTGATTGATTTCCTGACGACATGGTCTGTCTATGTACTAGATGTCATACACTTCGAGGAAATGTGGACAAGGGTAGATTTGTACTCACTGCTGTGGCATTGGGTTTACAACTATCATTTGTTTTGATTTAACAATATCGGCTGATTTATCAACCGGTCACCTAAGCATTTTTTCTTAATTAATATTGTTAGAAATGCCAATGCAACTACGGATATTTGATCAATTGTCTTCCTCTCCTTAAGAATTTTGTGATAAAAATCGAATCATTATTGACCAAGGTATTGATCCATTCCTTCGCATTTCCAATGCAAGTCCATTTCATTTCTTTTTCGTCTGTTTTTCCATGCTGCTATTCCCCCGAAGCTTTGGTTTGCCATTACAGAGGCCTCAGTCTCCCCATGCAAGGTCAACTATAATCAACTCTAGACAATGTCACTGCCTTGCTTTTCCAAAGAGCTAGGCAGAGGAAGACGGCTCCTCTGGGCTTTTAAGGGCCTGCTGCATTATACCATTCAATTACTGTTCATTAGATAGTGTACAGCCATTAATCAGACTGAGATGTTCTGCTAGTCCTCAGCAGGGACAATGAACTGGGGAAATTTATTCTGGCTTCCTGTCTAGTTCACTGTTTTAGTGGTAAGATGAGAGATGACATATTGGAATGCGCTGAAGCTTTCAGTACAGATACCCTAGACTGAACTGGTACTCCAGTCTTGGTATCTGTTTTCAAGTAAGATTCTTCACTTCATGGAACGCAGTCCTTTGATTTTAAGAAACATAGGCTTTGTCAGAGATTTACTGCCTAAGTGAAAGAGTATTACGTATCTGATATATCACTGAAAGGCGAGAAAGCTGACAGATTTACTGATTAGAGCTGCATATGCATGGAATATGACTAGATGATGATATGAGAAACTGATTTATGTTTTCCAGAAGCCTAAAGGAAGGGAGGTGTCACACAGGCTAGGCAGAATATGGTCACGGGTGTCCCGATTTTTCAAGGGTAGGTCCATCAAAGGATGAAGCCTAGTAGCAGCTCACCAGGAGCTCCAGTAGCGGCCCCCGCGTTCCCCTCCACAGCATAATGCACCCATAAAGAGACCACTAATACACTATGCATTACCAGTCCCTCCCTCACACTGCATGTGAGGATCCACAACTACCTCTCAACATCTGGGAGAGCTTTACTCTTTACTTTATGGAGGCCATCTGGTTGAGTGGAATCTTTTTTTTTCTGCCTCCCCAATCTCCAATGACTTATTTTAAGTATTAAAGGCACCTACACATGAAGGTGTGCCATGCTGAGAGCCTGGGATTGTTCACTGTTGTTTATATTTCCCATATTACTTGCAATTTGGAACCTCTCAGTGAGAATAAGAAGCATATGTACATTGTTACTATGAAAACACATTTTCCTCTATGATTTCTTATTTTCAACAGAATTGCATGGTCTTGCTTTTATATAAGTGATCTAGAATCAAGCACATCTGAAAAGAAAACATGGTGTTAAAGCCAGAGACTTGCACTGATATAAACTTGACATTCTCCCTCATCAAAAACTGTGCCTTTCGGTAGGTTCAGGCAATTTTATTCTAATTGCTGGCAAAACACAGGCTTTAGTTGTGGGGCCTATTCAGTGGTTTCCCAGCATCTCTGCATGTCCCTTGTGAAAATTCCAAAGGTGGTTAAATGGAACGGGATGTGAATCCCAGCAGGTGGTTATCACTGTCTGCCCTTCAATCTGAGTTTCACTCTGCCAGCGTGACACCAGGAAAATCACTGCAGCCTGTGCTATCAGCAGGCTCCCTTCCCAGCTCACATGTCCTCCATACTATAAAGAAAGTACAGATATACACGAACATGAAAGCTCACATGTGGACAGAGTCATCTAAGAGACAGCAATTTGTATTCAATGTTTCTTATACCTCTGTACATTATTTCTGCGTACATAGATGCAGTTTGTTTCAATTATCTTCATATTGATAGTACTAGAGGTCGAGATACAGACATTTACAATCTGCTACCGGCTATGATTTCCCTGCAGAATATCAATGGGCACTGCAGGGGGCATTCGAAATAAATAACAGCACATTATAGCTTGCCAACTCCAGGCCTGCATACTCATTTTTCTGTCCCTATCAAGTTATATTGTTGTTTCTTATGAATGGTTCTGCATCATTCATGCCTCATATTCTCAAACTGTCACAGTGGATCTGCAGATGACACAAATGCAAAGCATAACTGGAGACACAGAGCCTTGGTGGAGGGAAGTGGGATGTGAGAGGAAATGCAACTTATCTGCAACAAAATCAAACCTGCCAGCTACCTGCTTTGCATCAAAATATCACTATCTGGGGCATTTTTTATTCTTGAAAAGAATTTTTCAGCTGAGCAAGTCTAGGAGGGCTTTGTCTAAAGCTAACTCTACCATCAAAGTATTTCTCTTGCCTTTTCAACATTTCCATGCGGGGTATCCCATCTTGTGTTCTGTACGTAAAAGCAAGAGATACTACTGGGTTTGGTTTAGCTGAGATTCTCCTTCAAAAGTTATTGGCACCATGTACAATGGCCTTATAATTTATGAGAACTGTTAAGACCTCAGACAGAAGTTGTAAAGCATCTTGACTGATTGGCTAGAAGTGAGACGTGTGCAGTCATGGCATATTGTTGCCTGCATGCGTGCACAACATGCAGAGAGTTCCACTGCTTGCTCTGTCACAGATAAATTACTCCTCACAGTCAAATTAAGTTGTTGTAAATCACCTTGTGGACCTGTGAGTAGTCCTGAGTGACGACCTTTACGCCTCTTTGACTTTAACTCTTATTTATGTTAATCACATCTGTATTATACTGACAATAAAACTGTGTCACATTCAAAAAAGCCATTGCTCTGCAGAGCATATGACGGGGAATTTAAACACACTGGGCTTGTTTGAAATAAAGTTTTAAGAAGATGGAATAGTCCTTGAAAAATTGGGATTACCTGTTTTGATTGACATGTGTTTCATTCTCAAAGGCATGCACTGCACAATGCATAAATTAATCCTTGATCTATGTATAAAATCATCTCACAAAGAGCTCATGATAATTAATACACTTTATTAATCACATGCTCTTTGCTGGTTAGTCCACTGCAGCTCCTCTCATGGCATCTTTCCTGCTTTTTTCACCCAACATTGTGGAGACTTTATTAAAGCAAAGAGGAATGGTATTCATCACTGACAGCTTTTGTTAACTACAGTAAAGTTGGTGGAACATGTATGCTTTTCTTCTCATTCATCATACACGTGTCATGAGAGGCCTTCAATAGTCCGCAGCTCCCAAAAGCAGTAAGTCTTTTTTTCCACGGTAAAAATAATAAGTTCCAAGGGCTGTGTGTTGAAAATCAACCATTGTGATGTAAAAGAGGCATCTGTGTGTGATATCTGCTGCACTTGAGACGACAGATGAAGTGCACCACTGCCCAGTCACACATTAGCTTTGATTGCCAGTTTGTTGTGTGAGCAACCCATAGCTTTCAACTGTGCCTCAAGATGAAAGGCAGCCTTGTCCACAGTGTGTCCACCATAGACTGCCGCTGCTGCTTGTTTGATCCAGGCACTATCAGGACTATTTTCTTACAGTTCTTTACCATGCTGTGTTGAGTGTTATGCATAATTCATCATTCAATGCATCCTGTGACAGCACCCTGTTTCAGCTCCATTTTAATTTAATGCCTCTTTTCTCTTTCTTTATCTAGTGCTGTGGTCAGTGTAGCACCAAGGTGCATCTTTGTGTCCAGTGCACTTGTTTTGATGTTACTGGTTCCCATGGTAAGAGCCTTACCACTCAGTGCCTGTCTTCTCATTTGCTTTCTCTAACCCTTTCTGTTTCTCTCTTTTCCAGTGTCACAGAACACAGCATCAGACTGTTAAGGCGTCCTCGCTCTCGCCTGTCTCCAGAGGCCAGCTGCTCATCTATGAGACGAAACAGTGTTATAAACCAAATAAAAATGTCTTGCCTCATGACAGCCCCGCCTTGGATATATGGCCTTTTATTTCAGTGAATATATTGCATAATTATGTATGGTTATGAATATTACATGGAGCCTCACACTGAGCTCATGGTAAGATGCCTAATTGCAGAGTTTAATTATTAAGGAGCAAAGGTCCTGAGCGGGTTTTGTGAGAAGCACTTTTGATAAATTATTTTTTGCAGTTTTGTGATGAATTATTTTGGGGGCTTGTGTCTAATCAGTAGGCATAGTGGACCGACTAACTGCTCTTGAGAGAGACTTATCTTTCCATGGAGAGGAATTACTATGCTGATTAAATCCACTGAAATCAACTAATAACTTAATGATATTGGAGTGGATCTAAAAAGAACCTCTTAAAGTTGTGCAGCAAGGGTGCAGTGATAGGTAGAATGAGGGCTGTTGCTGTTGACCTTGGGACACAGCTTTAATATTTCTGTGTAACGGGGGGGTAGGGAAAGCATTCGATGGTATGTACTAAAGCAAAGCTCATTTTAAACACTGTCCTACTGCTTTACTTTACACTTCATATGGAACACTTCAAGGAAAAAGTCCAGAGAGGCTAACTAAACAAGGAATAATAAACTAGATCTGCATCAAGTAGCCACTGGGCACAGCTGCTTGTGTAACTATAGTACGGTACTTTTGCTAGCGCCACATCTTCTTCTACAGCAAGTTCTCTAACTCAGACACCCACACAAAATTATTCCCCCGCTCATTAAATAGCATGCCCACTTTAAACAAACTTAGCATGCATGAAAGTTTAACTGTTGGCCTCAGTTTTATGTTGGAAACAAATTCAAAATGAATAAAACAGGCTTTTCTTCATCCAACTTCAAATATTGAACTGTTGCACCTGATGTATCCTTTTATATATACTTAATTACTACAGTGCAGACAGTAAGAACAACTGACCCAGTTAATGGCAGTGTGGTTCTGTGTCACACTGTCAGTGTGAGATTTAGTTCATTGCAACTGTGTGATCGAACGCTGGATAATGGCCAGGTACTCTTGTCCACCTCTTACAAAATGCATGTGAGTCTAGCGCTTGTGAAATGCAGTCAAGCTGCTTTTTGCAAGCCAGCACCAATATGTGAATAATTGATTGATATTGATGTGAAGATTACCTTAGTGTATCCAGTAGCTGTTTGTTTGGAAGTCTACTGCAGAGGGTAGGAGCCTGCCCATCTGTCAATAACACATCACGCCAGGCACTTTGACCACCTCAAACACCTCAGTAAGCAGCTGAACAATTGTACTCAGCGTGGGGTTACTGTAAATCAGCTATTCTGCTTTGGATGGAGGCATGAAACAGTTTCAGTCAGGGCTCCACAGAGTCTTCTGTAAATAATAGGCATATACCAGTTCTGTTTTCTTGCTGTGGTATAACTGCAGTAATTGCATGAGATGGATTTTTGATCTGATATGACTTTAGAGCTCACAGAGTAGTAGCTGTTGTGTGGGCCAAAATCTCCTTTTTATAGTTTGCTCAGAGAATTTAACTCCAAAAACTTCTTGTGCAGCAAACATTTGTAGACACAGCAGACACCCAGCATTACAACAGTTGTGCATTATAAGCTTTTGGGCAATTTTGCACAGCTGAATAACTTACATATCAGTGCTTTTCTTGAGTACACATATTAAGAGCAACAGAGGCCTTTTAATGCTTTACTTTCAAACACTGAATGAGACAGAAGTATATTATTATTTTGTTTTACACATCTATATATTTTTTTCTAAATAAAATAAAAACAGTCGAAGGTCATTTTTATAAAGACTCCATGTGCCTTGGGATGTGTATTATGCCTCCTAGGAGACAAGATGGACAGGTCGTGTTATAAAAAGACCTTTTCACAACTGACATCATCCAGAGCCACCAGGAGGCCACTTTTCCTGCCTTTCTTGTTCCAGCCTGGTAGCTACCCACTGTCTGAAGCTAATGGCTGGAAGCACAGCTAAAAGCTCTCAGTGTGATAAGGTAATATGGAGTCAGAGAGAAAGGGGGAGTAAAAGACTGCTGTATCAGTGGGTCCATATACACTGATTATACAGGGATGAGGAAATGGTCTAAAAATAAAAACAAATGGAGAATGCGAGATGATATCACTGACCCCAGATTGCTGACGGCAGTGTTTTGAGTCACATCCAGATGGTTATGAAGCAGGGATAATGGCGGGAGCTGAGAGTTACTGCTGTCCTCTCGACTGATGTCATGCTTAATAAAAATAGGATGGTGTTCTGTTTTTCAATTGCATTAATGAATGATGAATATTAAGAGTGAAAACACTGTTTAACTGTAATTATATTCTCATGAGATTTACAGTGCTGAACTGTAACATAATGATTATATGCTTTGACCCACAATAGTTGATAAAACCATAAGATTTGTGACATTTCACATTACATTTGTGACATAAGTTTTTCTTTTAATGACTTCTTTTTTTCTTTTAAAAAAGCTGTGCCCTTTTTACCTCCTTTTCATTCATCTGTTCCCTTGAAGCTCATCTTCCACTAATATTGTGCACATACAAGTGCATAAGGATTTGCTTTTTCATTTCTGTTTAGTTCCCTACTGCTCCTTTTCTGTCCCTTTCCCTCCCCTTTATCAGTTCCCAGATTGGCTGTCCTTAGTAAGATGGATGTGTGCATTCCCAGTGCAGATGGTCTTGTTGTTACTCTGTGTACCCGGCTCACACTTTAACACCCAGCCGTCTTGTCTGGCCTGATGGGGCCATTGCCTGGGGAAAGAACTCTAGTACTGCACAGTGCAGCAAACATGTGTGCTGTGCAGCTCACCGAGTGGATGCTCATCTATTTTGTCAGATTGGACCCTAGCAGACTGTACAACAAATACACAGTCAGCTAGTTCCTTAAGGATCACAGTTTTCTAATAGTATAGGATAACTTGAGGATAAACGTTAAATGTTAGGCACATGTTTTAACAGTATCATTGCGTTTTAGCAAAAACATTTGATTATTGAGAAATTGTCTTATTTAAAATTCTTATTTAAAGGGAATTCTGAGAGAACCTTTTAGCCATTTTTGAATTCTTGAGGGGATGTAGACAATTTCTCAAACCCTGTTTAGAGCCTATATTCTCTGCAGTGAATATTTTATGATCAAGTAATGACACATACACGTGATTTAATGAAATGAAAGCACTTTGTCCCAGAGGGAAACTGCAATTTTCTTTTTAATAAAACTTGTATATGTATTTTTTTCTGGCAAGTAGACAAAAGGAGATTTTAGAAAAGTTGAATATTTTATAATCATGCGGATATGACTATTAAGAGAGATTATCACACCAATTTCCAATATGGATTTAACTCCTTATCTGTCTCATTGTGTCCTAAACGCAATGACTTTCCTTTCCCATCTTATGCTGAGAGCATTTCTGATTATAAACTTTAATATTCATACCTTTGCATAGTGTTTATATAATTTATATGTAGATTAATACTGTTTGAATATAAGAATAATTTATACAGTGCAATAATCAAAAATATGCTAAATTAAACACATAAACATGTAAAAATATAATTGTGTTCATTACACTAGAACAAATCATTTAGATCCAAAGATCAATAGCACAGATGGGAGAACCAAACACTGATCAAACATTGATCTGTCTCATAAAACTTTCTGTGTATGTGTCTAAAAACATACTATACTACTGTATAGTATGTTTTAAACAAGAGTTGTGTTGCTGTGCATATATTCTGCATGTGTTCATTTCTTTTTTGACTGGGTATAATTTTACATAACAGTAACCTGCTCCTGTTTGATGGATTCCTTCCATTTCATTGCCATAGTTTTACAACAGCTATCATTTATTGGTAAAATATGTGGACCTATTTAGGAAATCTGTGCTTGTTTGCTACATGTTGATCTATGGATGATAAATTGCTGGCCACATGACATTATATCAGTAAAATCACAAGCTGCATATGCTTTTTGTGTGCACATATGCAAATCCTGACAGAAATGTTCAGTTGTGTGAAATTGCAGTCTTTGTCTACCCTCTAACCATACAATTTCTTTCATTTCAATCTCGGCACGCAATCAGAATATTGTCCCTTAGCTACTCCCATCACATGTAATGAATGTGCTGCCCCAAAGGTTAGAGCTATAATTGATTAAAAACCATAATGTTTTTTCATACCTCAGAGTAGTCACTGATAAGAATATCTCAATGTGTGAGTGTGGATGCATGTAGATGTCTTGCATGTGTGAGTTAATGTGTGTATAAGTATGTCTGCTAGTTCGTGTGTGCAGGACGGGACATCAAAGTCATGTGTGTGGTGGCTGTGTTTCATCCTGGCTAATGAAGAAGCTGAGAGTGTGCTTCTGGGTCACAGTGGGAACATGCACAGCGAGGTCACTTCAAAGGCAGGATAATGACGGATTAAGTCCAAATCGTGGCCATGCTTTAGTCGCTGTTTCACATCTAGTGTGTCGCTTTGCATTTTATTAACAAATCATTGCAATATGATCCAGTAAAATGTGTCTGCCTTAATTTCCCTTGTCCATCTTACTCTGCACAAATCCTCTACATCCAGATTAGTGGATCATGGTCGGCAGAGTGGTGGGCCTTTTTATAAACCCTCGATGGTGATGAAACATTCTTTCATTACTGTTCATATATGTCCTCATGTATTCAAGCTTTAATGAACTGCTCACTGCACAGTTTATTGCTTTGTGTTGTGTTCATGACAGTGATCCAGCTTTTTATTAAAAACAGCCCTACAGCTTGGAAGGGAAAAATTTTATCCATGGCAGGTTCTCCTCTGCATTGAACATGAACCTACACCTACAGAGCTTAGTACTCACTTAAAAAACTTTTGCTAAAGCAGGATTTTCACAAGTAGTGCTTCATTTGACAGAATATAGGAAATGGTTTGTAGGGAGGGGGCAAAAGCCTTCTGATCGTTTAGCAGATTATGTTTTATAGAATAGCAAATGACATGAATGCTCATCTCACAATCTTTGATAACTGTTTTAGTATGTAGGAAGCACTCAAGGTAGTCAAAAGTGCTGCGGGAGTAAAAGATCCTCCTCTAGAACCTCAAAGAGCTCTACAAAATCTTGATACTCTAATCAGCAAATCACCCAAACAGCTGTAATGCCTTAGCACCCAAAATTCAGCAAATGTGTAATTAATTCCATAATTATTATCTGGATTTTTTAACAACAGTCAAAACAACTGGATGACATATAATGATTTAACATTGATTTTACCAATGCAATGCTCGGTTTAAGTCCATTACATTTCCTCATAACTGTTTTAAATCTGGAGTTGTTCTTAATGAAGAATTCATTTAAAAGACACAAAGTAAAAGTTTAGAAAAATAACCAAAATTAGATTTTTAACATCATAAAAATCTCAGCCAGAGGCTTGTCTACATAACTCATGGACACACTAATGCAAAGAATTCGAAATGATCTGTTCTTACTTATTTTTTCCCCATTAAGCTGCTCAGCAAAAATGTAATTTATCAAGCTATAAAATTCCATCTGATCTGTATGATTAAAAAAGTTAGGATTTCTCAGCTTTTTCCTACATTACAAATCGAATATCATTATTATTATTAATATTTCAAAGTGTCCCATTTAGGCAGTTGCAATCCACACAGTATTACTTAAGTGAACTAATCAAATGTAGACACAGATGCCAACCTGAACCACTTATTTTGTTTGTTTATTTTTATTCAAAAACATATCCTGTGTGTCTTGTGTCAGAATTGATAAAAAAAGACAATAAGTTATTCATTTACAAAGAGGTAAACATGCCCAGAAAATAAATTAATGAATAAATAAAGGCTTTGAATTCATAATCAAATTGTATATATCAATTTCTCTAACTAACTAACTAACTAACTAACTAGCTAGCTAAAACTATTTCTATCTTTTTCCATCTTGATTTTTGATATAAACTTTGATATACAGAACACCAAACTATAAAAACTGATATTCTGTATATCAAAGTTTCATTTCTATAATGTTGACCCATGAAAAGATATAATAAAATATTTGCAAAAAATACGAGGGGTGTACTCACCTCTGTGAGATACTGTATATATAAATATGTATGTATGAATGTGTATGTGTGTGTGTGTGTGTATTGTGTCATCTCTTGTTCAGGATTCCAGTTTAGGCTGTTTTTAGCTCCAACAGTTTCCATCATCTAAAGGTTGAAGTGAGTACTGGAGAGGATTACTGAAGCTGAAACTGGGTGTCCATCCCCAGTCCAGACAATTGGCTGAACCACAGAATCTCATTTGCTGGAGGCTCAGTGGCAGCTCCCATTTCACCTGGGCTCTCCGATGTTTAATTGGCCTCATTATGTGATTAACTTAGCAAATTTACCCCCCTACCCTCAAGGCACAGCTTTGAACACTGGCAGACCGCAAACCCTCCCAAAGTCACTCCATCATCGAAACCACAATGTCAGCATTTAGGCTGGCCATCACATTCCACTGGGAAGTTTTCATTTTCTGCCAGAGATGCCTGCTTGTGTATATTAACCTCTGTACCTTTGACTCAACGCAGTGCTTTAAAAAAAATGCCGTAATTCATTTTAGGATGATTAGCAATATATCATTGTTTCCCTAGAAATGCTCAGTGTGCACATTATGTTGCTTATCATGCTTTATATGCTTAGCATGATTTTTGCAAGCTCTGTAAATTGTTGCATTGAGTGTGCGTGTGTTGTGTCATTTGGGCTGATGTTTGCATTCAGACCATAGCCCCACTCTTTAAAAATATGTGAAGTCTTTTTATGTGACAGATAAATCTATTTAATTTCAGGGTACAAAAGTGCACATTATAATGCTGCTGTTCATCTTCAGTGTATTTAGGGTGTTACCTTTACCTTCTCAAATCAAACCCAGCCATAGAGGGAGCGGAAAGAAGGAGTAAATTTAGCAATCCAGCAAACACAATCTAATATTTGGAAAGCTCTGGCTGTTTGTGTGTGGGTTCGTAGATATTGGTTTCATTTTGCTGATGTCCTCAGAGAATAGTATGGAAAATGAAAAGAAGATGGAAAAAACAAAGTCTATGATGTTAATCTGTCCTGTCATCACTGAAGTCTCACAGGTCCTTTCTTGGCTCCCTGACAGTCAGATAAAATGGCCGGTAAAGTGCCAATTTTACCAGACCACTTGTTATTTGCCAGCAACGCAGTAGGTTTGCTTCCTTGTTGAATATCCAGCGCTTGAGAAGGTGTTGAAGGCAAGACGGCTGTTTGTGTGCATGTTTATGTGTTCGGTGGTGGAGGAGGAGAGAGAAGTTTACAAATGGGATCCATCATTTTTCATGCACAGGGGTGACATCCCTCCGTCAGCCAATTTCGCACCGATAGCTCAGTACCTTGGTTCATTGATATCTGCATTAGGGACCTTTGTTAAAGGTCTCATCTAAATGCATTGAAAAACGCCTTGCTCCTTCTGCTGTTAGAAGTGTGTGCGTGCATGTGTGTTGCCTCTGCAAAGATTTGCAGACTTGGCTTTGTCTACATTAAGGTTAGTCTATGTGGCGCAACGTGTGGTGTCACTGAACCTAGAAGGGAAAAACAGCTTGTGAGAAAACCATCAACAAAGCCACTAGAGCAAGCTGCTACGAGTGCTCTCAGAGGTGTAGCTATGAGTGTTTTGCCACTCTGTTGTTACTGAGCAACTCTCGTGTTGGCAGAGGAATGAAATTGATAAATGTATTCAAATTAAGCACTAAGAACGAAACATGACCTGTGAACTCCTTTCAAGAAGAGGACATAAAGCATTGTGAAGAAGCTAATCTCAAACTGATGTAAATATGACTGTGACTTCTGTATCAAGTTGGTTGGAGGAGGCCCATTAACCAAAACACTTTAGAGCCACTTCATATTACTCCACTAAAAACACCCCCCTTCATTTCCTGTGCTTGTGTAGTCTTACAGTTCAAACCAACCTTACTACATCCCCTGCTCCTATTAAGGGGATTTAATTTGCTATTCCTGTCCATCTATTTTACAGAGCCATGATGTGATACAGCAGAGGTGCCGAAGGGCTAATGTCGCTGTCAATCCACCGTCCCCCCCAGCTGCAATCTCATGGCTTAATTTCCACACAGATCCAAGTACCCTTGAGCTTTAAGAGGTCTCATTCACACACTTGAATCAAAATTGCCCCGAACTTACTTGCCCAGCAATTTCACAACACTTTGCTTATAAGCAAGGCTGCACTTTGAACATTTTTTAGCAAGTTTCTGAAGTGTCTGAACTACACACCTAGCTTATCTAATATATTTAATATATTCAATATAAATGTGTGTCGAGCGTTTCATTTGCTGCCCGTAGGTAGTTCCACTAAATCTCCCGGCAATTTCATAAGATATATTAAGAATGGTAATTAATAAACTTGATAATCTGAAATTGACTAATAATTTGGTGCTCGAGGATATCCCTGCAGTGCAGTCCATTGGGATTTCATTAAAAAGGCAAAATCTATAGCTGAAGAGTTGTTCTATAAGATTCAACTATATTGTCCTTGCACAAATATTCAAATCCACTTTCAAATGACTTTGAAATGAATAATTTATATAAATTTTACAGACCATGTGGTACGTCACCATGTAGTGACTGCTACATAAATGATGTTGTGTCCCAGGATGTTTACAAAGAGAATTGCAGAGGGAGTATCTGTCACTGCCTGTCACTTGTTTGAAGAGAAAATAGAAGTGTTTGACACATGCTATTACTGTTTTGTCCCATTTTCACATAGGAACATGTGGAGGCAGAGAAAATGTTCTTGGTCAGAGATGTTCAACTTTCTTAAAATAAAGTGCATATCACAGCATAAAGGCCTTGACCCTCACTTACTAATACTCTGCAAATTAAAGTGAGTTTTTAATGCTTGTGGTGATGCTTCCTGCCATTCTCCTTCATCATGTGAGGCAGAAATGTCAGCGCTGTTGGATGTGGAATCTGTACAGGGGTCACTGACAAAAGAAATTGGGTTTTATGCAGAGCGTGCCTCAATACACAACACTCCTAAACCAAAGGTAGAAGCAAAAGCCTTACTAGTCCTTTCTGCTTCATCATTATTTCTCATAAATCCCAAACTAGCCAAGACCAGTGCTTTTGACAGCATGACTGATGAGTTTGCCGTCGTGAATGTCAGAAGAAATGGTCCCTCGCACCTTATCTCCTCTGCTTCTCATTGTGAGTGAGACATTTTGTGGGGGGGGGGTTACGGAGGAAAGCCACGGCCATTGTGATGAGCATTACCCAGTGATAATGAAGGGCACGCTGCTGTAGTGTCAGCCTCTCCAGACAGACAGGCTGGAGAATCAGGAAAGCTGGGAGCTGCCGGCGGCTGAGAGACTCCTATTCTTACCTGTATTTGGCCTTATGTCTTCATCTGGAGACCAGAATACATGAGCATATTGATATATTTACACTATGTCAGGGCCATGATTGCCTTATCCACTGCTGCCTTCAGTCATTGGTTAAAAATGTCAGGATGTAATCAAGTCAAATGTGCCTTTTGTGCACATTGCATATTGTGCACGAGTGCATATTGGTAGTATTTGGGTGATTTGTCTGTGCAATGCTGTTTTCTGACATTCGATCTAACTGGAGATGTTGCTGTACCATTTGATTATTCATGTGATCCACTTTTAAGTCACATAGTCCATACATAATGGAGAAAAAATAGAGATCATACATACTTGATGTTTTGGTTTCCACTCAAAATCTTACTGCTCAATGAACAATTACAGTTTGTCTGAGTGCATTCAAAATTCAACCAAACCTTGCAAGTCAAGTGTAGGTTTTCTTTTTTTAAATTCAGCACAACTCGCCATATGTATTTAAAGAGTCCTTTAGTTTGATGAGCCACATATCCCACTGAGGCCTGCATTAAGGGGTTTTTAGTGATCCAGCCTGTAACTTGGCATGCGAATCTGCCAGCAGAGACGAAGGATAATGAGGTCGGATTCAGGTCTGAGCAGTGGCTGTTAGGCAGGAAGCTGCATATTTATGATGCCTTTAAGAAGCATTTATTGCCTCGTTTCCATCAGAACATTCTCTGCAGAGACCTGACAGCTTTCCTTAGAGATTAGTCTCAGATACCCCAGGTTAGGTGGTGGCAGTCACCAGATTGCTACCCCTGTTTGTCTGCTCACTTTTTCCTCCTGTTTTCTGGCATTCTTTTTTCTTACCCTTTTTCCTGCTATTCACAGTTCCCCATTTTATCTTTTTTTCCCATCAGCATCCTTCTCTTCTCTCAGAAGTTTGCTGCACTCTGTGTCACTTCATGTGCTCCAGTTCCAGTAATACAAATCAGGGTTAAAATGTTTGTTTACTGTGAAGAAGGGAGGAGAGAGAGAGGGAGACAGCGCTGCGCTAAATGTCAAGGATGATGAGGTGGGTTAGGCTGGCAGTGCTTTTTCTATTAGGGCTGTCTTCACACGGCATCATCACAAACTCTGACACCAGCAAATCGACTGCACAATGTATGCTCTGGAGGACTTAGTCTTCCAAGTTTGCTGTTTCACTCAGAAATTAAATTCACATGTTATCTTTAAGAACATCCTCCTTTTCTTTCCAATACAAGTGTCAGGAGTGAAGGAATGTGTGGTGTCAGACCAAGGAATAATGGATTCTGGCATAACAAATCATTTTTGTCTTTCTGAGCAAAACCACACTCACAAAAAGACTCTTATGTGCTTGCAGCTGACATCTGCTTCTTTCAATAGTTAATCAGATTTAAATGCACTAATAGGATCTCAAAATTCTTAAAAAAAACAGTCTGATGTAATTTTTAATGTCTTTAACCGCAGGAAAGCAAGCATGTTGTCAGTTATTTGCTCAGCGATAAGACAAGCCACAGTGTGTTCACGCCTCCACGCCAATGTGTGCTGAGAGCCTTGTGTATGAGTTATATGATTCTTTCATGAGCTGTGTGGTGGCTGGCCTTTCATAGACATGCTCTCATTGAGCACTTAATCAATACCAGTCATCTTGAACTTATCCTTTAAAGTGGGCCCCTGTTCTTTCAGTGCCATTTAATCCATCTCTGTACAACTATTTGAATTTGTATTACAGACCAAAAGGACCATCTTCACTATCAGAAGAGATTGTTTAAGGACTATTTTCATAAGCACAAGTCTTGGTTTATAAAAATCTATACAAACACCCAATACCTGTAAGACCTGGGGCAGTGTGGCAAGTGGAGTAAAGCCGAGAACGTGTGCAGAATTTTAGATTTAGAGGAAGGCAATTTCGGTGTCTCAGTTTTTCCTCAGATTGTTTTGTTAAAGCTGGTTTTATTGCTGTTGCTCAGCTTTTCTGTCCGTCTATTTGCTTTGGGTTTAAGGAGTCGCCAAAGGTAATTTATAGTATTTCCCCCCGCAGGAGAGTAAAGCTAAAGCTGCCCAACTGCAGGCTCAAGAAAAGGGACCCACTTTGGATTTTGCATGAGTACAGTTTCTTGTGATTGAACTTTTCTGAGTTATATAGACTGATAGTATTATTGGTGCAACAGCAAAGTGGCTGTAGTTTGTGAGTTTATATGAAGTAGAAATATAATTTATTTGGAAGCACAAAGACATTTTCCCCCCTTTTTCTTAACGTCTGTATTTCAGGCTACAGCTCAGCCTTTTTAGTGAGAAATGTGCAGTGATCCATGCTCTTAACACAGTTAAGAAAATAGTTTTTGAAAATTGGGCCTTGAAGAATTTAGAGTGGGTGAGTAATTGGAGGTCACTAGAAAGCAGTGCTTCATGACAGAGCTGAACCCACAGTGAAAAGGGGAGTGAGGAGGCAGCAGAGTGTCAATCAGGCAGCATTTTGCCCGCATTGCCCCTTAATTTAATCACTGTTTAATTACTGCTGTCCCCTGAGGGGCGCTCTGCTAGGTTCAGTTACTGAGCTTTTTCCTTTCCTCTGCCTCCGTGTCTGGGTGCAATTTTAGCCCACAGACAGTCTCTTTAATGCAGGCCATTCTCCGAAGCCTCAGCAGTATTTCAACCTTACCTCGGGGCCTTTTTGCACAAATCTGCTGATGATAATGTCAAGGGCAAGCACATATGCATATGTGTAATGAAAGGTGCCTGCAGGAGGAGACACACCAACCACAAACAACACCACATGCAAGTTTATCCAGCAGAGCAAGGGCAGAAAAACAGGATGTGTCTTGAAGTGCAGGTTACTGGTGCCTGCTGCTTCAGGACCACCTCCTCCCACTAAGAGTCTCTAGATTCAGAGGATGGAGCTGCTCATCATTAAAAATGACTGCTGAATGGGATGGTCAGAATTAAATAAATGCTCTTTAGTACTGTGTAATATGTACAGCCCAGAACAGAACTAACCTGGGGACTTTGTCAAGGGAATAGCTCACGGTTTAGTTGTTAAGCTACAGCAATCAATATAAATTTAGCATGGTAATGATCAGGTGCAGGGGAGTGTAGATCTCACGTGAGTCTCTCACTTTCGCCTTTCCTGATATGTGGCATGTTGCTCCAGCTCCCAGAGGCCTTCAGGTATCACAGCTAAAGCTCTGCGCTGCACTGCAAACCTCAACTGAGGATTACAGAAGGGAAACAAACAAACAGGGTTGTCTCTCAGACCGTGCAACAGACACCGGCAGAAGCCCGTGCAAGCAATGAGGTTGACAACACATATGCACATGCACACCTTAATAGTCACCAGCTCTGAAGTGTCCCCATCCTAAAGAAGCCTAGAGGTATTTTAGACTGTGTTAAGGATATAATGAGACCAACAGAAAAGATGTGATGAGGAGCTGTGTGTGACTGATAGATGAGGGGCTGTCTCTCAGGAGTGTCCATTATGATGACTATCGCTAGGGAAGCAGAGACAGTTGTGACTCCTGGGTATTCAGATTGGAGTGTTGACAGGTTTATTATTGAAGTTTGTATTCTCCTCCCCCTTTCTTACACTGTACAGGAGGTGTCAGGGTGTGATAGTTACTGTCTTCTTCTGTGGTTTCACTTATGACATACAACAAGTCTGCTGTTTCTACACCAGCTGGTCTCTTGCGGCTTTGGCAGCTATTTCAATACATCAGGAGGAAAATTGTTGAGATGACAATAACATGGATGAATTAAATGGCCTAACACTTTATTGTTTTTATACTCAAACTTGTTAACAATCTTACTCATTCAGTTGCCATGTCTATGCTTGTGCCAAATTGAAACTGGCTGGAGTGAATTATGCCAAATGTAATCCCTTTGAGCTGGCTCACAGAGCTCGGAGGTGTCAAGTAGGATGCCCAGCCAGAGTAGCATGGCTTGTACCAGAATTTAAGACCTCCTGCCTCTGACATTAATAAAGATGGAGCATGTACAGGAAATTAAACTCTCACATCCCTATTGTAATGAGATCTTATCCATCATGATACTGTTTACCTCGCAATCAGATAACATGATCAAATTGAAGCTCAATCAGAGCCTTATGCAATGCCATCTCTGTAACCTGCTGGCATTACTCTTCTAAATGGATGGATAAGTGAATGGGATTTAAATAAAGACTCTATATGTTAATGGGAAGGGTTTAGCTCCCCTGCTGATTCGCTTTCTGCAGTGGCAGAAGAGAGGAGGTGGAGGGAGGGGGTTGAAAGCATGTAAGCCGCACTGGCAATGAATGTCAGTAGAGTGATGCTATGTTTTTATAATTCTAATCTTCTTTGTTTGAAAATGCAAGGAGAAACAAAATGGGCATTTTGACCCCCAGTGTTTGAGACATTGCTAGTGTTCAGCGTTGGCCACAAGAGGGAAGCAGCTAGTTACAGACACAGAGGACAGGTTGCAGGTTCAAAATGGAAACATATGAGATATAATAACTAAAAGGTGTTCTCATCAACCTTAGTGTTATACATTTTTTTTTTCTTTTTTTCCATTTCACTACTCTATGATCTTTGTTACAGAAGAGGAAAAGGCTCTATGGATAAGGAGATGGGGGAATACGAAATTTAAAGGTATTGGCTTTATAGGCAATAAGAGGGCACTGATCAAAGGCTCACAATACTCAAAAGCAGCTAGGTTGCACTCAGGAGAGGGACCAAGTGCTCTCCAGCCAGGCTGAGTAAATTGCCAGATCAGCTAATCAGAATTCAGCTGGAAGATGTAAGTTAGTGGAGACTAATTGAAGACAGATTTAAGGAGTATCCATCTGGATATACCAACACTCTCCTGCTCTCTTTAGTAATATGTGGTGAATTTTAATACTGTTTTTTATATAATGGTGTGTATGTGTGGCGTGAGGAGGGGGGGAAGGCTCTATGAGGCCCCTAAAAAGCCTCAAACATACAGGGAGAAATTACTTAAAGGATATCTCGAGCAGACTTTCCATTTACTTGCCCCAAGAGAGGCAAAGAGCACATGGGGAGGGTGTTGGTGGGGGAGCCACACAGTTGTGATAAACAGTACATGTGGGATGTTATCAGCACCTGCTCAACATGGGTATATGAGCCAATTAAATGTGTATAGGTGTATGTTGTCCTCTTCCACATGATAAGAATCATAATCCCGGACTATGTGGTCCTGCTCAAGCTGACTCGTGTTACCTTTGAATATTCTCTGGAAAAAGGTTCTGTTAATGAGCAGCCTAATGTAATGCCTGATGAAGTGTAGCAGAACAGGATGGATGCAGCCTCAAATGAATAAAATCACAGAGATAAGATTGGATTGAATTTATGTTCAGTAAGAATTGGGAAAATTAAAGATGTAACATAGCCAGAATCAAGAAAAATGAACTGTAGCTGTACAAATGCTGCTTCACAAAGTCGTCATTGAATTAACAAAAAAATTGTGTTATTGTTCGACAGTCTGATTTACAGTATTTGAGGTTGTAACAATGTTGTGATGTTGCTGGACCCGTTAAGGCTTTTTCCATCACAATGATTGGTGTTTTCAGGAAGATGTATTAAACTGCTACCTTGATCATTCTTTAAACGGATCCCAATCTGACAGGGAAAATACCTAGGCAAGAAAACCTGTCAATATGGCATTCACAATTGCTGTTATTTCCCTCAAGACCTGGAGTCACAAATTTCTGTCATTTCTTTAGGGGAGTATCAAAAACATACAGATCAAAACAACTTCCAACAAAAAGGGAAGTAGAGACAGATAAAAAAGTAACATGGGTAGTTCGTAGTAGTTGTAATTTAAGTGTTATCTTTGCCTGAGTTGAACTAAAGATGCCCCATCTTTGTAAGGAGAAAGATTAGGCATTTTTGGTGCCTGATAAAAAGCTAAAGGAGACTCACAAGTCTTTAGAGGAAATGATAAATCCAAAAAGCTGTCATCATTGATGGTGATTCCATTTAAGGTACGATGACTATCCCAGATGTCAGTGATGACGAAACCACCTACCAGGAATGTTATTTCAGTCCCTTAAGTCTGTCAACCAGGATGCTATTCCTGTTTTACATTCTAACTTCTGCACTGCTTCATGGAGCTGAGAAAAAAGAAAAAAACAGAAGCCCTGTCTCCATCAGGTGTCTGATTACTATTCCCACTGCGAACACATGGCACAGCTAGATGCAGATTGCCTGTGGAGATTCACCGTTTGTGCAGAATAATAGCATATCTAGAAATCCTGGCCCTGGGACAGTCTACAGGTCCTCAGATAAAGATGTGTGTTTGAGAAGAAATCATCCAACACTGTGAGTGATTGCCATAATGATAGATCCCTAACCAGACATTTTTCATAAATGGAAACTGGAATGTGGGGCTGAAAAGAATCAAAAATTGGGTTTGAGGATGTGTGAAACAATTTGGAGAAAATGCTTTTGCTTTGAATTGCAGCATCATTGATGCATGCTTGAGAAGTTTTGAGGTGATAGAGTTCATGTTTTTGTAGAATAAGTCAGTCCATTTAAGTTTTTGAAGACAATCTTGTATTGACAGCAAAGTTTGAGTAATTTTTTTTTTTCTAAATTTTGATTTTTTTTTTGATTGATAGGTTCACATTTGAACATAATGCACTACTGAGGCATGGATAAATGGACTACTTTTACATATATTAAACACCGTAATATGAAGCTCTCATTCAATACCATTTTTCCGATATGCAGAATGGAAGTTCTAACCTGAGGGTATGACAATATGATTGGAATAAAATGGCAATCCACCCCTACCTTCATGGCCAGAGTGATAAAAATATAATAAAGTGATTAAACGTGGTAGAAAAAGCTTTGGTTCATATATATTTAATACCATATGAAAAAATAATCTGACCTATAGACACAGTGTCTCATGCTAGATGAGGAAAAAAGGTGGCCTGTCAGAATGATGGTTTATAATAGTATGTTTCAGAGTTCTAATACAAGACTGGAGATGAAAATAAGTTGTCACATTCCAAAAAGACGCCTGAATCCGCCCAAGCCTATATGGGAGATATGATAGGCTAGATGTACAGTAAGTGGATCCCTTAGGGATTATGGCTTGCTGATTGTCTGGGATCACGATGGAATCTGAAGATACTGTCAAATTATCGGGATGTCTCTGTTTCCACTTGCAATTGATAATTAAATATTTTACAAACACCTTTTTATATTAACTTAAGAAAGCATGAACACAGAATGATTAAGACATATAAGAAGCCTTCCTTTATTTTCATGTTTTGGCCACTTGTAAACACAAATCTGACAAATCATGAGTTGATGTGACAAGTTTATTTGCTAACTGTTACATCCAACAGATGTGGAGCAGTATTAGTATTCATTTGCAGGTCTGTTTCGGACCACCTGGTGATCGCAGGGCTGACACGGTGTCTCGCTGTAGAGGGTGTGGTGTGTAGCAGATGTTCAAAGCAGTGACATCAACCCCAATACTGAATCCCACTAAAGGCGTTAAGTACAGGGCTGAGTTGACAGTTAGCTTAATAAAGACTGCTTTTTGCCGGCTTTTTCAGTGGTCTGAATCATTTGTTGAGAGGAATATCAGCCTCTTTTGTTAATAAATGCTCAAATGTTGTACCACTGCTGGCTGCCAAATTTAACTGTTTGACATTGGATGATGGATGTATTGTTTAGATAATAAATTTAAGTAGATTATAGAGTAGATTGTAGAGTTAACATCATAAAAGAGTCTTGAGTAAATTTGACTTAAAAACATGTTTTATGTTTTCATACTGCAGCATGCTTGTAGCTTTTATATAAATGTAAAGTTTGTCAGAGCCAGCTATAACACACTGTGTGGTGCTGTTTTCATACAATGTGGTGTTGCAGTGTTTAATATTCAGTTTTAGTGTCACCAACCTCATACGCATTCTGCTCCGCATCACCAAACCAAGGTGAAGTTGCATACTGACATGCATTAACGTTGACCCTGGCCAAACATTTACATACACAAAACACAAACCACCCTATGTTGATGCCCCCATAAATGTGACACATTTGTGATATGCCTGTCATACACCAGCGAAGTCATTGTGACCGTGTGACACCATGACAGAACTCATATGTTGATGTGCAATTTTCTGTTTAAGGTGTGTATGTGTGTTAGCGAGGCTGAGTGGGTGTGCCGTTTGGGGTTTTTTGATGGCCGTGATTGCGTGGGCGCATTTATGCTGCCTTTCTTTGACAGCACTGGTCTTGCTCCATCCCGCAGGTCAGCTGAGGTTTAATTGTCAGCCTTAAATATTCATGGGAACATTGAGTAGATAAATGAAGGTATAAGAACACTGTAAAATTTTCAATAGGTCAGATGTCCCTGACTTTGCAGGATACAATTTACTGTATGATCTGACATTCGCTGTAATGCCAATTAATATGTTAAGAGCATGAAAAGAAACTCTAATGACATTTTACATTTATGCATTATGAAGTAATCCACACTGAGATGAATACCGTTAGTAGTAAAGGTGCTCTGCTGTAAAAGGTGCACTTTATGAGGATGTTTTATATAGATATGAATCTATATAATTCTAACATAGACTCTCACCTTTGATGCTTCCTGCCATTACTTTTTACCTGAGCATGTCGTCCACTTTGATAACCTAAGCATAGTAGTAAAATTTGTTCTTACTTTATACAGAACAGGAAGGATCAAAGTATACATGCTTTACAAGATGCTGTTTACACCAGTTATTTCAGACTCAGGTATTTTTGAAGTGGGGATGCCCCTTTTTAAAGAATAACAATGTAAAAAAAAAAGTAAATAAATATACAAAGTGTAACTTGAATTTTTATTTTCATATAATAGGTTTAAGCAAAATTAGATTGGGCTACTGGAACAAGACCTTTATTGACGAGTGTGGCGCATATGGCACTGCCGGAATGGTAGTACACCATCACTGCCAGTCAGAGAAAGTAGTGAGACAATGTGGGACCACTGACTGACTCACTGAGATCATCATCTGTAATTGAACAAGTTTATTAAGTGGAAATGTGAAAATCATTAAACTAGATCCAGTTGCATCATACTTGTTCCTATACAAACTTGATAGATTGGAAGTTACTGGTAAATGTAAGTTTTACTTGTATTTTCTTACAGTAAAATAACAAAAACCAGTATTAGTTTTCTGATACACTAAATAGTAAATTTAATAAGGAATATACTTTATATAATATTTAGTCTGACATTAACTGGGTTGGTGTGAAACATAACTGAACATAATAATAATAATAATAATAATAATAATAATAATAATAATAATAATAATAATAATAATAATAATAATAACTATGTCATTGACCTGCTAAATGCATGTTTTTTCCCAGAAATGATCAAGCTAATAGTGCTACATTAATTTTCTCGTTGCACAACAGATCTAACAGATCTCTCTTAGCAACTGAGTTATACACACTTAAGACCTTACAAGCACATGTATTGCCCATGTCTAAACATTTTAAGCCAACCTTTTGGAAAAATGCCAGTTTAAAATTGACTTCTAACCACTGAAAACTTGGCACTGTTACAAAGATAGTGTTTTCAGAAAACAATCAAAACCCATCTTAACCTAGCTAAGCAACCCAGCTGTCCCCCTCTTGCCAAGGTTAGCATCCCCTCATACTTTGCACTCCCATCTTTCTCCTTAATGACTTATTTGATGATAATTAACCCTGAATCCTACAGAGACAGGCCAGTGAGAGATTGATGTCCTCATCGGCCTGCAACACCTGTTCTGCTACAGAGCTCACAGTTACCAAACCATGGCCAAATATGACTGCCCCAGAGCCCTGCATGTTAATGTCAAAGACAAACACAGGTCCTCCCCAGTGGCCTGGGTGCTCTGTATAGGGCAACATTGTGACCACAACCTCTGATTATGCTCATTATTCCACTCAAGCCTGGCTGCTCTAAGTGGGCATCCTGCAGCCCCCTTTGTCCCAATTAGCTATGGTGTCCCTTTAAGTGTCCATTCATCTGCAGACACACACCTTCTTGCATGCAAATTGTTTGACTAACTAGAAAGCATATTTCACCAGGCCAGTCTTTTTTTTTTTTATATCAGAATATCCATTTATAGATGAAGAGAAGCACATGTTGGTATTTTGCAGCACATGAGAACTTCTTAGCAATAGTTTCTGTTTTGCAGAGTATCCCAACATTCTTTATCAAGTTAACATTTCTCCTACTTTTTCCATATTGCTATCACACATGCATGCAAAGCTACAGTTAAGAGAAATTTACTAACACATGTAGCACATTTGATTTTGCTGTCAGTGTTTGTCAAACTATGTTTTGTTGTGGTTGAGTGCTGCTGGGAGAACACATCATCATACCATTGCTGAGTGGCATTTCCAGGCTTCACACATGTGGTCACCATTATCATGAACAGATGTTAATTAAATTTTTTTCTCTTTGAGATGTTTCTCCCTCCTGAAGGGTGAGAGACCTGGTTGTCTTCGCAACACGTTGGGGTGAAGCATTGGCCTCTGTCATGTTTACTGCAGAGGGGCTTTCTAGAGTGGGGGAAATAATCAAATGCAGAAAAGTATTTAATTTTTCATAAACAGAGGAACCACCAAACACACACAACTAACAATGTACCCCAAAGCAGATGTAGAGCGTTTTTAATTTATGGAGAACTGAGCGAAATGGGCAGATGGAGCAAGAGGAGGTGGAGGCATGCTGAGGGACTAAACTTTTTCTCTCTTCTCACCTCAATAACAAGAGAAGCCTGTGAGCGTGTGCCACAACACACACAAACACACTCCCACACACAGCTCAAAGACACAAACACATGCCCAAATGCAGAAATGTACCACCCCCACCATTTATAGGCACATTTCCCACCACTGCCATCCTTTCCATGACAGACGTACAACCACACACGGTTATACCCGCTTTTTCAGCACAGTCCCTTTCTTTCCCTGCAACCCACAATAAAACTCGAATTGATACATCCTCCTCCCACGCATACACTCATACAACCAAAAATTATTCCTCTACCAGGCCTTCACAGACACACACACATGCACAGACAAATCCTTAGGGTTTGACTGGACCTGACTGAGAACTCCCAGTAATGAACTGCCTTGTGCGCTCTACAGAGTCTGCAGCAAGTAGACAGACTTCATTCTGGTGGGCCATATGTAGGTATGAATATGCATGGGAATCTGTCATACAGACAACAAGCACTACATATATATGATGCCAAAGGTCACCAGTATGAGGAGTGAAATTGGCTCTCTGTTGGGCATTTGGAGACATGAAAGTTATATTGGGAAGACGTGGGTTGACTGTGGAATCATATTAATGTATGAGTGGAGTCCTTGGCTCACTTCTAGAGGACAACATTGATTGAGAAGTTTGGCCACTTAGTATTATCTGATTTCTAAGAAAAATCTTACTAGTAAAAATATTTCTAAAAGCCAAGAAGATATTCATTGTAACTCATGTTAATTTATGTTTCACCATACTCACAGATAAGTTAATCCCTAAGAAAATGGAACAAAAGAATGGTGAAAAGACTACAAAAACAATAATGAGTTTAGATCATGGACATAAGATAATCTAAACTACTGCTCTGACTACAACTATGTACACTTTAGCAATCACCAATGACCCAGAATATTAAAACCACTACAAATAACTATTCTATTAATATCAGTTACAGTACAGGTAATACAACAAGTTGAATTTTTATTAGAACAAAAATCTCTACCTTAAGCACAATTGCACTGCACCTATTACTTCTGCAGATTTTACTACATTACTGCCACCGACTGGACTGGCTGCAGTGGGGAACAAGAGTGTGTCAATGAACATACCAAAGAGCCAATCAAAGGCCATGGTCAGTTTTCAAGGAGACCAATTAGCCACCATCCCCACCTCCAGGCTCAAAAGTCAACCAAACCAGCGAGCTATGAACCAATTTGAGCTGAGAGGGAAGACCGAAGTCGGGCTCGTCACAGCCCCGTGCTCATGAGACTGTGTTTGTGCATGTGGAGCAGAAATGCTCCCTTGTGAATAAGCTTTGTAGCTACTGGATATTTTACTGTGTGTTTGTGTTGTGCACAGAGATTTTAATTTTGAGGTTAATTAAACCCATAAAAAGGATATCACAGGCAGTATAGGAAAAATCCATAATTTTGTTGCAGCTATAGAGGATAGCAGCTCTATAGCTTCTTGCAGTGACATTTTTATATTTTTGAATTGGGTTGTTTACTGTAGAGCACAAGCCATCACCTCAAAAAGTTCATTTAAGCCTGGTGATGATATAATTAGAACATTTAATGTAAAAATATCAAGACGTCATAAATATTTCCATTTCATCTAGAGCACTCTAGAACTTTAACAACACCCTAAAACATTTAAGACATGTGAGTTTATGCTACTTAACTGTTGCCATTAAAAGGCAAATATGACATATCTAATTGGATGATCTAATATGATCTAATTTTGCTTAATTTTGGTAAATTTTTTAAAAAGCAGAACTGGTCTGCAGTCAGAATTTTCTGTAAGATTATAAAATCTTAAGGCGTACTGTAGAGCTTTGAATCTTGCATTATCTACATGACTGAACAAATATTCAGCTAGAAAATTGTTAGAGCTACTAAAACAATGTGTAGGAAATTTAACTAGAATACTGGCACACCTCTGGCATCTTTCCAGTCCCTCCACAGTTGTTGGCTTGTACCCCAGCATCTTATTTGGCTTCCATTGATTGATGTGGCTTTGTCAGAGTCTCGTTTAGTCTTACAGTCGATGTTTTTCATCTCTCCTGACAGACTTGTCACCTCATTTTGAAACCCAGATTCTTCTTGGATAAAACAAAAGAAGAAACATGTGAGGCAGTCTGCGGTTCCAACAAGCACCGCTATCTCCGGTTTGTTAACTATTTATTTGCGGTGACATTAGACCAGCATTACGCTTCACCAAAACACATGTGTCCCCAGGCACGGCCCAGACAGCCTCACTGTCCCGCAGTCTTTCTGCTGTAAATTCCCCACTTAAAATTTCATGATCTCCGCTCGGCAGGATACCACTTCCATCATGAAAGAGTTCTCAAACCTAATAACCGTTACTACTCTGGCGGAGCCATCAAAAACCTATTTGTTTCAACAAAAGCGCTCTCCCCCATGCAATGCTGCTGGGTAATAATGCCAGATAGGTTTTAAGGGCAATGGATTGTGGAATTACCATTTTCTCTTCATTTTTTTACTTTCTCTCTCTTTCTCTCTCAAGATCATTATATTAAACACTTAATTATTCATTGGTAATGCCTGTCATCATGAAATATTGTCCTGTGCCAATCTGAATGCATCATGCTGCCTAGGCCTGCCTCTCTTCCTGAGGTTAATGGCACCACCCTCACTTGCATTAGCTTGGCTAAATGCAGTACACCTCATAAGTCAAAGTTCCCTAAGTGAGTGGAGAAGTCATCACCTCAAGCGCTCTCTTTTTCTTTCTCCTTGTGGGTCAGTGAGATCATCATTACGCAGGAACTAGCACACACACACACTTGTCTACAATGGATCTTTATTGTTTTCTCTGAAGGATGGTTTGGACTTGATAGAGGGTTTGCATCAGGATGGAGCTCGCCATTGGGGCTTTTAAAGGTGAGGGGTGAATGGATCACTATTCATGCAGTGTACTCATGGACGGAACATCCATTGAAGGCCCCTTTGGGGTCCAGCCTGATATGACTAAATTATGAGACTGACATCAGTCATTCCATACCACATGTTCAATTTGGATGGACATAAACAGTATTAAACAGATTACAGGAGATAGTGGTGACAAGGCTCTCTCAGGTCTGATTTGAAGATGAGGCATCCTCCACGTATTAATACACTCTGGCATGCAATATTTCTTCAGCAAATATGCAGCGTTAACAAAAATGATAGTTTTGTGCACTTAAGCAGATTGCATTTTGATTATCTGCCTGATATTGCTAAAATTAAATTAATTTTATCACTGGTTAACTGGGTATTACAAGTAATAAGAAACCCTTCTGGAGAACAAAAAAAAAAAAGGAAAAAAGAAACATTTAGCTGCCTGCTAATAAACGGAAATGCTGACATATGAGTAAACATTTTACCAGCATTGCAGCTTTTCTCTGTTGCAAATAAAATGAATATCAACAACAATTCATTTTAATCAAGGGGAGGTCAATCTATTATAACCCCTTGCTGAATGAAGTGTCAGGAAAAAAGGGCAAAAGGATGCCGGAGATTAATACTTTTATCTTAAAAGCAAATGTGGATCATTATTTTGCAGCCTTCCTGTTAAACATGTATGACTTCATGTCAGCACATTATTAAAAGTGGCAGCAAAGAGAGAGGTAAAAAAAAAAAAAAAAGCTGCCTTGATGCTTACCTCACCACCGGGACATCAGGTAAAGATCGGAAAGAGAGAACGAGGTATTGGACAAGGCTGAGGTCTTTCTCAGCAGATTGTGTACCCTCTCAAAGGAATATAATGAATACAATGTGCTTACATTTGAGATTTGATCTGAGTCTGCAGAAAATGCACATTACTTTTGCAAACCGAGTTCTTTTGTACGTGTTTGGATTCTTATAGAAAAACATTTAACATGAGATATTTCATGAAACAAGTCTTCCCAAATCATTTCTACTCTCAAACTGAGTAGACTCTGTGTTTTTCCTTTTACTTTCATACTTCAGATCCTCATTAAACCAGAGAGAAGAGGAAAGAGAGTCTCAAGGGGCCAACGAAAATACCATAGCTGGTTCCTTTTAAATCATTTGTTTGTTATAAGTTAATGACTCCTGAGGTCCAATAGCACATTTGAGTGATGAAATTTCTGACCTTCACTTCACAGTTGACTCTCCTCACTGTAGAGCTCATTAGTGAACCATCTAATCTCATTAGACGATGCTGGGTAAAGATGGCACAGCCACAAAGTCGCCCGCCTTGCTTCCTCCCCTCCCTCTTTGGTTTGGACCGGGAGCAGAAACAGGTGTGGGATCAGGCGTGTGAGTCTGGGACAGGCGGAGTCCTCTCTAACCCTTCTCCTCTAATTGCCGTGGATGCCAGTAAGCTCGCTGTCCGCCGCCTTTCATAACAGTTGGTGTTTGGCAAGAGGCTTTCATGTTGTTTTTGCTGATGCTTTGCTTCTTATTGTGTCTTTGTCAAAGGAATACTTTTGGATCCTTGGCTGAATTGAAATGTGTCCTTTGTGGATGCGGTTACCAACTGCCCCAAGATACAGTAAACTAAAACCAGAACTTTTGAAACTTCCATCTACAATCTGATGCTCATTTAGTGTTTTTATATAAGTTTTTACAACAAACCTCTATGCACTCAGGCACTGCCACACAGCTGTGGGGATTAAGAAGTGTGTGAGTAGCCTTATTGGCCTTGCCAACTCCTTTTGGCTCGAATGCATAGAGTGCTAGATTTTGCCTGTTGACAACAAAGATAATCATACTGTAACACGTAAAAATCTTAAATCAATTATCACTTGTTTATACTTAAGCCTTGTTCTTAAGTCTGATCTCTGTTAGTTTTCTGATATGCTCAATGATCATTTCCACTGAGCCTCCAATAAGTCCGACAATAAACTTACAATTCCTCCTGTCCGCACATCTTCTCTGCCAGCCTCATATTCCAAACCATGCCATGTTGTATTTATTGTCTCAGCTTATTTAAATAATCACAGGTACGTCAGCGCACATTATGACCCTGTGTCAAGGCAATAACACATTGTCAGTGCTGTTGGGAAACAAATATTAAACAACAGATCAACATCTGCATGCTTTTGTCTTCATTTCTGTTTGGTAATATTAAGATACTCTAATGCAACAAATAAAGGATTCAGTGTTATGTGTAAAATGAGACATTTGCATGTTTGTGACAATTTGACTATGATGAGTTTGTTTCTTTTGCCTTTCTAGAAACAGCAGGAAAACCGAACCTGTGTAAAATGAAATAAAGTGATGTGTATGTCTTGTGTACTTTATGTCACTGAGCAGAATTGTTGAGTAGTGTTTTGGGTAAAACAGCATTTCTGGGCATCAGGCAAATGTAAATCCAATATTCAGTCTTTCTTCATCTTTTTTTTCTTTTCTTTTGTTTAGTTTTCTATTTACTTTTGAAGAGAATTTCTTGCTTTTTAACAGAGTTACGCTTCAGGTTCCCCACTTAGTCGCAAAGCTGCACTTAATGTTCATATGATCACATGATTAGTTGTACACGTAAGTCAAAGCCTAAGAGCCAGCTCATTTTACTCTGATTTTACTCTGAATGTTCTTACAAGCATTAGTGATTGTATTTCTTCCACTTTGACAGTTGCTGGATAATTGATGCTGATTGTCACTGACTTCTTATCATAAAGAGTCATTGAAATAAGTTCAGTTTCTTTACTCAAGAGAATGAGTTTAACAAAAACCAGGTGTTTTTGTTTTACTGCACAAATGCACGTCATTGGTGGCTGCTGAAATTAAACCATTCAAGGAAAGACACTGTCAAATGCTGAGTCATATCTAACCTGCACATTGTGACTATAGGGCAGGGCTACTCAATTTGGTCCTACGAGGTGGCTCTAACAGCCAATCAGGTTCTACACAATAACTCATTAATTTGACTCAGGTGTGTTGGTGCAGGGATACATGGAAAACCTGCTGGATTGCGGCCCTCGTAGGACCGAATTGAGTAGCCCTGCTATAGGGTCTTTAGGCCTTCAGAAAACATTTTTATAGTTCTTTCAACTACTCGAAGACACCCCCCCCCCCCCCTTGTTTTTGTGTCCACACCAATGGAGATGTGGATGAGCGGTTTGTAATGCTGCTATTCATAAATGGATTTAAGCTCTTACTTCAGATATGTATGATTGTCTGCATCCTCTGAATCACGAATACAAGTTACTTCCTTCTGGTCTCCGCCTATCTGTTCCCCAAAAACAGATACCAGTTTTCCTTTGTCCCTCTCTCCATCAGGGCTCTAAACACTATGGGGAAGAAGAGGTAACTGCACTATGCTGCTGCTAATTTGCATCTGTACTTATTAATTTTTTAAATTACTTCACTATGCACTCTGTTTTTATATGGTTTTAGACCGAGTACTTGGTGCATCTGTTGTAATTTGCTGCTATATATATTATAATTTATACATTTTATGTTTTTTTATGTCCTGTTTTTTTGTGATGTGACTATGTGTGACGATGTAAACATATCCATCTGCTGCAAACCAAATTTCCCTTTTGAGGGACAAATCAGTGAAGTTGTTGGGGTTTAGGTGTTAAAGAATCCTCAAAACAGGAAAACAGTCAGCAGTCTTGAAGGGTAAAGCATCTCAAAGGAATTATACAATCTCCACAGTCATTTTTTAGATTTAGATAATTTTTTTTTTGACAAACTGCTCACCAGTGGCAGGGTGGTTTGCAGCAGGCATCACCGCAGCTGGATTCAACAGCATCAGTCAGTCAGTCAGTCAGTCAGTCATTCAACCTGCCCCCTCCTTCACACCATTACACAGGACTTATATAATTATACATTAAACCATTCTACTGAAAGTGAGTGTCCCTCAATTTTCTAAATACAAATAAATCACTATTTACAACCCACATCCATGAAAATTATTTACATACTACGTACAATGTAAAAGCAAAAGTTACATTTTAAAGAAAAAAAAAAATCATTCACTCCCATCACACTCTGCTCTGACTCCTTGGTTCAGCCTAACCAGGTGATTTTTAGACCATCCCCAGCAGCTTAAGCTGCCCTCATGTGTGCACTCCATGAAGCCACGCCCAGCAACAAAGAGATGATAGTGATTTTTCCCAAAATAAATCACTACCAAAACTTATATATTGAATATAATATATGGAACACATTCACCTTAGTGAGGTGGGTTTCACACCACACCCTCATAAAAGTGAGAATTGCTCTAAGAAGTGGCTCATTTGCAAAATGAAAGTAAACTTAATGAGCCTTCAAACAAGTTTATTTTTGCTGAGATAGTTTGGTTTTCATTGTCTGTCTAATAAACTAAATAACTGAACAGTTATGTGTATTGTAGACTGAGCTTTTTTGTGTAATTTTGATGCCACATAGGAAATTATTATCACAGAAGTAGTACAACAAGAATAGAGTAGTAGCCAAAAGTTGTACTCACATAAGAGTCACCAAGAAGTAATTAAATCTTCTCTGGTCTGTAAATAATAAATAAATACTACATATAAACTCTTAATTTTATTCAGAGAAGACAGACTGAAAACCTGGACTTGGGAGAGGTTTTTCTGTAAAGTATGTTATGTTAAAATATGTTCTTGAACATTTCTTTTGGAACTGAGTAGAGAATTTTGAAAACATTCAGCGAACGCTGCTGAACACATCACATTGTGCTCTAAGCCCAACCTGAGTCGTGCATAATTAGAAAATTACAAATGGCACAATGCAGTGTTACATTTATGTCATTTAATCAAACTGCTGTGCATTTACGTTCAGCATAAAAAGCTGGCGATTATCCTGCAGGTGGAGGAACATATTGAATGTACAGTATTTCCTCTTTTCTCTCAAACTTTTCATGCTATGCTTTACAGGCTTGAGAGCCATCCTGCACAATGACACCATGTTTTTTTTTATTTTTCCTTAACAAAATCAGAAAAGGAATCTATTTGTCCGGAGGAAATATCTCTTCCTTTACCATACTGTCCCACTGAGGTACCTCTTTTCTGTAACTCACATGGAATAAAAACAAAGCAACAAAGCACACACACTGAGCTTTACTTCAGTGTTATAGTAAAAGTTTCTCTTCAATTTCTGACTGATGACTCTTTGATGCTTGGTCCTTCAGCAGTTTGCTGCAAACATTTACATGAGCTTCCTCTGAAAGTTGGATCTTTTCCCACTATTTCTCACAGCATTAGTGTTGGTCGTTCAAGATAACATCCAAGTATTGGAGCATTCATAAACTGGGCTTGGTGGCAGTTGAAAATAAACTGTATCTCCTTCATCTAGTTTACAAGGAGTGGATGCATCACTCCATCAAGTATTTCTAGAAATTTAGCGTTTTATCAGGGAAATTCTTATGAGATGATGATATACGAGAATTGGTGGGTCTGAGTTTAATGCTGGGCAGGCAGAGCTGTTTTACAATGGTTGTATAATAACACCATGAGAGCAGTGAGCTGAACACGAGTGTCCTGTTATATTGGAGGGAGATGCAATGTCAGCTGATAATTCTCAATGGGTTTATCACAGCTTGGCTACTTTCACATTTCAGAAGCCTTGTAATCCATTTTCAGTAAAACACATTTAAACATGCAGATGCTTAGAAAATTGGAAAACATCTAGTAGCACCAAAAGGGATTTCTTTCTCTTTTTCATTTAAAGTTAATTTCCTATAAAGGCACTATATGATATAAGTTGGATTTTTCAAATATCTGTGTTACCAAAGCAGGCATATGAGAAGATTCTCATATTAGAGCAGCCATTTTATTTATTTTTTTCCTGCAGGTGCAAATGCACACATGCAGCACAGATTCTCACCCCCTTAACGTGGTGCTTCTGCTCAAGGTTCAATGAACCATAAGTTGGAAAATCTCCCATGCCTGATTGTCAGTCAGAGTGAGTTGAGTGCCAGGCCCCCAGCACTTGCCCCAGGGATTGCTCTTTGGATCAGCTGTTGCTAGCTGAGCCAGCAGCTAACAGAACACTGGGGAGCTCCAGGTGGGTTTGATTAGCTCTCCACGGAAGAGAGGGGTCAAGGGAAGTCAGCTCAGGTTGCCTTCATAAAGGTGGAAAGGAAGCAAAATAGGGGAGGGGAAAGAGCAAGGGGGTGTGTGGCTGAGAAGCAAATGAGTGGTTGCAGGGCAGTGAGTGGGGAATTAGACACATGTCAACCAAGGTCTCAATTTTCCTGCAATCAGCACGACACCTGGCCTCGTCTTAATTGGTCAGGATACTTCACCTAATCCGTTGTCTGTCCTCAGTGTCTGGAGCCCTTTAAGCTCCATTCTGCACTACAGCGAATGGACAAAAGCAGGGATGAAAAAGGGGGCCTCTCTTTGAGACTTAATCCAATTAAATAACTGTTAGAGAACCGTGAGTTGAGTTTCACATCCCTTAAAAGTAGACAAGAACTCTGGCAACCTCTGCGACCCATGAGAATGCCATCTTGTTAAGACTCGCAGCAGGGACCCCTGTCCCTTCTCCGGAGCCCTCTGACCAGACTTTGTGTGCTTAAAAAAAGAGAGGATAAATGCTCCGGCCTTAAATCACAGCTAGTCTACGTCTCATCCAACTCTGAAATATATGAGTTTGAGGAGTCTCTCCTGATAGTTGTGCACTGGAACTTGTGTTTGTTTTTTAGTTTAAACTTAATTAACTCTTTAACACTCCTATGTAAACACAACAAAACAAAATGAAACAAAATAACACAAGAGCTGATCTAGTATATAAAAGAACAGAAACTGCACTACAGGGACCTATCTGAGTTATTCATATTTACAGAATTATGATTGCCTTAGGTGCTAGCTCTGCCTGTAAATACATGAATATGCATCACTGCTTTTTGATACATAGTTCCCACACACTTCCCATTTTTATTCATTATCATTTTCCAATCTTGAAACACATCAAAGTATCATTAACTTGTGATGTGCCCTGCTGAAGTGGCCCGGCCTCTGAGACATCTCCTAAATATTTGCTAAAGGGGGGCACCGGCTGGCCAATAATGTCCTTGCATAGTGATCAAACAATGAAATTTAATCAGTGGCCTCTAGTCTACTTCCCATAAAAATGTGTTCTCTAATATAAAGTTCATTTCTATGAATATTAAAGCAGCATATCATCTGTTGAATATTTTATTTGATCTGCACCTTTAATAATGCAAAATGAGAATAGAACATTGGCCCCTTTTCTAAGTTGACGACGTTGTCCAGTGTTGTATGTATCACTTTTATATTACAAGCTGAAGTATCTATGATATAAGAGGAAAAAATGCAGATTACCCTACAGCTAAAAGCATTTGAGCTGTTATTGTAATGTAGCGAATCAGAATGATGAAGGTTAAAGCAGATGTGGGAAATGAAGTGCAGTGAAGCATTCATTGGCACCTGCTAACTCTGAATATTTGTTGGAGTTTACTTTGAATCAACTTCAGTCTGAAACAATTGGAAAACAGCAGATATGTTGCAATTATTAAACTTGCTATCAATATGTAAGGTCTGCACAAACCTTTTACACAGCTTTGGATGCTTATTTAGTATAATTGTGCGACATTATAAAGATGCAAATGAAGTGTGTAGACTTGGCAATCCTGCTGGAAAAAGCCTTAAGGCTGTCTTCCCTTTGTTTCATTTCCCTCTCAGCCATGTTCTAATTGTGTTATCCCCTTCATTTTAGTCATTTGCTTCTCTCTCATTTGCTGTCTCCCTCCTCTGAATGTCTTTGTATGGCACCGTCATCAAGGTGATAATTGCATTGCCAGTCCCCCATAAGAGACATTCTTAATTATTCCAGCATTAGGCGGTAGTTATACAGGCAATTAATGCTTGACTTCACAATTATATACTTTGTTTGATTGCCTTTTATCAGCTGGATACAATGGGCTTATTTGGAGCTGACAAGAGGAACATCAGAGTTTCATACAAAAGATAAGTGATGTGACAGTCTCTGTATTGCTTCCATTCACATGCAAACTTGCATGTTGCGTTTAAGTGCTTTTAATCTCATAAACACCACACGTGATGCTAGTTGTAAGGAAATGTCAAACCTTAAAGACGATCTGATTTTAGTCTGTGCTTTTGAGGATTTGATGCTTGCTTCACTTCTTTTAAATCTAACCTTGTTGTTACAGAGTTGAATTTGGATCGCTGGCTTCTTATGCATATGAAATGCAGACGTGGAACACCTCCAATGTGCAGATGAGCTGTTTAGGTCTGTACAAGCTAATGAAGTTTCTCTAAATCCCTTCTTCAGGATCTGCATTCTTAGGAACATATTTAGAATATGTTGCTAATAAGTACAATCATATTTTATATGCTGCTTTATAATGTGAGTCAGGGCTAATTACACTGAGGTGTACACCTGGCACTTGCCCACACTACCACACTCCTTTGTCTTTAAAGTCTTGGCCCTGGCATCAAAGCTCCCTGGTTTTGATGATATTTTGGCTCTGGTCTGTGTTGGCTGCAACTTAAATGGGATTAGAGTGTTGCACGTTAAAAAGAGGCCTCTTCTGTTCATCTCACCGCAGCATGATATTAAAAAGTATCTTTCAGTGTCAAAGAAAAATGTTAGCATGAAACTGCAAAACTCAAGATGTCCACAAATCCAAAGTATCTTCTTTTAGAATTGTGTCATCATTGTCTTTATTTTTTAGCTGTTCTGTTATTACTCTGACATTTGCTGCAGACCAAATCCAGCACACACCTTTTTGACTGAGCAGTCCACTGACAGTCTAGTCATGTGCACCATACTGGACAGAACCTAAACGAATGCTGTTTGCATGCCAACATCATTACAAGCTAAATTGGGCCCAGGTATTGCCAGTCAGCACACCAGATGTCGTATTCGATTAAAAAACGCTTTTCGTGACACCTGACGGTATGGGCAGGACCAGCTAGTGAAGGGTAGAGACCAATATTCAAATGAAAGTGAACTCGGAACACACTGTTCACAGATGTGCATTTACATTGTTTGCTAACTGCCAATTCATTGCTTATTCTATTTTTAATTACTGTCTACAAGCTTGGCTAGTTTTTGACTGCTATTTTCATCCATGATAAGGCTGGAATAAAATGGAAAACATGGCAGGGCTCAAAATACATGTTTGAGTAAAAGTGCACTGGTGCACATGGCAAAAAAAAAAAAAAAAAAAAAAAAAAAAATTTAGGCAAACAGCCCAATTTGTGAAATATTAACCTTAAATTTAATCTTACAAAAATCTTACAAGAACTGAAACTCACATTTAAAAGTTTAGTTTAGTTTCTTAAGTCTGGTTTGTTTTCAATGCTGTGCAACAATTACATTTTTAATCACAAATAATAACATTGTTATGTACAGAATTCAATGATGATTCATAACTGGTGTATTGCAAACTTTTTTTTGTATTAAAATACCTCTAAATAGACAAAAGTATAACTTGGTTTAAACATACTCATTTTTAAAAACATTTCTTTAACAGCGGTATTCCATTTACATAATAAGTTATTTACACATTTCCTGTGAATCTCAACTTAAATATAATTGTAGTGAAATTACATGGCGTAAAAGGATGAAGATTTCAGGATTTATCAGTTAAAAAGTCAGCAGGATAAATATGAAAGCTGTGTAAAGCTGCTTCCTTCTACGCACAGTTGGAACAATATCTGATAATGAATTTCAGCCATCAGGTGTTTTCCTGCTGAAACAGACAAAAAGCAGGATTAGAATCTCAGATCTTCTATAATGTAAAGGTGGAAATGATGGTTAAGAGGAAAAAGACAGAGATAGATTAGGAATATTTAACCAAGCTCTTGTGCATTAATCTTTGCGTTAGTATAAAAACAATTGGTGATTATCCCGATAATCCTTCAGATGTCTTTTGTGGTTACTTAGCAAAGAATCTGCACCAGCAAAGAATTTTAGCCTATTCAGAGTATGCAGTGGGTCAAACTGACACCTCCCTCTGCCGGATCACAAAGCAACCTACATTAAATAGCTGCAGCCCTCTGCATAGCCTAAGGAATGAAGCAACTCCAAACTGTCAGTTTTTATTCAAATGGGTTAAAGATGCATGAAGTTTCTCCACATTCGAAGTGATGTTTGAACTTAAAAGAAGAGGTAATTGCTTTATTTCCCTATTAGTGAGATTATAGTTGATGAGCTTGTATTTCCTAAATGGATCATGAATATGCATCTGAGGCATCATCCATCTGGCTGTTAGCCTACAAAGTACTTTTTGCTCTTCTAGTTTAAACTCTGTCTAGTTTAATACTTTTTCTTTAATGATTAGTTACCCTCTTTACAAAGATAGCACTGTTTTGAGACAAAATTGTCACAATAATCTTTACCTTCCTGCCAGACATCTACCCATGCACAAACTCTGTTTACACTGGCATCTGTCCACCCACACACTTACTGCTGTAACAAACACATGCACAGCAGTCATTGCCCATGCAGGAGGACATACATCAAGACCACTGTGTGGACATCAAAGATCAAATTACACCTCCCAGTATGAGACGCATTGATAACCCCGATGTCAGTAGGAATCCAATCAAAATCTAAATTGTGCCCCACTAAAACGGCCCCCTTGATTAGTTCTCCAATAAAATCCATTTCCTGCCCTTGTGCCTATTTTAGACAGTTTATTTCCCTTGTGGTATCAGGCAATAGGCTCTACAAGGACTTCCATCTTTGAATGCCTCATGTGATGTCTGTCTGGAGTATTTTACAGGGGCTTGATACTTCTGTCCACCCTGTGACCATCTCAAATGATTATAGAAGCCCTACTCTGTGCTTTTCGAGTAGTCACAGCTGGTTCTACCTTTTGTGTCCACCCTGAATAGAACTCAATGGGTCAGAGTTTGAGAACATTTTTGCACTTAATTCTTAATTAATTTTCTTAAATTGTCCTAAATTGCAGAGCTACTTTGCAGGAAGGAACTGTGCAGGAAAAATGGCAGAGATAACAACTAGTTCACAGAATTACAGCCATGATTGACTAACCTACAAAAAAAATCTTATCTCCTGATATATAGTCTCATATTTCAAAAAGTCAACAGAAGTTATGTCCTCTGTATTACCATTATTACATGCTGCAAGGTTTATGTAAATTCAGCCATACAGGAGCACTTCAAGTAGTATTTCTCTTTGATGTCTTTTCATTTTTTATTGCATTTACCTCTTTGTTAGTCACAGTGTCTACATTTCATTTTCCCTGGAGTCTGTATATGACACTGATGTTGCTCTTTATTTCTGGCTTAGTAGATTGGTGTTAAATACAAATTATATCATCAAGTTACCTCACAGCACAGAATTGATGGTTTAGTCAGAGTTCTTTTTATGAGCATAAAAATGAAGACTTAGAGTACCAGAAAAGAAATAATTGAATGCTTTTATACATATTCCTCACTATCGGCACATCAAAGCTTCATGTTTTTATGTAGAATGCTGTACATTAAGTTGTAAGCTCTCTGCAGCATAGCTTGTACACACACACACACACACACACATATGGCAATTTTTCCTTTCTGAATCTACATTCTGTGTGATTTGGAGCACAAGATGGTGTGTTGGTGAATGGTGATGGATAACATTACCTTTTAAAGTAACTAATTAGGTTACGGGATGACTGCCTCCAATGCTGTGTAACTTGCTGAGAACAGTAAAGTATTTTTACATTACCAAAATGTTAAGACAGTCAACAATTACCTTGAAAGGTATTGACTTAATTACATACTGTAGTCCAGGATTGTCCATCTCCCGACCACTATCCTGCAGGTTTTAGATGCTTTAATGGCTCTCCTCAACAGCTCGTTATCAAGTTCTGTCCACGCATGCTGACCCATTAAGACGATTCTGGTTTTCTGATGCAAGAAACATTTAAAACCTGTAGGGCAGCGACCCCTGAGGACTGATTTTGGACATCCCCGCTGTAGTCTGTTTTAGTACTTTAAAATAATTATGCTAACAAGTAAACAGAAATTGGGGCATGTGGGGCTCCATATGTACAACTTAAAAATGTATAGGGGTTTTATTATTATTTTTTTTGTAATCATACAGTGACACCAAAGTAGAGCTTTTTACTGCTTACAGATGCTGATTATCATGCAGGAACAGGTAACTTACTGTGATTACTCCTTTACTTTTTATATTTATTAAAATATTCAACATAGCTGAGCCAACACAGCTAAACATTTTTTAGCTGAATGTTTTGTTGTTGTTTAGCTGAGTGAGCTGCATATGTGCACTGATGGACTGACTGCCAGGTGAGGAACAGAAGAGACACTGAGTTTTTTTACTTAGGTTGTATATTTGTATATTACAACTTTAAATGGAGCTGGATTTAAAAAACAAAAAAAGAAAAAAAACAAAGAACAACAAAAACCCCAAAAGAATTTAAATGAGGGGTGGGACTCAATTAAAAAAATAATCTAATTAAAAAGAGACTTTGCAATTAATTAATCTTGATTAACCACACTTTAATCACATAACAATTTTTGCCCCAAAAAGCAAAATTTTTTAAATTAGATGGATTTTAGTGGACGGTTGAATCAAATAATAGAAAATAGACATAAATATCGTAAACTGAAGCACTACTCATTGAGAAGAAGTAAACCTGCTTTTGCGTCAGTTTCCAAAAGTCGCCAATACCATAAAAACAAGATGCTTGATTTGTTGCTAGTTGCTTCTTTGAAATAAACCTACTAGACGGGTCTGAAAACTCGCTAAATATAGCGCTGAAATTGAACACTGATCTAGTTGAGGTCTGAGGAGTCAAACAATTTAATCGGTGTACCACGAACTCGTCCAGTGCATTGGTTGGAATGCAAATTGTGATTAAATTCGTTAATTTTTTAAACACATTATTATTTTTATGTAATTAATTGTAATTTACATGTTAAGTCCCAGCCCTAATATAAATATGTCTATTTGATGCGAGATTGAAAAATCTTGTTTTTTTGTAAGCCTGTGCCATATTGTTCTATATTTTTGGGGTTTAAATGGTTATTACGGGAAAATATTTTTTTTAGATATGCATCAGTTTACATGAAAGCCTTGCAGGACAACAGTGGAAACACTTTACCCTTGATGTGGACAACTGGACAGTTTTATAATGTGCTCTCACTCAATATTGAACCAGTTCCAAACATTTCACACAATGAAAGTAGGAGAAAAAAAGAACCAGGATTAAAAACATTTTTTTCCCTTTCTATAAAGCAGGTTCCATACACATTCTTTTAAACAAAAGCATGTCAGTTTGGTAATTTTATGATGGGATTGTGATTTTGAATGGAATGTCATGAGTAACATATTTTCTTTGAAAGTCTTAAGAGCCCCCAGCTGTAAAGCCTGGTTAAATGAAATACATATTGTCCCCTTTTCTCATGTGTTTTTTTTTTTTGTTTCAGAGTATTACCACTACAGACCATTCAGTAAAGATAAAAAAAAAAACAAAACAAAACAAAAAAACAAGGATTTGAAATAAATTTGTCAATGAGTTATCAAATGAACATGAGTAGTCTTTGACCAAGTGTTAGTATTTTGTGGGAAAGCCTGCTAGCTCACACAAAAAGCATTAGAGGTGTGTAAGACTGCAGACATCAGGCCATTGAACACATTAATCTAAAAATGCCTCATCTAGTCAAATATTTTTAACTCCAAAACAATTTCTGTAAGTCTTTTCTTTTAGCATCACTCTGCCTCCAGCAAGTAGACAGTAACCAAATATTATAATTACACTGTAAAATGAGTATATGAATAAAAATAAACAACTTGATTAAGCATTGTACTGACCCTTATACCTACATCTCTTCTTTTTAACAGGATCATAAATGGTTAAATGTCATTAATCCTCTATCTGTGATTGAGGAATGATTTATCATTGGACGTGACAAAAGGTAATTTGTTTGCTCTGATACGCCCCTTTAGATATATACCCAGCTGCCTGGTCCAGATTCAATCTCTCTGTCCAGCTAAAGTGTGTGACAACTTGACACGTGGATGTAATTGTGTGTCACATATAAAGTTTACTAAAATGGAAATTGACCATCCTGGGATGTTTTACAGCAGAATTACCTCATTTACTGCATTGACATTATTGACCTCTTTACAGCTGGAGAAGGGATTCTGGTGACCTCAGCCTGTAAACACATTGGGAGAGATCAATACACCAAAGTCAGAGTTCACTTGGCTCCCCCAGCCAGGTTGATTGCAGAATGAACTCCATTAAAAGTTTCCAAAGCCTAACAGTCAAACGTCATTTGGCTTGCATGTCAGAAAGTATCTGCAGCAAACCCCAAGACACACTGGTGGTAATGTAGTTTGTTTTGGGGGCTTTAATTGCAGGTGCACTTGTGCCAGTAACTAGAGGACTGTGCTGGGGGAATTTGTTAAAGGGAGCTACTATGTTTGAGATTAAAGTCAAAGGACAAAACCTCACCAAGCCCTGTCCAAAGAAGAAACCTTTGGTCGGCTGACATCTGCTTCTACATTGACAGCTGTCTTTTTAGATCTGTGGCTGTGTCACTGCAGCAGAATATGGATCTGTGACCCTGCCAATTCTTTGCTGCTCAGTGTTGTGCTTGTCATCCTCATCACTCTTACTAAATGAGTTTTTTTGGTGACACCTCTTTATGTGTGGACACCTGCCATCATCATTACTCTCGGCATTTTTTCTCCTCAATGACGGGCACATAGAATGAAATTAGGCACTTAAGTTGCCACCACAGTGTTGATTCAATTCAGTATTTAGACTTGGGAGGTCTACAGTAATTACATTCAACTGAGCAACCCCCCCAATCAAACACCCCCTGCCATCACTTCTTGATGATGGCAGTTTTTCTGTTTGCTACTCCCCTCTCCTGCCACTCCATGTATTCTTCTCTTTTCACTCTATAAGCCACAGTCCCAGACTTTCCTCATCATTCACCTCGCCCATTTCCTTTCCTTCCTCCTGTCATCCCTTCATCCCTCCAGTCTACAGCTGAGACTCGCTTTCTTTTCTATTTACAAAGATAAAGCCATAATGGCTCTCATTGTGCTACTGTCGGCCACTCAGCCTTGGCAGCCCAGTCAACAGATAAATATTTCTTTTACTCCATTTTCCTTTTATCACCAGCTGGGTTCAATTAGCACAAGTTACAGTCATTTAATGAATGTCCTCTGTGGCGTTTACTTTGCTTTCCTTCTTTCAGGGATATGACTGTTTAAATGTGAAAGGTTTGCTTTGCACTGCCTGAATGTGTGTGGTGTGAGCTGGTGGGATTCAGGATGAGGGGTGTGGCATGTTTTGTTTGCTGACTGATAAATGGATGTATAATGCTAGTAGATAAAGGTTTACAAAGGCTGTGGGGGCTGGGGCTGGGTTGGAGAGAGGGAAGTAGTATGGAGCCACCTCCTCCTCTTAAGCTGTCCAAAGCTGTGATGTGTGGGCGACACTCTGTTCCTCTCCTTGCTTCTCTCTCCCAATCCCCTCCCTCCCACCTTCCCTCCCCCTTTTTCTGTAGATAGATATTTTTATTCCTTGGCACCTCAGTGTAGATAGGCCATTGGGCTTCTGTCTGCTGGGGCAGCTGGCTGGGGGTTGGAAAGGGATGAAGGATAACTAGATTCAATCGGGCGTTGCAAATCAACTTTTCCACCAGCATCCTGAGAAGACCTGATAATACAGGTTTCTAATATGTGACCTGTCTGGCAGAGAGAAGTGAAGGGAGAGTGGGATTGAGAGAAGGGGGAGAAATAAAGATGAGAGCAATGGAGGCAAGAGAGAGCAATGAACACATTAATTTGATACGGCTAATAGTTCTGCTGTTGATAAGCACACTGGCGCCAGTCACAAAAATGAAAGGCTGGCAACAGAGGGGAATAAATTGGGTCTACCTTTTTTGTCTAAGTCTCGTCAGAGTTTGGAGATGTATCAGAGGGGTTTGGTAGACAGGGCATCAGCAAGGTTTCCTGTTTGTGTCTCTCCACCTGTCAGCCTTCATCCACTCTCCAATCTGAATATGATTTAAAAACCTCAAACACATTCAGGGATGCTTTCATGAACCAAACTCAGATTTGTGAAGGAGAGAAACAAGACAGTGGGAGCACGACTGTCTGAAACAGTTTGACAGTGTCTTAAACAGCATATCCCTGGTCTTATACTTGCTGTTTTGAGTTCTTAAGTGCATTCACACTGGCAAGTATGACAACATGCAGCACACAGTAAATATCTGGATGGTGTACTCAAAACAACAAAAACCTGGGTGAAGAATCTTGTACATTTTTCTTGCTCAGTTTTGTCTCTATGAATTGTGGAAATGGGTGACTAATGGGCATACACATCATTACTACTGTGAGCAACTAGTTAACATAATAATGTTGTGAGTTTATTTGATGTTTTTATGTGTCGAAGTGTTGTCTTCTCTCTAGAATTATAACATGATTAGTAGGGATGGGAATCAAAACCCGGTTCCACTCAGGAACTGGTTTTAAATTTTCCAAAGCACCAGAATCGTGCTTCACTGGGCTTATCAAGGCTCTCTGTTGGTGCCGACAGGTGCTGACTAGCTCATTACAAATAAACTGATATGCTCGTGTGTTCATTGTTGGAAGAGGTGATCCAGAGTTAGGCTATATTTCACTGACAAATTGTCTGTATCAGAAAAACCAATAATAGTAATGGATGATAGGATAGACCTATATCCTTGTGCGGAGGAGTGCGCAGCCTAATCACTACTCTGCTCTGTGTTTCTTAAAGCTGTTACATACTCCGCGAGAAGCGATAACTTTTTTCTTGTTCTCGTGGCCATGAGAACAAAATTATGTCATTTTGCTCTCGCAGATGTGAACGGAATGATCTGTTTTTGATTTGAAAAACAATAGGTCATTTAAGTCAAGTGATCAGATGAATAAATGTAGTCGAGGGAGGTGGGAGAAGCTGAAAAGCCTAGAAATTCTAGTCAGAATACAGCAGTCAGTGTTTATTTTATTGCATTTTCGGTTGACAAGTTTTTATAGTAAGTGATGCATTATTTACCCTTTTCAGACCACATCTGTAGTCTAGGCATCCAGATCAGTTTTAAGATATTATTTTTCTGAGTCAATTTCTTTATATTGTTTGTGTGGAGTTGACAAATATTCTAAACTCAGAGTTTACTTTTTTTTAAAGATATTAAATAGATCATTTTTTGACACTGGAAACCTGTTGTAGATAATTGTATCTTTAAAAAATTGGGTCAGGATATGATAAAAGAACATGACAAAGAACTGGATCGATAGCCAGAATTGATATTGGCAGTGATATCAATAAAATCGTATCTATTCTCCATTCCTAGTTAGAGGTTTTAGGAGCAGTAAAGGTTTCTGTTATTTAGCAGCTAGTGCAATCACAGCCCAATGCTGACATTTCTATTTGAAAGGCCCAAAATTTGTTGTTGAGTGTTGGCGCATGAGTTTATTTAGCCTTAGAAGAGTATATTTACTTCAAAGAGACAAAAAAGTCAAAGGACAAAACAGTTTACATCGTACTTGCATTTCAAGCAGGTTTTCACTACTTGGGAAATAAAATCTCTATGTTCACCACAGGCTTTTATGACAGAAGTTATTAAAAAAAACTTTCAACTAGGTTTGAAAATGATATTTGAACAGTGTTACACAAGTTCGAACTCTTATTGACCCGCACATTTGGTCTGTTGAAAATTGTATTTTTTGACATCATGCTCACGGTTGACAAGTTGCAGCCAAACAGATACGGATCTCTCGAAGGCTTTTGTGTAAAAAAAAAACTCAACCTCCCTCAGGCTTGCCCAGACAGACGGGGCAAAGCCTTCATGTCTGTGCAATCTGCACGCAGTGTGACAGTGCAGGCAACACCACACTGACCTTTCCTGATGCTACCAGCTAAGACGGAGCCAATGCAAACTAACGAGACACTGACATGGTTTGACAGCCAAGGGTGGCACGCAATTATTCTGGCGAAGAGGAAGCATGTCAGTGTGTGTAGGTCAGTGTATGTGTGTTAGTGATGACATGGAGAAATACTCAAAGAGAGCATGCATGTGTCACCATCTCCTGCAGGTTCCTTATGTGGTCAAAAAAAAAAGGCTCTACTCTTATTAATGATTGATGCGTTCAAACCTTGGAAGGCTTACCCTGAAGGATTCAAACATGGACAAATTTTCTCATAAAGCCTGTCTCCACTTCGAATCCCTTGTTTTCACTTATGGACATATGGCCTCTGGGATTACCTGATATAACATCGACCCATGACATGAACTAAGAATGTGACCATAAAGACTATTTCAAAGCCATTTTGAAAATACTACTAATAATAATGATACATTTTATTTATAAAGCACTTTTCAAGACAAAGATGCCTTATAAGCAGGAAAAACAAGAATACAAAGTACAATCTATAAAACAACTACATAAAACATAACTTAAAATGGCAGCATTTAAACACTGAGAAACAAGACAAACCATTTAAGATCATTAAAAGAAGCTCTAAAAAGCCTTTGAGTTTATTTATTTATTTTATTTATCTATTACTGTCAGGTCAGAGAAATCACTGATGACTTTCGGGAGTGAGTTCCAGAGGAAGGGGCAGCAATTGAAAGCTTGGTCCCACTAGAAGAAGAAATTATTTGAGATTAAAATAACATAACAGTGAATGGGGCAGCTGGTTTGCATAATTGTTGTATCGCATAATTATCTGAAAAGTTTTTTTTCTTGTAGCCTATATTTTTTTTTTGCCAGCAGACTCTTGTAAGTAAATGACAAGATTTATCTTCATCTGTTTAACAGCAGTTGATTAGCTGGATAAGATGCTCATGCATGGTAGATGTTGGGTTCTTCTTAACATTTCACATGAGGTGACTTTGAGAATAGTGTCAGTAAATCAATTAAGTCTTTGGTCAATAAATTAAACTGGCAGAAGATAGGAAGAATCACTTCATACAGCACCTACTCTTAAGTTTGACTTTGACAAATTGATTAAAGCCAGACCTCTAAGTAGATGGCTGTATACAAGGCAGCCATAATTATTAGGCCCGAGCACCGAAGGCGGTGCGAAGGCCTATTGTAATGCAAGCGTTTATTATTATTTTTATTTCGCACAATGAATCGCATTTTTGGGGGCCTGAACATGCTCAAAAACTCACCAAATTTTGCCTACCCCCCCATTGGAATGCGAAAAATTTAATAATTTGGGGTGCTCGGGACTGTTCAGGCAAAACTGAACCAGAGCGCCACCTATTTGTGATGCCCCTCCATTGCAAGTTAGCAATCTTCATAAAACTTTGTACACATGTTCCACATGGTGGGGGGAACAAAAAAAGAAATTATAGTATAGGTCTAAATAAAACAGGAAGTCGGCCATTTTGGGTCAAAGTCGCCATTTTGGCGTTTTACTGACCTCGCATTTGAACGAACTCCTCCTAGAGATATTACCGTATTGACACCAAAATAGGTCAGGATGGTCAGAAGGCATGTGTGATCAAAAGTTATGCAAAACTCTCTCAAAGGAGTAAGGGCGTACAGGGGGCGTGGCCTCAAAGTTTGATGTCTCGCCATGAAAGACGAAATTGATATAACTCCCACATAAAACAACTTTTCTGACCCAAAATGGCCTCGTATGATACTAGTCCCATCCTCAACACATCTACGTGGTCATTATTGGATTATGAATAGGCCACGCCCCCTGGCAACAGGAAGTCATGTTTTTTACTCGAAGACCCACTGCTCTGGCCTTTTGGACACAACCGGGGTCAAACCGGGTCAGACACCTGTAAACAAGTTGGGGATGATATCCGGTGAAGACTGTTGCTCTACGCTGCAAAGCAAGACCGTGGCGCCATGGCGAACTTCGATAAGACGCCATGACATCATAAATCAGTTTAAGTCCCTCATTTTTCACCCAATCACCATCAAACTCACAGGGCTTAGTCATGGTCCGGTCCCGAACAGACCCATATGACCACTTCCGGTCTAACCCCAAGCCCCGCCCACTTTCAACAGGAAGTGCTTTTTTGCAGTTGTCGTGGTCCTTCTCCTCAGGCATGAACCCCAGACACTTGAAAGTGCTTCACAACAGGTCAAACCCTTTCATGATACTACAACAAAAATCTCAAGTTCCTTCGCCAAACGTAACCATGGCGAATCTTGGTCCGACGCCATCAAACAGGAAGCACTTGTAACTCACCCGGTGTACCATCGATCTCCACCAAACTCGGCAGGAAGGATCGTATTCAGATGTGGAACTGAGCCAAATTGACATATGCTGGAATAGTGACATAGTGGCTCTCTAGCGCCCCCTACAATATTTTGATCAACCAGCCCCGCCCCCTACGTCGACCGACATGCATGAAATTCACCACATTGATTTACTATGCCAGGATGCACAAAACTGTCCATTAGACCTATAGGCTAATTTCAACAGGAAGTCGACCATTTTGTAAAACGTGTCATTTTCAGCGTCATTTTGCCCTGTTTCTTGCCATTGCATTTGAATGAACTCCTCCTACAGACTTTATCGTATTTACCTCAAAATCACTCTGAAGCTTCCAGAGGCATGTGTGATCAAAAGTTATGCAAAACTTTCTCAAAGGAGAAAGGGCATGGCGGGGGCGTGGCCTCAAACTTTGATATCTCGCCATGAGAGACGAAACTGACATAACTTACATATAAAACAACCTATCTTGACCAAAATGGCCCCGTTTGATGTCATTTCCATGCTGACCACATCTACATGTCCAGATGTTGTCACCTGGACATTGCTCAACGCTGCATGGCCAGACGGTGGCGTCATGACAAACTTGGATAAAATGCCATGACATCATTAATCAGTATAAATCCCTCAATTTTCATCCAATCGCCATCACACTCACAGTAATTACTCAGGGTCTGTTCCTGAACAGATACATTGAACTACTTCTGGTCTTGGTCTAAGCCCCGCCCACTTTCAACAGGAAGTGTCTTTTTCAGACACTGGGGTCCCTCTCCTCAGGAATGAACTCCACACACTCAAAAGTGCTTCAGATCAGGTCAAACTCTTTGGTGATACTACCGAAAACAATCCTCAAGTTCCTTCCTCAAGCAAAACCATGGCGAATGGCGTTCATCGCCATTAAACAGGAAGTATTTGCAACTGACCCATAGTACTCCCGATCTCCACCAAACTCGGCAGGAAGGACAGTGGTCAGGCCTGGAACTGATTTAAATAGACATATGCTGGTTATGTGGCTCTATAGCGCCCCCTATAATTATTTATTCTATCAGCTCCAACCACTGCTTTGACTGACATTCATGAAATGTGGCATATTTATATAACATGCCAGTACAAACCAAAAAGCCTCTTCATGTCCTGATGTTTTCAACGCCATAGCCCTGCCCCCTGGAAACAGGAAGTACCCCTTTTTTCCCATTGAAAACCCTACACACCTACTCAAACTCATCAATATTATCCTTGATGAACACATGACTCACAATATAACAAACTGCTTACACCATCATGATTAAAATGGCTGTCTGTGAGGTTTCAGTCCCTCGCCATCAAACAGGAAGTGGCTATAACTCTGGACTCGGTTGACCCAATGACGTGATACTTGGCAGTTGTCATTAAAGTCCGAACCTCAACATGTTAGTACAAGATCAAACACTATAGCTCCACCTACTGGCCATGTTGATATCTGCAGATCTTAAAAGCATGATTTTGTTTGGATTTGTTTCACAATATTGGTCAGAACAAGGTCATGACCACTTCTGATGTCATTATTAGGCCCATTGATGTATGAGATGATGGTCAGAGAGAGACAATGACCACACGAGGCAGAAACATGGGGACGACTGAGCGTACGGCTGCCAGCCAGAGCGAGCTTGCTTGGGGAGGGAGGTTGCAGGCCGAGGGGGCGGTGCAATAGGCCAGAGCGGCGCCAGAGGTGCGAGGGCCTTCATCGCTGCTTGCAGCTTTAATTTGTTTTGTTTCTTTCTAAGCTGGGCCTCACTCAGTATATTCAAGGTTAATAATGGCAATAATCCTCACCCCTACCAGTAAAGGAAAAAGGCATACTGTAAAGAAATTACACCTATGTCCCAAAATGTCAAGGAAAATTTGTGGTCCATAAATAAAAAGGGCATGATACATTGTAATTCAACACAGCAGATATAAAGAGATTGGCTGCTTGAATGGCAAAGCCAAAACTTGGACACATCTAACACAGGTTGTCTATTGTGCTTTCTAATCTGCCAGGTTGTTGCTACAACAAATTCCATTCTGGCTACAAGTTGACCATGGTTATGACATCAAAGCAAGTGCAGTGAGTATTACATTAATCCGAGAAAGGGGAGGTGGACGTCAGATAGAGAGGAAACTCCAACAGGGAAGTGAGGTCAGGACCTCACTCGACTGCCTGGATAATGAAAGAAGGATTTGAGATTGAAAGAAAGGAAGAGCAGTGCAGGACTGAGGAGCAACAGCATCTGAATAGCATCCAGCAGTTGGTTATCTTGAGTGAAAGCACACTACTATGAAAGATTTTAAGAAGACAGTAAAATACCCTACTCTTAAATCACATTGGAGCCTTATTCACATGATCACTGCTAAATATGGAAAATGAGTTTGTATTATCAGTTGGAAGGAATTAAAATCAAATGCAAAATAATCATTCACTTAAGTCTGCCTCATATGTTTTGATCTCTTAACTCTGTGAATTAAGGATAACAATTTTCTTTAACATCAAGCACTTCAATCAGATAGACTCTCTTTGGTGGGAATATGTACCAACTTCCAAGGACATAAATCAAAGGAATAAGAGGGAGTTGAAACTCCTTTGTTGCAAAGGCCACTTGGCTCAGATACGTCAGTGTCTGAGCTTACTGCAATGCTTTAGAAGTCTCAGTGCTCGGCGTTGTTATTGATCTGTCTGTGTAAAGTTTCAGCAGAGTGATTCCCTGTATAAAGCAGCTATGCATTTTTAAAGCTAAGCTGGAGTCCAGACTGGACATGTAACATTTATCTGTCCCCAAACCCTGATTTTTAGCAATTCCACTTCACACATTGTTTTTTTTTTGTGATTTTTCCTACCTTATTAGGATTCTCAGATGTCCATTTCTCTTAATTTTGTAGTCTGGCTTTGACTGATTGATGGAAATTCATAAAATGGTCAAAATATTACAGGACTGATGAGAAGCAGAGATCACTCAGAGGATTATTATTTCAAACGTATCCTGCTCTGCTCCTAAGAGTTCTGCCTATCCTTTGTAAGTGCAGTATATTCTTAGCAGTGATCCATTGTTGTGCCTATGACAAGAAAATAATGTATTTCTACCAGAGTCTATCAGAGAAATGACTTTGGAGGTAAGAGGAGGTAAGAGACCCTAGATCAATATGTTTCAGGCAGCTATGAGTGTTTTTGAAACTGAATTTCCACTTTCCTTTGAGTTGTTTTGACCTTGATCTCCAAGAAGATATCTCTCAGCTGCTCCACAGATTTCACTACTCCATGATTATCCTGTACAGCATGAAAGATAACCTGCGTGGTGAGCTCCACTTTGCCTGGCCCCCCTCACGGCAGCCCTCGCCATTATCTTGCCTATCCAAAAACAGAACAAAAGATGTCACCATGCGGCCATTGCACACCTTCATCCTGCACACTCTACTCATTATTATTATTATTCCCTTGCTGTCTAACTGTTCTTGGTAATAATTGAATTTAAATGAAGAAAAGGCAAAGGAGATGCTCCTTTTAGTGCTCTGTTAACATGCTGTCATTAAAAACACTCGCTGTTTTAATGGGCTAGGTTTTAAACTGAGAAGAACTGCAAAGAGATAGAAAATGTCGTGATAAAGATTACAAAAGGAATGATAATTAGTTCACTGCAGATTGTTCAGATTCTTGAAGCATGCAGAGATCTTCACATCTTTTTCTCAATGCATGGTTCGGCCTGATCCTGGAAGTGCACTTTGCAGTTAGTTTATGGTGACATGTGGGGCCGCTGCTCGGACCAAAGGAAATGAGCATGAATGCATGATGGGATTTCTGCCAAAGTAAACATCCAGCCTCGTCCCCAGGTGATTGCTCAAAGAGAGGTGCTCATCGAGGCGTCAACAGACAGAAACACGTGTTGTGACAGTTCACACGGAGCGATTCGATGCATGCAAAAATCAAATGATATGCCACAGCTAGGGAGCCCTCCCAATGAAAACAAAATCAAGGCATTAGCATGTTTCAGCTGTGCCACAATCAGTGTTTTCCGCCATGTATGGTTTTCATATCCCTTGGTGGGATTGAAGACAGACGGAGCAAAAAAGCAACCCCTGTGAGGATATTAGATAGTTTTGAGAAAGAATTCGCTCATCACTACATTTGCTTTTTCTTACCTTGCGAGTTAGTCAAGCAAACAGAAACATCTATGCTTCCATATGGTCGTGCTGTGCCAAGATACAGGAAAGAGCATTAATCTGACATGTGCTTTGATAGATGCTGGCTTTTGTTAGCCTCAAGGTGATGGACATTTAAATGCTGCAATTTAATTTCATGTTGAAAATTTGAACAACCATCAAAATTATCCCAAAAAAAACAGTGAACAAATGAATACAATAGAAATATGTACTAAAAATGCAGCCAAAATTGTTATAAATAAGTTGCACATAATTTAAAAACAGATATGTGAAAAGCAAGTTCGGTCAAATCAAATACTATGTTGTCTGTGTGTCAGTTTTAGGAACATACTAGGCAAGTAAAATGAGTGCTATCAGCAGTATCTGTTCTGTCTACTGCAGCAGTGATGGCTGATAGAAAATAAAATGCATTACATTTTCATTATGACCAGAGCAATGTGGCACATTGTAAGGTGCACTCTTGGTGCACCCCATTTATTCTGAATGAAGAGGTGGCTGCTACAGTTCAATGACCTCTTATCTGATGGTGTGCCGCTGTCACTGAAGCCATCAGAGGAAAGGCTGGCTTATATATCGACGTAAGTCCTGAATGCACATAAACACACAAGCACACAGACATTGACATACATGTGCACATAGGTATATTAAAGCATGCCCTTCTGAAAAACATTAAAAGGGATATTGGGTCAAAGCTTCTTGGTAGTAAGATATATTTTCATCTTGTGAGTAGATGAGCAAAAAGAAAAGTCAATAAAATTCTCTCAGCTAAATATTAAACAAATCAGGTTCAGCTGCTGGTCCATTCAGCATTGTCAATAGTACAATTACATCATATTAAATGTGCACCACTGAGCATTTAAATCATGTGTAAGGACTGTACCAGTGCCTGCTTTGCTCTTCTGGCGGAAAGGTCAAAGGATATCTAATATGCAAAATATCCCTGTGTAGAAGGAAAGAAATCACTTATTTTTCTACAATTTGAAACGTGGTTGCATGTCATTTAAATGCAGTGCAAACCTATCAGACCCTTTAAAACTTTCTACATTTGTCAGGGGCTGAAAGTAAAAACATCTCCAGAGTGAAGCTGTCTTCGCCACGTTTGACTGTTGGGATGGTATAAATTATGCCTGGTTTCTTCTTTGCACAACTTTGGTAATCGTGACCAAATGAATTTAGTTAAGTTGTTTCATTAGGTCAGAAAATCTAGCTTTTATGGTCTGAGTCAATCTGTTGAAAAATTCCTCTTAAATTTATATGTGCATTTTAGAGAGAAATGAAAAATGCCTTCTGTCTGACTGCTCTGGCATAAACACCTGGTTGCTGGATTGTTACATTAGTGGTTTTCCTTCCTCAGTGTTCTCCCAAGCCGTTCTTGATCACTCAGTATGGCAGTATTGCGTCCAGAAAGTCTGTTACCAGACTTGCTCCGTTTCGGATATATACAGGCTGCTTTGCTTTTGAGCACTTGAAACATTGCAAACTTGTCCTTTCCTTCGCCACGTGTGATTTTTTACATAAATCTCTGCAGTCTGAATTACGAGAGTTTCCAGTGAAATTACAGACATGTAATGGATTACAGGCTTAGTGAGGATGCTGATGAATTGAAAGTTTCAAATTAAAGGATTTGAATACTTTTCTAAGTGGCATATTGCAACTTTTTTTATTTTCAATAGTTAGAAACACTCCAAAGCCTTTTACTTTAACATCCTGGGTAGACTTAGACAGAATAAAACATAGACGATTCTGCCAGACTATAAAACTATTCTAAAACTGAACAAAAGAAGAGTGAGACATTCCCATTTGAGTATATTTTCTCTAAACTGGACCAGACTTTCTCTCACTTGTCTCTAACGCAGGCTTTTTGTAAAAATAAAATCAAACGTAAATGAATGCCAGTGTAAATAGAAAAAGAAATTTGCCACATAATTACATATACAGTATCTGATAGAGATTGGCTGGCCTCCAGTCATGACCAATCAAGCTGCAAACTAGCCGAGTCCAGTCGCTGGCTGATCGATGAGTGTATTTCTTTGTGCTTTTTGGCTTCTGCTGTATTTTCTTTTGAACTAATGAAAAGCATTCTTTCCTTTATTTTCAGTGCTGACTACATGCTCTGCAATATCCCTAAATGAGGCTTGTTTTGAGGCTTTTGGGAGTATATATATATATATATATGACAGATCTTCAGTAAGAATGGCTTTTAAGCTCAGTGTAGCACACAAGCATCACTCCAGAAGGATATCAAACATTTATGTTTCCTGAAATCCTGCAACCCTTTGAAAGCAGTTACTCGAATCATGAAAAACAAAAGCTGCTTTAATGTTTCACAATTGTCACTCTGGTCTAATGACACAAACTGTAATGATCCACAGCACATAATGTCATCTGAAGTAACAAGTTGCCTCTTTCTGTTTCAGCATTTATGGTCATAGATGTGTGAAGACCTTCCTATGAACCCATCTGTTTTAGCATTTGCTAATGCAGAATTTCATCACATTGGACTAAATTACTTCTCAAACATGAATAATATATTGATATGTCTTTACACATTTAGCTCAAGATCAAGGAAATGTACTTGTGTTGAAGCAAAAGCGTTGACTCTTCCTGCTTATTTCCAGCTGACTGTCACCAACTGGGGCTGTATCGTGGTTAGCGCCGCATCCTCACAGCATGAAAGCTCCTGGTTCGAATGTCGGCTAAGGCCTTTTTGGGTTGAGTTTGCATGTTCTTCCATGCATACACGGGTTCTCTCCACTCTGTCCTCCTCTCACTGTCTCCAAAACATTTTTATTACTGCTGGTTTATAGATTGATTGGAAAAGGAAAATGGATAGATGGATTCAGTCGTTTGCATTACCATCCACAGGACAATATTTTTCAGAGTAAAGTAACAAGTAAGGATAACAAATGCTACAATATAGATAAGCTTACTTAAGTTTGAATCTTCAGTTTTTAAAGTTACTGATGATTAATTAATAATGTGATCTGCACATGTCACACTTTATGCACAGCACAGGAACTACAAATGTTTACTGGAAACTTGCAAATGTGTGGTCAAATAAAATGTCTAAGTACTGTCTAAAGGCAGATTTTGAAATATTACCTGGGTCAGTTATTAAAAATTAATCAATGAATGAAGCAATAAATTCATAAATATAGATAAATTAATAAATAGAGAAAGCATAAGGGACTATTATTAGAAAAAGTATACTTTAGAACAGTAAGGACAGCAGTATAGTACGACTGGACGGAGGGAGCAACAGTGTTTTATGTAACCTACTGTTTAGTTTTAGCAGTCATACTGTGGCCACAGAGTTTTCCGTAAGTGCCAGCTGGAGCTGTCACAGGTGACTACTCATTTAAGTCCAGCTGCTATTTTATGGGGGTTTAAGAATTCATGGTTTAGCCTCCACTTCAAAACAATGCATGCATAAAGAAAGAGAAACATTGCTGTCTGTGTCACTCTCACATCACGAGTGTATATTTTATGTATATGTGTTGCCATTCCCATGGAATGTAGCTTAAGTGTGATAAGAGTGTCTAAATATTGTTAGATGATGTTGTAAACGAATTGTTATATCCATGAAATTATCATGCTGCATTCTGCTTTCCCCCAACCCTTTACATATGACCTCTGCATGGGAACCAATTTATGTTTTTCCACGTTATGTTATATGTTATGTTATAGTTTATATGTGATGTTTAAGCAATGTATTATCACATTGTCACAAAAAACATATGGAAACAGAGCTTGAATTATCCAGTGGTCTCCACTTTGGCTCAGGATTTTTATTTTATTTCGCATAATCACCTAGAACTAGGTGATATGTCAAAAAAAGTATGATCACAATTTTATTTTCTCTGTTTATTTAGTTAGATCTTCATCATGATAGGAAGCTTATTATTAATATTGTTTGTGTGATTGTGCACTGATTGATTGTTTTACTGTGCTGTGCTGGGATAATAAAGATTCCTTGATCCTTTTCTGTAAATATACTAGGAATTACTGCAACATAAAACCAAATATGGTTAAAGTTTAGATGTTTTTAGAGTTGTTTTGGGGTGGCAGCTAAAACTGATGAGATAATTCTTTTCTGTTAGACGTTAGCAATGCAAGAACGATCTCATCAGACTATATTTTCTGGTGATTAAACAAATTGTGTTTTTACTGTTCACCTACCAACAAAAAACTTTAGCCATTTGAGCACACTCATCTACTTCTACACTGGTCTCAGTTTTCTTCCGCAGTCTTCTGACAGTCCCCCCCCCCCCTGCTTTTTCTCGTTTTGGGTTTTCTTGGTGATTTGCAACAAGCTTGGAGGTTCATTACCATCAGCAAGTGGAGAGTGTGCTGAGGGATACACGTCTCTATAGATGGATTGGCTATAAATGTCTCATGCTAATGACTGATACTGACCCAAATTTAATTGCAGTCTGATTTTGAGATTGTTCCATCGTCCAGTCCGTTTCCACCACTAAAATTATGTGTCTTAACCTTAAGTGATGAGTAAAACTTTTGCCTACTAGCATTAGGTGTATGAACACATAATGGGTACACTGAGTGAAAAGGCAACTAGGGGGATAACAGTGGTTTGTGATTATACATTTGTTCACAGGATCAATTGAAAGGATCCATTTGTTACTTCTACAATTGCTCAGAAACAAAGAGTTACACAAACAACCATAAAAGAAATATAGAAGCATTATATTCAAGTTTGCCTTTGCCACCCTCCATGCTCTTCATATAGTGTGTACAGAGAATAGTCATTAGCAGTTTAGCCTCCTCCAACCTTTGGAACTACTTTCCAGTTGATAATACACTCTGTTCTGGCTGTTCGTCATGCTTCTTATTGTTGTCTAGATCCAATTCATGCTCTGACATACACTGCTAGATGTGAGTTGTAGTCATGCTCATTAACATAGTGGGTTTGTTAAAGTTTTGTTTTTATTTATTTATTACATTTAGTGAGTTGTTATAACTTCTTGATTGACAACAGGACCTGTGCTTTTTCTTGAGTCCCCAATGTGACAGTATTTCTATAATAGTTAATAATTGTAAGGATAACTAAAAGTACTGGAGGTAGCATGAGTCAGTGTCTGCAACCCACAAAAGTTGCTCATGTAGTTTAGGGAGGAGATATCTCAGGAAAATCCATTGTCTCATCAGTAGCATGCCCAGACGTTGTAGGGAGTGCATGCAGACACATGGAGGCCACACACACATTCTGAAGCTCATTTTCAATTGTCTTGAGGAATTTCACAAAAGTTAGATCAGCCTGTGATCTGATCTTTCCGCTTTTATTTTGACTATGATTCTGAATGCAGACTTTGTGGGCTAATGATTTTGATTTCAATTAATGTCTCTTATGGCATTTTGTTCTCAACACACTCCACTATGTAATGAATCAAAATTTTTAACTGGAATATTTCATTCATCAACACCTAAAATGTGTTGTTTAAGTGTTCGCCTTACTGTTTTGAGCAGCGTGTTATGATTTAATTGGAGGGTGAGTAAGACTATGTTTTTATTCTATTATTTACTAGGGTCCGGTAATGCTCCCAATCAGGTGGCTCTGGGGGCCAATGGGAGGAAAGTCATCGAACGCTAGTAGGTTTTAGTCATTATAGGTTTAAGTTGGTAAAGAAATGGGTTGGCCCTCAAGCACAATATTTAATTTTTCAATGTTAAGCGGAGTGTTATAAATAGTGAGTAAAAGCATACTGTATGTGCACATTGACCTAGAACACAAATTAATGTTTAGGTGCTTAAATTGATACCTAAGGGCCAAATTAATTCAATCTATGTTTTTTTTTAACATTTCAAAATATTAAATGACATTTTTTTTCCTTTCCTTTGATTTTTTTTTTTTTTTTGTGTGAGGTTTATCTGTATGTCTACACTTGATTTGACTTGACTTTATAAGAGAGAAGCAGGTTTAGTCATCTGGGTTCAAAATCCTGATGAATCGTTTATGCTTATTTTATAATGTTGCATTGTAGGTCATGTCGCTGTTATAATAAGTTTCTTCTTACATCAGAATTTGTCATATTTCTGCCAGGTTTATATAATACCAGTCTCAAACAAAGATATTTTAACCAAAACAGACACTTTTGGTGTCATGACAGATAACTCACTGTCTTGATTTAACATCCATAATTCACTCCATCAAGGCACTTACTGTCTCGGAATAAATGGGAATATTTAAGCAAACAGATATATGCATTGCAGTGTTTAAATAAGTAATACTTCTCCTTCAGGAGAGTTTCGAATCAAAAAGTGGGGGAGAGAGCAATCCTGTATACAAGTTTGATGCACCAGCTCACCAGAATAACTGTTTTATTTTTCATGCGTTTGCCATCCATTAGCCATGTCTTTGACCTAGGTTCAAACATACGGAAATACACTTCTTCAAAATGTTAAGTCAAACTGAACATTTACTTTGCCATCATGAGTTACAGTATGCAATGATGCATATGGATGCAATGCATCACAAGATTTACAGATTTCCCTGAAGAGCAAGTTCTTTCAAGGTTAGCTGCTGAAACCATGCAACTGTGACAACTACTTGCAAAGGAATATAGAATTATTATGTTCAAGTATTATTTTCTGAGGTGTAATTTCTTCATGTTTTAACAACATCAGTTACATCACCATAACTGTTTTTACTATATATTTAACTATTCATTTTATTTGCTGGATCATCTATGGCATTAAGCAGTAAAACATTACATACTCCGCAACATGTTCTGTTCAGTTGAGTTCTGCCTGAGAGGTGCTTTAAGTTTGGGCCCGAGCTTGGAGAGCTTCCTCTTCTTCCAAGCTCTTAAGCCAGTCTCCTGCTCTGGCCCATGATTTCCTCACTGAGCGAGCTCCAGCCACGCTTTTTCAAATGCTAATGATAACCAGCGCTGAAAGCTTTAAATTGGGCCATGCAATTCAGCCTGTGGTGTTTAGTGAGGCCCTGCTCGTGTTGAAGACCATGGTCTTTCCCCCTGCCCCCCTCTGCTGTCTTTTGTGTGCTGCAGTAATAGGCACAGATGTTTCCCTGGCCTCACACAGGGCCACTTTCCCCCTAATCGCCACCTTGTATGCGGACGGCTTGCACCTGCCTCAGCAGCTCTTTCCTTATTCCTCTCTCTATCTCCATTTCTCTTACCCCCTCCCCTCTCTCTCTTTCTGTTTCTTTTTCTGTCCATCACTCTCCCAACCACAATGAGATGGCCTCCTTGATGCCCCTCAAATTTCAGACATTACTTCTACGGCGCCTGATTGTTTAAACATGGAATTACAGAGATGGAGAAGGGAAGGCGAGAGTTGGATAGATGGAGGGTGTAAAAAGAGGCCATGTTGTTTTTTTTTTTTGTTATTTTTTTCTATTTTTTTGTGATTTTGGAATTGGTTAAAAACTGAGATGTGCAAGCCACTTCTTACTCCAGCTAGAGAGAATTTGAAACATAATATCCTTGTAGCAGTGCAGCCAAACCTCAATGCTGATGGTGCATTTAGACTGCCTCCATCTATTGGACTAGTGGATTGAGGTGCTCAGGGAGGGGTTAGGAGGGTGGGATGGGGGGGGTAGTCAGGCTTAAAAATTGGACCAAAGTGCATTTTGCTTCATAGCTCCTGCGGTGGAGTGTGATTTACCGTCATCTTCAAATGGTGCTTTCAAACTGAGTGTGGAAATGTGTCAAAATTTGGTCTCTGCGGGCACCTGGGGGGAAAAAAAAATCATATTCCTCTCACTGATGTTTTTCCAGCAAAATAAATTTAGTAAGTATCTTAATCACCTTGAAATGAGACCACGGCAGGTGCCAGTGAGGGCTGATAGCACATTTGCTGTGAGTTATGTTAGAATTCAAAATACGGAAAAGACCTTTTGTGGTAGTATTTAATGAAAAGCAGCGAGAAACACCTCATTACAAAAGATCACATTGCATTGCATTTACCAAAATTTTCCTCCCACTTGTCTTCTGACGTTTACTCACTTTTTTTGTGACAGGCATTGCAATCGTTTTGGTCTCCATTTACAGTGCTTCTCTTTTCAAAGGTGTGGCTTATTTTCACAGCATAATAAAAAGATTTGTAGATGTGTTGTTGTCATCCAGTCTACTGAAAGAACCTCTGTGTTTCATGTTTATTACATGATTGGAGCAATAATGCAAAGGTGTAGAAAAGAAGCAGGAACAGGCACAGCCAAGTGTGAAATCATTGAGTTTTCTCTGGTGACTTAAAGGTCCCTTTCCTAATAGGGGAAAAGAAGCCTGTTGAAGGCCAAATAATTGATCATTAATTGATCATTACTACAGAACACTACAGCAAGATGTTAAAATCAATGTACTGTAGTTTTGCTGTCTTCCGACACATATGCTTCTAATGCAATCTTCAGCTCAAAGGAAGTCGAGGCAATGATTGCTTAGAGAGGAGAGTGGGAAAAAGCATTGGACACTTTGTGACATATTTTGACAGTTTTATGACTCAGTAGAGATCTTTTTATTGCGCGTCTTCACTGAGTGCATCATACTGTAATCATAACTTAACCATGACCTTGTCCAAGCATGGGGTGCGAAACAGAGACTGTGACATTGCTCATGATGCAACACGAGGCGAGATAAGAACCCATGGAGGTCGCTGACTTGGATTTTTTTTTTTCTCATCTGCATCCCGAAACAATAGGAATTTGTTCAGTTTTGTAAGTGAAATTGCATCAAAAGATGGATTTAAAAACTGTTGAACTCATGGGGTTTCGTTGTCAGTCTACATGAAATAAATATTCTGATATGTGATGACAGCTTTGCTAAAGTTAAAACTTTACAGTAATCAGTACCTCCCACACACGAACACACACACATACGTGCTATGCCCAGCACACTCAGTGCAGCATGATTATTCAGCCTTTCGTCAGATGTTTGATTGCTTCTCTCAAAGGACAAAGCCTTGCAGTAGCTTGCATGCGGGATAATTAGTGTTGTGATTGTACTCAATAACCACAGGCCTGTCTGCAAGAGCCCATAGGCCACTTTGGTCAGTTTGACTTGATGCACACCAAAGGAACTTGCACTCACTGAGCCAATCAAGCATATTATTGCAGGTTAGGGTTTTGATTATATATTTATGCGGCACATGTATGACAAGAATGCTGATTCTGTAGCAGCAGCACCTTCCAGCTGCTGAATAGCCTGATTTATATTCAGTGGAGGCCAAAAACTTGCAAGGTTAGAAGGCAGAACATTGTCACCAGATCACTTTTCACTTGCTCAGTTAATGTGATTTACAGCTGTCATACTTTGTGGGTTTAATTGAAGCTCATTTATTTTGATTGAAATTCATAAAATTGATTGTTCAAGAGCTAAAGATAGATTAAGAGCCTTGCTTTTGTTCAGTGCTACTTGATATATGTGCATGTAAAACGTCTGGAGTGTTACAAAGTTTACATGAAAGGGAGTGATCCCCTCTTCCTGATCTGCCTGAAACGCTTCATTTGAGACCCAGCTTTTCTTTGCTTCGACACACAGTTGCACACTGCATGCTCAGTGATTAGGTTGGCACATCCCGAACAATGAATGAGCAACTGAGCAAGACACGTTGCAGGAATCAGAAAAATGTATTATTTTCTTAACATCAAAGTAAGCAATTCTCTTTTAGTTTATTCCTAAAATAGGATCACAATGTTGTAAATTATGTTAATATGGACTTTTTAAAAAATAAAATCTAAATTAACTGAGTTTTTTTTTACACTACTTATCTCTAATAACAATAGAAATAATTGGCACAATCTGTAATCTGCTTAAAGGTAATCTGGCTGTTTTATTCATGGGAAACAAAGAAAGAGTTAATAAAGAAAACTATACTTAAATGTTTGATATACGAGTCTTTTGTGTCCATTGTGGTTCACAGGGACAAATTTGCATTGCATGATTAGGTGATCGACATATTTCTCTGACATCCTTGTGTCAGACTGCACATTTAGAAAGTCTTTGCAGGCCTTAATGAATATTGAGTGTTCTATCTCTTTTGCCTTCCAATTAATGAATAGATGTTGGTAATTATTTGACCAATGCCTCTATCTCTCATGACATGTCCCATATCCATCACTAAGTTAAAAATAAATTAAAATCAATACAGCTGGCAGACTCTTAGGACAGTGTCAGTGCTTCCTATGGAGGGACCCTTGCAGGCCTGAATAACAACTATTGATCCCCCTTGAGGAATATTCTCTTTTATCACCTCCCCTCCTCGACATGCACATGCATGCACACAAGTACGCACACAAACACAAGATAAGTGTTTCTTTTCCCTCTTTTCTCGTAGTTGCATACATTGGCAGCCACTGACAAAACCTCTTCTTGTTTACTCTTATCATCCCATCCCATGATAAGGAATGCAAAAAGATGGGAAAGTCGAAAACAAAAAGGCAGAACTGGTTCAGATTAAAGCTGACACGGTTGTGATTTATATTTCAGAGAACTCTTTCTCCTGTCCCATCCCCTCTGTCCCCCTGTACGGTAGGTGGCCATTGTGTAAACAGCTCCTTGAAAAACAAATGGCTCCCTAAATCGTTGTAAAGAGCTGTGGCAGCTCGATGCAACTAGAGGCCCAGGGAGAGAGGGGACTGGAGATAACGTGTGTCAGCAAACATTGACTGGGTTTTATCACAATGAGGTTTCTGTGTTGGAGGAGCCAAGAGGCTGGCCAGCAAATCGTCCTCCACCGAGAGCACACATTCCTGCAGGTCAGGGCTCAGGGTTATGTGTGTGTTTGTGTGTGTAAGTGTGCAGAGGGACTCTGGGTATGTTTACACTCTAGCCAATTTGACGACTCGGAGAAAAAGCTGCATTTTAGTTTTTTTTTTTTTTTGGCTTTTTTTTCCTCGCCCCCCTGCTTCTTTCTTCCTCCCCTCCTCTCCTCTCCTTACACAGTCGGCTAACTTTGTTTGCTGTGACCTGTGATAAGCTAGACGGAAAAGCAGTGTTTGCAGTTATAACTGTGATGACCATTTGTTTACCCTTATCTAAACTGCGTGATAAATCACAGACGAAAAGTAACATCTGGTGTGGTAGGAGTCGAAGAGGAGAGGATAACTGTTTTTTTTTTTTTTTTTTAAATGGAGGGGTCACTCTCAACTGCCGGAGAAAGGGTGAGAGTTTATTGCTCAAGGACAGAACAGGGAATTAAGTTTCACAGAAGCATGAAGGGGCATACTCTCTTAACAAATGACATCTGAGGAGAAAGGCACACTAAAAGCACTCAGGGTGATTCCGCTTCAGCTGTGAGGTTAGCCTGGAGGCATCTTTTCATCTTGGTTCATGACTTGGGAGTTTTGCTCCTTGTTCTGCTTTAAGTGTTTCTTGCTCTGTTCTTCTAGGGTAGCAGGTCTGATCTCAGTGCAACAACGCCAAAGATCCACTAACATGCAGTTACAAATCCCAACCAAAAGATGTCAGCATTACAAGTTGATTTCCTCCCCTACCTCTGCTGTCTGTGCATTCAAATTCACAGCCTCAGACGCTGCATTAAGACACAATTAGCAATGCAAAAAGCATGCTGATCCAAGATTTACTTTGATATACATCATTTATGTTAATGCGATTTTTTTTTTTTTTGATCCCCCAAGGGAAAGCCTCTTTTTTGTGTCGCCCCTCCAGGGAGGTCAGAGGGTTAGGTCAGATACAGCATAGCCCCCTCCTACTATCACCTCACTAGGAGCTGGTACAGACCGGCTGTCTTGTTCTGTGATGCTTCATCAGGGTGGATATGTCCTGACACAGGGGTTTGAACCCTGGCCATGTGAATGAAAGCAGTCCCTCTATGGATTATGCCACAGTTGTACATGGAAATGAAGTAAATCACAGTCAGTGGTTGTGATTGCTGGCATGTTGGATTTCCTTAGAGCTGCTTAACGCTGTCCTGTCCGTAAATATTGCTGCTCACTCTTTACATTGCATAATGCCAAGCGCTTAATCCTGTTTAGCCGTCAGGCCTGTGATAACTCCTGGGAATCATGGCTATCGTTATCGTATTTATCCAGCGATGACAGATTAGTGAGTGTTAAATGCACTTCACATACAGTTGACATTTTCCACATTGGTAAAATGTGTTTTAGGAAGAACAGTTGCAAACGGAAAGTGTTTTTTATTGTCAAAAGAAAAATTAATCAAAGTCCAATCACTGCATGCTAACATAATATAACTTTTGGCTACAAATCTGATACTGTAATAGAGCCACGTTCATACAGACTTAACTTACATACATACATAACTTGCAAAAATAAACAATAAAAAAACAAAAAACAAACAAACAAAAAAAAAAAACAACATTTAGATACACCACACCCCATGACTGCTGCTTGTGATGAAATAAGACCAGTAACAGTTTGTTGTATTACCATTTTTTTATCATGCACTTTGACATAATAGCATGCACATATTTTAGGGATTGTCTTGGCAGCTGTTGGTTTAGCCTACCGAGGGTTTAAAAGGGTCCAGCGTGGAATTGTGGGCTTTTTCTGTTCAGTCATATGAAAGAAGGAGCTGTTGGGATAATACTCATGAGCTCCTACACACACACACACACACACACAAATAGGCACAGTCTAAGTAGCTGAGAGTGCAGGATGAGTCTTTTCCTTCCAGGCAAGGGCTTGTCTGAGAATCTAAGAAGCAGCCAGGAAGGCACAAGGTGGAGACCTCTTCAGATCTGGCTGCTATTAACAGTCTTGTGATCTGCTCTTGTTTACCTACTTTCACAACACTGGTACTTGGGGCTGTGTGGAGCATGGGACGCGGGGCCCAGCCTCTTTGAAGTGAAGTTGATCCCTCAGACTACACTCTTGGTAATTGCATCGTCTTTCTTCTCTTGCACTCTTTCCTCTTTGACCCCCCTGCTTTCTCTGCTTCCCCTTTTTTCCATTTTCTTCTCCACCAGATGAGATTTGTAGGATGCAGATGGGTAGCTTTTAAAGTGACTTTATACATCTTCACATGTCTGCTCTGATCTAATAGATAATAATGATGATAATATAACAAAAATGAACATGTATACAATAAAATCTATAAACTTTACAGGCGTTCCCTCTTTTTTGCTGCTCTGTGATTCTCTGTAGCAGCTTTAGACTATCATCATAGAAAAATGGAAGCAAAGCAGCATGAATACAGAGTAGAAACGTCCATGTTAACCAGCCGATTATAAAAGCTGCCATTTGTTTGTGCACTTTCTGAGTTTTGATGAAGTAGCCGCACTGACAGTTGATTTGAATTTTTTTTTTCTTTGTGATGTTTGCTTCATCCACTGTCACTGCTGTGTTCTGTGTTCAGTGGCGTGGAGCATGGAACACCTGTGTGTCGTTGTAATTACTTTGATTATACCTACTTTGGAGTATTACTGCAGTCTGGAGAGAGGGTTCAATTTAACCTGCAGTGAATTTCAATTCCAACCGAAAAGAAGACAACATTTAGCTTTCAGGAATACTTGATCAGTAGAGGCATATTCATATGATTACATGCTGTGATTTTGTGTGTGACTATAATAAGCTACAAAGATATGAGTTAGACTGTGGAGTTCAAGGTTCTTACTTTCTTTTGCTTTTGATCAGTTTGGCGTGATGGGTATTGGTCTGCATCCAGACATATGACAGTCCAGGGGGCCTCATTGGTGAAATCTGCTCTCCCAAAAGATGCCAGGTGCCTGATTCAGAACAAATGCTCACAAACGTAAACACAAACACACTAGAGAGACCCTGCAAATATGCATGTGTGTGTGTGTGTGTGTGTGTATGGTTGTGTGAGTATACTTCTCTTTGGGTATGAGAAGGTTGAGGGTGGCAGGTATTGAACTGCGTTGAAGTATAACGTGCAGTCATGGGCATCTCCCGGTTCATGACGCTAGTCAGAAAACTGACAAGCCAAAGCTGCTTTTTATTCTGCAGCTACAATGTAAATGCAGCTGCCTTCTGTCCCTCATGCAATCACCCCAGACCCACAAACTGCACAGGCAGTGGTTTGGTTTCCCTCTATTTCTCCTCTGCATTATCTTCTCCTGTCTGCCTATTCCAGCTTTATACTTTTGTCTTTTCTGTCTCTTTCCCTCTACTGCTCCCTCTTGTCTAGTTAGAGGGCAGATATACCTTTCTTGCCAGAGATCAGAAACGTACACTTTATCACTGCCATATATGGGGAGAGGTATTTTTTCCCACAGGGAATGCTGGCATGCAATTACAATGTTCTAGCTGCCCCAAACATCCTTCACAAAATATACAACATCCTGTTTTTGACTTACATGAGTTTATGATGTTTTACATGACACCCCAGTGTTGCTTTTTTACAGTGGGTGTTTCCTTTTGTATCTCTTTATGGTTAATTTACTCAACAAGGCAAAGCAAAAAGTCTATTTAAATTACTCATAGTTTATTTTCTTGCTAGCTGTGAAATATTTTTTTTTGTCTTTCCTGTAAAAAGCAATGCTTCCTAGGGGCTGTCTCGGATTTTTAAACATCATTGGTAAAAAAAAATACTAAAATTGAAGTCAGCATTGTCTTAAGTATGCATTTGTATTTTTTTCCTGTGTAAATACTCCTACTGAGATAGTGCAAACACACCTGTGATTAGTTGAAGGAAATTGCAGCCAAATAAATTGAACAAGTAAATGCAGAAAATTACAGATGACAGCACTTTGAGTTGTCTGGAAGCAGTTTTTAAAACCTGCACAAAGCTGCAGTGTGCCTGTCATACTAACCAACTCTCCACAGTCAGAGTGGTAAAGTGGGACAGATGTTGAGGGTTAGAGGGGCCCTCCGGGATATTGAGAATGATGGTTTGGCAGGGAGTGAAGGACAATAAAGGGAGGAGACGAAGAGGCCAGGGTCCTCCTTTCAGCACACCTGACCCAATCCTGCCCTGGAACCTGTTCAACTTCATCTGAAATGAAGGGAAGGTGCCCTTTGTCATGCCCAACATTAATTTACATTTACATTTACAAGAAGAATTTCTAAGAAGTATGAAGAGAAAATATGAGCTTCTAAAAAGATAGTGAAACCAAGGAGCACTGTGGGTTTTAAACATTAAAGACACTCTTGTGTAACACACCCTGGCAAGGTGGAAAACTTCAAAGTGGAAAAAAAAAAAAAAAAAAAAAACATAAAAGTGCATTCTGAAGTGTCCAGTTATCAATTCCCGATTCATTGAGAGATTGGATCAATAGCTGTCAACCTGAATTTCAGGAAATTTCTTTGAAGTGAGCAGTAGGATTACAGTAGATGTATAATACTGTATATTTTCCTTTCTTGGGACTGATGCCCCACAGACTTTGCAAGTATCAAACTTTAGAGTATTTTTTATTCCCTACAGTCCTCAAAACACATTAAATAAATGCAACATCAGCTGCTTTAGATTAGATGTCTTAGTTTAATCTTGAGTTTCAAATTTCAATAAATTAATAGTAATAGAAATGGATGCTAGATTTTTACTGATGGGGTGTGTAGCATTCTTTGAATAAAACAGCATCCTGTGTCTTTGGAGCGAAGGAGCGGTTTTGGCAGATTGGTATTCAAGTTATCGCTGGATGCTGCATAATTGTAGGGTGCAGCTGACAGAGCATGACAGACCTTCCATTGGTTTTACATTTCACAAGAGTTTACATACGCTATGTTTCGTCAAGTGGAAAATTGTTTTCTGCATGATGCCAACAGGTGGACTCATTAGAGAGTCAACATAATTATGGCAATCATTCCTCTCTGCAATTAGAAATATTGATCATTTACATATTATTCCAAACCATGGTAGAGTTTAATTTTTGTTTCACTAATGTTTCCAAAGCCCAAACATCTGTAGTAAACAGCAGTAAGGGTTGGCCTCATATACATGGTATGTGCTGTAGTTTTAGAATACCAATGTGGTAGAAGGGGAATTATAGCGTTACATTTATTGCATCTTTCTAGATATATGTTAGTGAAATTATTTTGACCTTAATAAGTACTGGTTATAAAAACTGGTAACAATAAGTGAAGTGCAAGTATTTAGGACTTGGACACAGATTTTATTTATTTTTATTTTTTTGTAACCCTAGACTTGAACATGTGTTTAGTAATTTAAAACAAAAAAGCAAAGAAACCTGGAGGAACAGGCGATCGATCTGGGACATGATTGCACACAAAAGTATCCCATAGGGGTGCTAATACCCAGCTGAGATGGTAGGTAATGCAGTGATTTTCTAGTTAACTGTCCTGGGAGTATGTGAGTATATTTCTAATGTACACTCATAAGTGTGGACCCAGCTTACATCCATAGGCTTGCCTTCATTTAAATGTTACTATTTGATATTTGAGAAACTTTATTACAGCCACATTTTGATTTGAGGCCAGCTTTGCAGAGTCTTCGCATACTGAACCAGCTTCATGAGGTAATCACCTGGAATACGTTCAAACAGTCTTGAAGGAATTCACAAGATGTCTGGGAACTCACAAATGGAGTTCCCTGACATCTTAAGCACGTCTGTGTTGCTTTTTTTGTCCTGTCCAGTCCAAACCATTGTAAAAAAAAATCTAATTTGTTGTTGTTGGTTGATTGTGAATTCCAGTTCATTTGATGTAACAATATTTTGCTTTGTTTGTAAAATTCACAACTGTAAGGGTGTTTTGAGTCATAACTAAATTCTGATTCCATTAATCACAAACCAGATGGGATGGCTTGTTGATGCAGAATGTTGTAGTTGAGATTCATTGTAAATTTGCCTTCAGTTTTAAATAAAACACCAACATTATCAGCAGCAAAGCATCCTCACACCATAACACTGCCTCCCCCATGCTTCACAGTTGGAACCATGCATGCTGATATTGACTGGTCTCCTTATCTGAGTTTTTTAAAGACACAACACAAAGAAATAAATTTTGGTGTAATGTCCACCTCTCCATTTCTTGACCCAAATAATTGTACTTTTGGTATTAGTCTCCATCAACAGACATTAACTTCACCATGAATACCTTACTAACACAGTCCAGTTTTGACATGTGTGTTTTATTTGAACCCTGTGAAAAAATGTCTGTTTCTAATCTGATGTGCCATTTGTCATTTTTCAGGGTCACTAATGAGCTAATCAGAACAGAAGAGGTGAGCCTTGGATGTGATTCACAGTAAGTGCTATGAAGCATTCTGGGCGTTCCAGGTAACAGGTGGACGATGAGTTCACACCTGGCATTACATTGTTTCCACAAGCATTTTTAGTGTCCACTTGTGATCGGATGTCAAATAAACAAAGCTTATGTCACAGTCAGCTGACAGCTGTGAAGCATTAACAGGTTTACTAATGTTTCTATACAATTACAAATACAATGACTTCATTGAGCCTATATAATTAGTTTTTGTATATGTCATATTTGCTGGAGTAGCATTCATTGCAGGTGTTTTTACAAATAGTTTGAATATTTCACATCAGTACTATCCACGTGTGATCTGATTAACCAGGACATGTCTTAGGAACAGGTCAGAGTAGGGCCTGTATGTCTGGTATTCATGAGGTTTAAAAATTTTGTAGATTGCATTGGAAAACATGAAGTTCTTATAGTAATTATAAGTTCTCTAATTTCTTTACTTAGATCAGCAGTTTCCAGAGTACGATACATTCTCATACTAGAGTTGATTTAGAAGTTTTACTGTATACAAAAACTGTCTTATGAAGCTGGTTAGGACAATGTGGTGCAAATCTGTCATCATATCTTTATGTGGCTGTTTAAAAAGAAAATATATAATATGGTGACAGGTGACAAACCACATATGGCACTATACACATGTCAACCTCAGGCAGATAGTAGTGTTGCTGTTACCTGATAATGATAAACATTGTTGTATTTCCAGAAAATATTCCTTCTAAGCTTGGCATGTATTACCTGTAGCTCATCGCCAATAGCTTCCTACCAATTCTACAGAGAGCAAGGACTCACTGGACAAGGTCATAACTTTGCATAAATGGGAAATTTGTTTCTACACCTGACTCACTGAACATGGTGAGCAACATTTACATGACTCCTGAGTCCATCTGGGCACTTAATGGCTGATTATAAATAGTTTAACCACCTCTGTCTAAACACATTCCTCAGCTACCTATTGCTTTCCAAAACATCTACATAAAAAAACGCATCACCCACTTCCTAAAAGGGAAGGCTGGTAAAGTAAGTTTGTTTGTATCAATAACATCTGCATAAAAAAATCATTCATGTGAACTTTTTTTTAAAATATTTTTCACATATTACCACCATTTACTCATTTGTGACATAATATTCAGGTACATCTGCATTGTAAACTATTTGATGAGACCATCTATAAATGACTCCAGCTATCTTTTTCATCATATCTTTATCAACATTAAAGATTGTCTTGCCAAGTAACAGTATTTTCTCTGGCAAATGAATTAAAGGAAAATTATGTGAGAAAACGAAGTCTACCCTCTTAGATACTATTATGCTCTAAACTGCCAAGGGTTGAGTTACCATGTGCATTTCAACCATTCTTGTCTTTTGACCCCAATGGCTCGCAGATGTTGACCAAAGCTAAAGGTTGGCTTGGGGCATTTTATTCCACTGCACTTTACCTTTCTTGTCTACCCTGTCTCTCACTTCAAGCCTCCCTGGCCTGGCCTCCTGGGTCAACTACAACACTGACTCGTTCCCAGCTTGTCAGCGTGTCAGGGTGCATGCAGGCGTGTTGGAGACGATAGAAAGACACCTCCACACACACACACTCATGAATGGCTTTCATGTTGTGAAGATGGTGGTTGAAGATGGTCATCTAAAACATTGCTCACATTATTCTCTGCCAAGAGAAAAAGAGGCAGTCCAGTGGAAATGAAATGACCCCTCTGGACCTGCTGTCATTGGACATCTTTGTTTTCTCCACCTGCTTTCCTTCACCAATAGGAAGTTCAAACCCACCTCAAAAACAGATTTCCTATATACATCTTACTTTAACTATATTTGGTTATTCCCTTGAGTTAAATAAAATCAAAAACTTCAGTTTGGATTTTAATTGCAGGATATTTGAAGCTGGTTTTACAAAAGGAAAAAAGTCTTCCTTTTTCTTTTTTTTTTTTTTTAAGCTGCCTGCTGGCATTATAGGTTTTGGCCTTTGAACAAATGTAGGGGCAGATGTCCTGGTGGACGTAACCACTGTGTCCCAGCTTTCAATACAGTATGGGTCTATGTCCAAAAAGGATTAGTGCCAGCTTCATAGTGTCAAAGCAATTACAACAATGGCATCAGTGTGGTTTGGGGGGGTTACAGCTGATGGAGTGTAAATGCCTGCAAAGGCAACTGCCGACTTGCTTTTCCTTGTCACCACCCACTTTCTAGCTCCATCTGCTCCTCTGGATCAGGATGGGCATTTTCTGACAATGGGTGTGCCATGTTTATCAGAGCCGTGGCAGTTCGGGCTGCTGTGTGTCTTTGATATGGCAGTCGGTCATCAGCAGCCCCTATTCAGAGCTTTATTTCCTGGCTTATAGTTGAATTATCATTATGTAAACTGTTTTATATTACAGTATTGAACTCAAGAGTCAGATGATTTGCAAGAAACAAGTAATTTTTGATGAGATTAGGTCTTAGCAACATTCTTAGTGGTGACTAATGGGTGCCAATCATAATATTATTTCTTCTATTTTACCTCTGTGCCTACAGGAAAGTGAAATGGCAATGAAAATCACAGAAATTTGATGCCAGTTTAGCCAATCATCAGTTCTTGCATGCAGTCAGAGGGCCTAAAATGTATATTTTTTCCCCACCCGTTTCTTTTGTGCCTATCTCTCATACTTAAATGTTCATGCAGCCACAGAATTAAAGCTGTCTTTGATATATTCTGTGGGCTAAGTAAGTTCATCAGTTGATGAAAAATGAATTGATGAAAAAATGTACCTTGAGTGTCCTGGACAAATACATCCATAAGCCACTTACATAGATAAGCTAAGTGGCAAACCTTACTCACTGCTTTTAATATGCTACACTGGTGCTCAAAGAAAGAGGGAATGCGGTACAGATATGATGTACCCTTTTGCTCTCCCTCATTAATCTTAATAAAACAATTGACCCCTGAATAGCTTATTCCTGCCCTGGACCATTAGGCTGCATGACCGAAGCTTTAAATATTAAGCAGGCTTTATAAAATTTAATAAAATGTTTGGTAAAAGGCATAAAGCACTACACACTCCTGGGCTTTTTCTTTTATCCATATGTTGTAATTGATACAAATGCTTATGTTAGGCAAAATGCTGCTTTAAGCTGTATTGTTGTTTTTAATAGTTGCCTTCACTTTGCATGGCTTACTGTTAGATGGCAGCTACATGCAAACCCAACATGATTTTACACTCTATTTGCATGATTAACAGCTCTGACACACTTGCAGTGGGGTTTCAGATTTATAGACAGTGACTTAAAATATACCAGTTGTTTTTTTTATTTTTTAAAAGTCTGATTTCTTTTTGGCTGCCCCGCCCCCTTTTTTTATTAGGTCTAAGGCACTGATCAAGATATTGGCCAAACTTATTTTTCCTTATATAATCAAAGGATTGCAGCAATAGAGTTCCTCAAAGGAGTAGAGTTATAAATAATTTTTTGTAGTTTTTGATTTAATTGAATAACTTTAAATAATAGCTTTGTTGTCTACAAAATCCCGCTATGAAGCTTTCTCCAAAGTGTCGTACTCTGGATTTGTTATTAAATTTATTTCTTAAACATATTTGCAAAAAAGCTAACAGAAAAGTACTTATTTTATGATCCGTCCCTTATAGATCATTAATGCTTTCCTGTATTTTTTGTTTTATTAAAACATAAAGAGCATAGGAGAGCAGAACAAATAGTTTTTGATCCATTTTTTCCCCTTTGCCCCTGTAAACTATTGCAGTGGTGCGCTGTGCACCGTACAATATACAGTAATTTGTCACTGATTAAAATTTCTGCTGAGCTTTGAAGCCCATACTGGGGTTCTGTGCTGAAGTGGTCTTCCTTGGTAAAAATTGAAAGCCTTTTCATCTCAGAGGGCTTAAAGGGTCAAAGGAACACCAAATAACCCTCCCTGTTGTTTTTTTTTTCCCCTTCAGAAGCTTGTAACAAACTGCGCCTTTGTCGGACGCGGCCCCTGTCAGGCCGGGGCTGAGGAGACTGCCCTCGGGTTCAGGCTTTGGAGACCCTGTCAGCTTCAAAATGGGGTCTGCTTTATTTCACCCCCTGACCTAAGGCCCAAAAAGAGCCACGCAAGAAAAACAGAGAGATATACGATACATCAAGGCATTGTGAAACTCCACAGCTGGGAAATGAGGAAGCTAGAAACTGCAAAGTGAGCAGAAAATGAAGTAGCTTATTGTAGAGGGACTTTTTTAACACCACCATTGCTATTTGGAGGTGTATCGAGGTTGCTACGCTGAGATTGAAGCCATACAGTTCCGTCTACTGGTAGTGATTTCATTGCAGCACAATGTGTATCATTGCATTGCTGAAATATGAATAGCCTGTTATGAAGGGGATGTTATCTGTCACAGGCTTTGCATGTAATTGACACCTTTCTTATTTTCCATCATTTACAAATAAAATAAATGGATACCACTGAACCAGAAACGTGGTAAGCTGATTAAAGCTTTGAGGGAACTGGTGTTCAATTTTATTAAAGAGTACATTTGAAAATAACGATGTGCAACATCAATGTATATATATTTAAAAAAAAATGCATGTTTGTTCCTGAATTGACATGGACAAAGCCTTTACATGCAAGACTTTCTGCTTCTTGGAGAAACTGGATCCATGAATTTCCAAAGTTTGGTGCATCTGCATTGAATAAATTAAACTGATTGACTCTGAGATGTTGATGCATAGACAATCAATCTGAAGAGGGACGACCCAGGGGCATCAGTGGAGATGCAAAGAGGAAGGGCCTCCTATTGTTTTGGGGTGGAACGTCAGCCTGTCCTTGACCGTGGGATGGCCCAGGCCTCTACACTTTGTGCCAGAACCAGAATATGGAGACAAGAACTCAGACGTTTGATATGGGAGAGCCAAGCTTTCAAGCTCAGGGTCAAGAGGTCATCATCGATCCTCACAAGTATTAATGAGTGAGTTTCAGAAAATGGTGGATGCGGACAGAAGGATGGAGGATATGAAAAATACAAAAGTAGGCATGAGTGCAGTGAGTAGCAGAGAGAAAACTGCAAAGCTCTGAGAGAATGGAGTCCAAAACCTGTTTCTCCAAGATAACAGAGATTGCCCTATGAAAATGCATCCATCACAAGGCCACTAAGCTGGGGCCTTCTTTTGTGTGTCTATGTCAGCAAGGAGCAAGAGCTGAGAGGGGAGAGGGGCCATTCTGTGGAGATGGAAACGGCGGTTAGAGAAGGGGGGAGACGGGAATAAGGGAGGAAAGGGTCGATCAGGCCAGCCTGGCGTGGACAAGTGAAGTGGGAACGCTCCATTGCTTATTCAACAGGGAGCAGATCTCTGAGAAGATAGAGGCCCACCAATCTTTTGAATGGTGGATTGGGGGAGGGGGGATTGGAGGAGCTGCAGCCGACACGCAGGAGATTTCTAATTTTACTGGTGAGGTCTGGGTTGAGGCGGAGCAATCTGGATTTGCAGAGAATGGAACAAGCTGGAAAGGTAGCGCTCTTGGTGTAACACCCTGAAGGTTAAAAGCTTGTAGTTCTTTTTAAGTAGGATTTTAAAAGTAGAAAAATTGCTTAAAACACAGTACAAATGACCTCTTTTTATCCTTCCCTTAGAATAAAATGGTTAACAATGTCATGATAAGATAGTCCTCAAACAGTTCAATCTCATACTATAATTACAGTAAAGTGTGCGTTGCAGACTTTCACTATTTCTTTAATGTTACAGTATGTATTTAAAGTGGAATGACTGAGCCTTTTTTCTTTTCAATGGTGAGTTTTTAAATCAGAATATAATGCATCTCCATCTCGCTATGCACCACAGATCAATGCTATCTACTGGACTGCAGGAGCAGGGTTGTCTGCTTTATCCACACTTGTGTTTTTTTTTCCCCCATCACCTGCTGCTCTCTCCAGAATTTCTAAGGAAACCTTCTCCCTGCCGTACATGTCACTGTGTGTTTCACGTCTTGATGTGAAGAGCAGGTTGACACAGATGAGCAACAGACGAGAGATAAGTGGGGGTGGGGTGACGAGCTCTGTGCCTGTGCTGATGACTTCTGTTGTGCATTGGAAGTGGCACATTGATGCATTCAAATGAATGTGTCTGCCTTCAACTTTTCGCTTTTTCTATCTCTGTTCTTTCTTTACCCTCAGGCTTTTTAATTTTCATTGGTCCTTCTCGCAGTTTCAGTCCATCCTGGAGACAGATGCACCATAGGCGCTTTAAAGCTGTGTAATGTATACATTATTCATATCACTCCACAAAAGGTGCTCATTAAACTTTACACGGCCAATGGAATAGACAGCCATAGATTGGAAGTGGTGCCCATATCACAAATGTCATTGTGGATTGACGAAGTCTAGCAAGGGGTTTGATTTGAAAATAGCTTTGATTTAACTCCCAAGCTATTTGCATGTCAATTTTACCATCCTCCCTTTTCAGCTGTCTATCCATTTAAGGGCTTGTGACCTCTATATACACGCATTAGAGAGAAGTTAAAGGTAAATATTGTCTTTTTGCATATTTCTAACATATTGTAGCTAATTAATATTTAATACAAGCATAATCCTTTTTTCAATGGAACATATGGAACATTTCTTCAATCACAAGATATACATTCATATATTATTGCAGTCAGGGTTTTGCATCAACACAAAACCACTATACATTTAAAATGTAAAAACCCATTTTACACAAATACAAGAATGTAACTGAGATTTTTTTTTTCTTTTTTAGGTCTAATTGCAAAGTATTAACTAAACAAGCTAACAAAACCACATTGTTATGGTTATACGAACTACTTGGCTGCAAGTTCGTTGCAGTCAGTGGCTGCCTGAGTTCCCTTCCTTAAGGGCTTATTTGAGCTCCATGTTTAATACGCATAAGAACAAAGCCTGTTGTCTGCATTCATTTATTGTGTTTCCAGTATATTTTCAGACAACATAAATGGGCATACATTTTTTTAAATGTCAAGCTGTGAATCAAAGTAGCTGTCAGTGGCCAAAATTTTTCCAGACATAAAGATGTTTTCATCCAGTGGCCTACATCAACTACATCATACTTGTGAACATGTGTACTTTCTTCTTCTATCTACCTTTTAAGGAGTTACTTATACCAAATGGTGCTTTAACACCTACCAAACAAAACTGGTACTGCAGTTTTAAAGCTCAGAGGATTCTCACCTTTGTCCATTCAGAGACACCATAGTAAAAATGGCAGCATAAATATGGCAGCTGCTATGTATGTGGACCCACAGCAAGTAGATATAAATGGTTAGCTCTAAAATAATAAAAACACAAGTTATTTAAGTAAAGTGATTAGATACCAACAGAAACATTGTTTTTAATGATACTACTTTTTTCTGTCATTGACCGCCACAATATATGTATTTGGAAGATTATGTGGACTGGTGACCTGTCCAGGGTGTACCCTGCCTCTCACCTGTTAAATATAGAGAATGATGAATGAACAAATGAATGAATGAATGAATGGAAGATTATGTTTTGTGGAAAGGATGGGCACATGGTCCAGTCACATTGGTCTGATAAAAATTGATTTCCAAAGAAAATTGGTCCAGAAAGAGTCTAGCATAGCTCTCATGTAATTTGAATGTTAAATGTGGTCTGCTCTTGGAAATGCAAGCTGCATCCCAGATATGTCAACTAATTCATCTTCTTGAGAGAGTTATTGACATGCTAGATGTTGGTCACTTCCAAAGCTTTTTCCATGATAAATCAGATTTAAAACCAATTAATACCCTCGTTATTATGCATCACAGCTGTTTAGACCATACATTGTTGCAGCCTTTTTGCAGCCCCCCCAAAAATAGCGTCTACACATTTTAATTAAAGGTCCCATATTATACACTTTATTCCCAATCTGAGACCATTCATTAATATCTAAATGAAATATTTCCGCCATGGTATGGACAAATCGACCCTCAGTTTGAGTGCAGCGGCTTCTCTTCACCTCCCTCTTTTTAGCAGCTTCAGAAATGTGCCGTTTATGGTGGGCGGAACCCTGGTGGAGCAGCTCAGCTGTTGGCTCCGCCCATCGCATCGCCCGTCATGAGGTGATTGACAGGTTAGGCCTTAGCGGTAACTAGACGCTGATTACAGCGTAGTGAAGGATAAACAAACGCAGACAGTTACCCCTGTTTACATGGTAACTGAAATCAATAGTAATATCCCGACCCAAACCGCGACGCACGGAGAACACAGCTAGCTACGCTCATCAATCTGATGCACAATGGCACCGGATACAAACAGTAGAAACAGTGACTTGGCTACATTTACAACAGTGCTAATATATTTTCAAGCTATCAGACTAATAAGGCCGAAACGATAAAATAACTGCCAGCTCTTACCTCTCCAGCTGTGTCACGGACAGTTGGTATTGAACCTGGCTTCAGCTTCAAACGGTTGGCGAAGCCTGCTTTCCATGCCCCCATGTTGTGGAAACAGTCCTCTTTGAAATGCTGGCCACAGACATGCAAAACCTTTGGAAGTTTTCCGGGTACATTTCCTCCAAAAATAAAATGAATCCACTCAGTCCTCGTGGGTTCAGTGGATGGAAGTAAAAAAACGTTTTCGTGTTCATTTATGCAGCCACAAACAGAACAGTGCTTCTGTCGCTTAGCCATGTCCCCTAACGAGGGTTGCCGAAAAGGATAAACACTGGGCGCTAGGTGATTTTTAGAGGGCGGGCTTTGAGAGCCGGTTGGCGGGTCCATCGCTCTGTGGGGAGTGGTTATTGTCCCTTATGACGTCATAACGTACACGCTTTCAAACTCGCTCAATTCAGCGCTTACTTCCCTAGAGGTGGAGCAGGGGGGAGAGAGAGCGCCTGAAAGAGTTTCACACTTACGGGTCTCCTACACATGTGGGGGGACCAGTATGACTGTTCCAAAACCATTAAAAAGTGAATTTTGCATAATATGGGACCTTTAATATCTTTATTAGTTTAAAGTGGTAAAGTTTTCTGAAATTGTGTCACTTTATAAATGCTTGTGAACATGTACATATGTATAAACCACATATGTAATTCAACATCAGATGCATCTTTAAGTCTGCCCAAACCCCAGCTGTGCTTCTCACAACACAAACAAGCTGCCATGGAGGGCCCTTGCGGCAGGACACACTTTCTTTCTCCTTGGCCTGAGTCTCGGCAGAGCATTCATCCCTCAATAATACAACACTTAACCCTCCTGTACTGTCCATAAAAGGCTGCTGGCAGGTAAAGTAAGCTGGTGGGACTAACAAAAGCTCAGTGCCGAGCTGAAAAAAACATGCACACAGGGAAATGAGCTGTCATTACAGTAGCAAGGCAGTGTTCAGGCACTTCTCTGTATAGGCTCATCGCTTCTGCTTGCAACCCCGAAGGTGCTCTTCCACTCATAAATACATAATTACGCCCACCGCCCGCCATGATGATTTCTGTTTTCATCAGCTGTCAGAAATGACCTGAATTACCCATCACTGTTTGACCCAAATGCAGCCGTTGGATATGTTAATCACAGCTTACATAACCACTCAGCCCTCTTTTTTCCACTGACTTAAACTGTGTGCACACATATGCCTGAATCCTCTTTAAATAACACCTGTCACAAACACAACAAAACAGAAGAAAAATGAATAAGAGAAATGTATTTTGCTTCCATAAATTAACCTTGACTTTTGCATTTGCATTAAACCTCAAGTGTTTTGAGGTTTATTGTTGAACATGACAGAGAAGGAAGAAAAATGGAAAAAAAGGCAGATGTCCTGAACACTATGACCCAAACTTATTCAATAAGCAGAGTAAAGACAAGCTTTTTCTTTACTTTTTACTTTTCTATCTTGTTAAAATATTGTGAGCTGTGTTTAATTATGTATTTATGTAGATATTGTCAAGATAGTTTTAACAGGTGTAAACAGCTTTGTTTTCACACTTTTCTCATTCCAGTGAAGCTTTTTAATGCTGAGGCTGTTTATCTGTCTGCCTAGTATGGACTGAACTGAGATGATGGTCTTGGACATGCAAAGACTTGCAGCTTTAGTTTCTTGATGCTTCATGTTGTACCTTACACCATACCAAAACCTGATGCTTTAAATTGAAGTATTTTCTGATATCTTCGAGTTTAAACCCATGTGGCTGGGACAATACTGTTAACTTCATTCCCTGAACTGCATTTATATCACTAATCTTTACTCAAGCCATTGAGATTTACATCAATATATTATGACAAAACCGTTTCAAGTCCACGTAGATTCATAGCTAGTGGTTATTTAAATGCAAGGTAAGTTGTTTGAATAGTGTAACAAAGTGATTGCTTTGTAAAAAGTACCAGTTGTTCCCGTATATTACATTATCTCACTCATATATCTCATGTATGTGGTTGTAATTAGACACAGAATTTCATCAGTTAATCAGGAGGAACAAACGAGTGAAATTTCTTGCTGTCAGCGAGGAGCATCAAAGCAACAAGTTGTAGAGAAGGCATTTTTTTCCCCTCAGTGTTATCTCATTAGCAGTAATTATAACAGATATCATCCTGTATTATTGTGTGAGCCAACATATCCTGAAGCTAAAGTCCTTCCCCCAGCCTGTTTCCACATACCACTGGTTAGATTTCTCTCTGCCATCTTATTCTTTGCATAAACAGTGCCTGCAGTCTAAGTCTGCTCTGATCAAAGGGACAAATCTATCCAGGAGCAATCAGGTTGCTGCGCTAGCCTCGGCTGCTGACAACTCCAGGCTCTTTGATCAGAAATACATCATCTTCAGCAGGCTGGCTGCTTGGATGCCTTTGTCTGGGGCCAGGAAATAGGGGAAGTGATAGCTCCCTTTTGGTGCTCCTCTTCGCTGCTACGCCTTTTGGCAGGCAAGATGAAAGCTACCCCAGTTATAAGGGAAAATACCCCCAATGAACTGAGTGGAGCTTCTGGGGTTCAGTGAGAGCTTCCATCCCCTTATATCATCTCTAAATCTCTATACGCTGTCTATGCATAATGGTACAAAAGATATTGTCAATTTCTCTTTTCTGCCGTGCTGTCTTTCTTGGTGAAATGAGACTTTGGCTGAGATAGTGTGCCAGTGCAATTGAGGTCACATCCAAAAGCATCCATCTCCCTCCTCCCAATTCAGTAACTGCAGTTCTGATAACATGGTCGTCTCAACAAGGAAAAAGAAAAGTGAATGCCTGGGCCTCTGAGCACACCTCCTCCCCTCTCCCTCCCCCTGCTTTCAATCCCTTGACTGTGAGCTAAAGTGATTTTATTTTATTTTTTTTCTCCACACAGCTTGAAGAGGTGGAACAGGAGATGCTGAATGATGGACAGGTGTGCAGGCATTGTGCTGTTCTGCTCTGCACCGGAGGAGATCATGGATTTGCATTACAGTCCCACACATAAAACACAATCTACCACACACAAACACACACAACCCCATCCACATACTTACTGTTCCACCCCTATGACTGCACCGTCTCCCACATGGCAGCCCACTCCTAATCAAGGAGTGAGCATTTATCTTACTTCCTGTCTTTTATAGGGGTGGAGTGTTATCTCCAGCTTGTGGTACCAGCTCACCTGAGCTGACCTGAGAGGGAAAGCTATCACACCACTGCACAAGCTTTACAAGCCTTCTCAAAGGATTTCAAAATCACACATTACCTCACAGGGAATATACATCTCCCTATGTTAAAGAAGGTTTTATGAAATGGACCTCACCTTGTCAGCTGTCACGCTTAGCTTATATCTGAGGCTCAGGCAAATCAAACCAATAAGAACATATTACCCAAATAGTGTTTTTCACCTCTGTTCAAGTACTCAGAAAAAAGCAACAACACCCTGTGGAGCCGGCGCTGCTTATAGGTGTAATCCCTTGCGTCAACAGCCTCAGAAGCATATCAGGTGTCTTTAAGCTCATCCACCTGTCAGTGAGCTTTTCCAGCAATTACACATCTGTCAAGTGTCACCTATCTCAGCTCTCACTGACACAGGGTTATGTCAAGCAGTCAGCCATTACAGCAGCCCAAAATGGAGTCTGCATTGTTTAGAGCCAGCAGGAAGTAGCTGTGGCATGGAAGAATGAACAGGGTCTCCATAGTGTGACTGGAAAGCCAAGCTAACATTTTGCTTTGGATATGGTGGGGGCATCTGTCCAAATCTCTTTCCTCATGTCTTCTCATATTTCTGAGAGCTGGAATGGCAGCAAGGTTTTTTTTTTTTTTTTTTTTGTTTGCTACACCAAGCCTGGAGACCCATCCGGGCTGCTTAAATCTTTGCCCTGGGCTAGAACTTTTATATGCATGAGCTTGAGTTGACCTGTCTTCAGACTGTGAAGAGGGCTATGCAAATAAGAAAATCAGGCAGAATCTTGAATATGATTTCAGGTTATTCATTTTCATGTGATTTATTACTTCATGTTGGTTTTAAATAAATTCAATGGGTTTGTTCAAGTTTCGCTGTGTTGAAGATGTGAGAATGAGTTTAATTTCAGATAAGTATCCCGACCTTTTTATTAATGAAAAACTGAAACCATGAGATTTTACTAGCGATGTGGTTGGCTTTTGGTCAGACATCCATTAACCTAATGTCTTGATAACAATCAAAAAACATTTGTTTCTCCAGTGGTTTGTTACCACAATTGCAACACAGGAGAAAAACACATATCCTCATTTTAATTTCTTGAAAATCAAAGATGATAACACTCAGAAGTAACTGCAGTTGTAGTTTACCCTTTTCTTCGTGGTAATTGTTGTATTTATTAAGGGCTTTTATTAACTATGTAAGGTGCTGGGAGGCAAATTTTTAAAGTTCAGTTCTTTAAATGACTTGATGGAGTGGAGATAAGTATTGAACCCTCCCTGCATGTTCTTCCTGTGCCTGTCCGGTTAAAGTTTGAATTGACTGGGCCATTTAATCAAACCACTTCCTTTTCTCTAGCATTCATGTGAGGGGAATTCAGTTATCGACTGCTGTGTTTCAGATGTCACCTGGTTGATGGCATTCATGTGGCAGTTGAAATGGCTATTATGCCACAGATCAAAACAACTGACAAATAATTTAGCTAGTGACAAATCACTACCACGTCAGTACTCATACTGAGCAGTGAATTAGACACCTATACACATCTGTCTGTATAAAGTGCTGTATCCTTTATTGTTTCAAATTAAAAGGCAAACACTATTTTTTCCTCATTACTCTCTGTTAACTTATTCTTTTTTGTGTTTTTTTCTGGGTCAAAGCCTGGTACAGGAACTGTATAGTATGTATAAGAGTTCCCAGGCCAGCTGGAGTCTAGTTAAATGTATATACATGGGTGATTAGACTCAAGGTCTATTGGTCTGGGTTTATGTTTCAGTTTATCTATCAAACTAGCAAGTTTACACATATTTTAAAGATCTGGTTTACTAATGCAATCATTTGTTGTTTTGTTTGTTTTAAATATCACAAAAGTGAGGCTCCAAAGTTGAACAAAGAGTTCAACAACTACATTTCCAGATGTTAGAGCTGAAACTGGAATTTGCCACAGAAGCAACATGGACATCCTGCAGGTACATAAAAATTAGAAAAATTATTTTTGTTTTCCTAATGCATGTTCAAGAACAAATTCTTGAAAGGTGACATAAACTAGGAACTAGACAAGTCTTACTGACTGCCATAGTGTCAATACTCTGCAAAGGATTATTGCACAGATTCTTTTGAGGTCTTCACCCCTGAGCCTTCTTGAATATTTCAGTGTAGATTATTGTCTGAGAGGCTCATCGTGTTGTGTCTCATCTGTGTGGCCTGCTGTAATGGCTGTTAACACCCGTCTGTTATGCTCTCGCAACTGAATTTTGTATCACAGGTACCATACCAAGTGTTAAAAGCTTGCAAGTAGAGAAAGAAAGATTGAATCTGGGTCACTTTAATGCTCTCGTCCGTCACACCACTACATCTCCTCAGGCCTGAGATGCAAGGCACATTGTCAAGTATTAATGAAGAAAATGTCCCTGTAGGGCTGGTGTTTGTCAAACCAAATTACATACATTCAGTTGGAAAGGTGAGGATTAATCTTTCAAATCCCTTCTGGATGTGTAGGATGCACCATACAGTCCCACTTGGAAAATAACCCCCCTGATGCTGACGCGAATTGGCTGAGCAGAAGTATTGTGCTGTTATAGAATACATACTGCAGGGCGTGTTGCTGGAAAACAAGTGAATCTGCTGACAGAAAAACAGCACCTTCCATAGCTGCAGTAGCCAGTAAAAATACACACACTTAAAAACTGGGACAGAACATAGTATAACAGTGTGCCTGCAACTCTTCTGTGTTTTTATTATTGTGTTTTCCATTTATAGCTTTTCATCGAATGAATAATTCTGACTGGTGATAAACACAACAGAGGAACGACATTAAGTTTGTGGGAGGCTTTAAAATAATAAGACAAAGATAAGGAACCTGCATGACAATAATGTCTTGCTTAGGTGGCCATACAACAGTAATTCTTTGTGGGGGATTGAAACACATGCAGATGCCGCTTTCATATTTTTTCATAATCTCTCAAACAAAAAGCCAATGAAAAACTGCTTAGTCAAATCTGCCCATTTTAAACAAACAGATAAACAAGCAAGCAAAAAACTCCATTCTTCTGCAGCCAACTGTAAGTCAGTAGCTTCATATTTTTCTGGCAAATATGGACTTTTTTTTACAAACAGCTTACAGTGATGGTTGAAGCTTTTGTCCCATGTGGCAGCATTATTTAGATGCACAGAGCAAAAATAATACTCTGTCAATTAAATGGCATTGATAATGCAGACTGGCTGCTGTGAGAACAGCAAAGCAATCCACATCCTCGCTCATTTATGGTAGGGATTTGGTGTACCATGGGAAAGAATCACTCGAGGTGGATCTGCAGAATTTTCCCCCTCCATCGCTCCAGCTAGTGTCTTGCTGAGATTTAAATAAGCCCAAAGATTACTTGAGGGCCTCTAAATGCAAATTTTGGTGAGTGTGTAAAGCCCCTCCTGTAAACCTCAGCCTTATCATTTGCCTCCCAGATTAGGGCCTGTCTGAGATGGGAAGCTGGCTCCAGGCCCCCCAATAAGCTGCAGGCCAGGGGCCACTACAGAAAAAGAAAAGAGAGAGAGAGAGATGGATGGAGTGAGGAGGAGTTGGCTACAAATATGTATGCCAAGGTCAGTGGTAGCTGCGCTCACAACAATCAGGAGACTTACATCTGAGGGTTTGCTTGTCTTGCTGTGTGTTTGTTTGTGTGTTTGTCTATGCTTGTGTTTAGCGGCTTTAAACACAGTCACAGTACTTTGAATTACAAGGCTCTGAGCCAGGATCTTTTGACAGATTAGGCAATAATCAATTAACAAATTAAGAAAAAGTGAACATAAATGCCTTGTATCTCTTGAATTAGCAAACATTTTGGTGTGTGCAGCTGTAGCAATTGGCCCAGTGTTCTACATTTATTTAGAAGGATAACAGATGTTGGAAATGGCTTTGGTAGGTATATTGGCTCTGAGAAAAATCCAAGAGTATTTATGACTTGAAACATGAAAGGATTCTGGCTTGTGGATGCATTTATATTTGAATGGCACTCACTTCATTACTTAATGATTTGAAAAGGCTGTTAGGAAGCTGTGTGTGAGCCAACAAACCCATGACCCTGCTGAGTCAATGTGTTAAACAGGCACAGGCTCTGCTTCAGGCGGTTCACATCATGGAAATACGACATTTGTATGGAATTTAGAACAATACATTAGACAAGATTAAAATCTGTAAGGTTACACAAGAGTTAGATACATTTTTTTTTTTTTAGCTGTAACTAATATTCCCACAAAGACATGGAATGACATCACTGTAATATAAAAGGGTTTGCTAGAAGTAAACAATATTGTATTTTTCAACTTATATTTGTTTTCTTTTTCTTTTAGCCTTTGTGATTGTTTTGGTTCACCCTTATTGGTTAAAAAGAACAACAACAAGTTTGAAAAGTCCACTGTGTATTACTTGCATTAAGTAATAAACAGAGGAGTCCAATTCAGTTTTATTTGTTTGTCCAATTCACAACAAAGTCATCTCAAGGCACTTTGCAGACATAATCAATTCAAGCCAATTCATTGTGATCCAATTAAAACAAATCCACATTAGTTCAATTTATAATAACTGCCTTCATACAAGTCAATTCATTAAAAAATAATTGCCTAGCTAAGGAAACCAGAAGATTGCATCGACTCTTCTCTGATTCAATCCCCCATCATGAGCATGGATGGGGCAGCAAGTGGCAGTGTAGAGAGAAAAAAAACTCCCTTTTAATAGTAAGGAAAAACCTCCAGCAGAACCAGACTCAGGGAAGGTGGTCATTTGCCTTGACCAGTTGGAGTGGAGGTTTCAACAAGCACTGCAAGTTTTAGTCAGGGAAACCTGCTGAGAGCCAAGAAGAGAAATCTGAGTTAATGATGCCATAAAAAGGAAAAGAAGTGCTCAGTGCGTCATGGGACGTCCACCTGCTGTCTAAGCCAATGGCAACATAACAAAAGGGAAAACGGCGTTGTTTACCTGCAGTATTTTTTGATTTCCAGCAAAAACACTTGCAACTACAGTAACCTGCCAAGTCCGGCGCTCATTCATTTCTTTGTTTCATTTTCTTTCAAGGACAACCTTTAATCGATGCGTACACTTGTGCTTGTTCATATGTTTAGGTTGTTTATGTAGCTCTAAATCTCCCAACAATCTAATCACCAATCTAGGACAATATGACCCATAAATGATAAATGAAAGCATGCCGCCATGACAAAATGCCTCATTTTGTCGGCTGTTATAGCAGTAAATGACTTTCCACTCAGAGACGGTTGTCTCAGTGATTTAAATCAGTTCTTTTCTGTTGCAGTATTTTAAACTACATGCTCACTTTACTGTTTATTCGTTGAATATTATAGATTTTTCTAAGCTCAGTTGGAAAATTCCTTATAGCATTTAGCATTAACATTTTACCTTCAACTGGGAGCCTTTTGTAAAGTTCTCAGAGTACACCAAAGACCTATTTTCATATATCTTTTTATCATGACTCTCCTCCCCCCTATTGGCCCCTATTTCATTCCATTTCCTTCTGGGACTAGGGCCTCACTTTACCGTTCAACCACAACACGCTACCTGTCACTGCACAGAACACGCACGCACACACTCATCCAAGAGCATAGTGCAAGAGGCATGTGACATCTGTTCTCTCTCCGGTGGGGTCCTCATGTCCTCGACCTCATCCACATCGTTTCTGAGCACCTGGGAGCAAGGAAGGGAGGTGCTGTATGACAAGGGGACATAGTGGAGAAAAAAGAGATGAAAGGATGATATTGTGTGTACAGATGCGTGTGTGTGTATATGTGTGGGCCTACAGGTGAGGTGGGATGTGTTATAGAGAGAGTGTGGCCAAACACACACAAAAAAAAGTCAAAACCGCCACTATCCTTCCTCACACCATCACTAACTCTTCCCTCCATCACCTTGACCTGAGCTGGATGCTTTTTGTCAAGGTCCTTGTTGTCACCAGCTGTGCATACATGCTGTCCTGAATGCACATACAATGCAGGATACATAAAGATGGGAATACTATATTCTGCATGACAGCCAACAATAATTGCAATGCAGCTGTAGCTTTGCAGGATTTAGGAAAAGTTAGAGGCATAGGGGCATAAAAAGTCAAAGTAGAAACAACAGCAGTGGGAAAGGAAATGCTTCTCTAAACAACTAGAGCTGTAGTGCCCTTGAGCAATTTAACTACTTGAGTCATACTGTTCAGCAGCAAGCAGTTATAGTATCATTATGGTTTGCCACTTAAGCCAATGGAGGACTGCCGTAAGCTGCAGTTCTAGTAATAGCTGGTAAATGTAGACTGCATACAGCTATGTATTAGATTAAACTGAAGTCTACAGGAAAACTGCAGAAATATAACACACTTTGTGGTCTAAAACTTGTAGTCTCAAAACCCATTTTTGCTCTCAAAATGTGTGTTTGGGACAGCTGACATAGAAACACTCACCTCTCTCGCTCTCCTAATAAAACAGAGCCAGATATAAATGCTTCTCATTTCCAGTCACATGGGTCAACATTAGAGCTGGTGCTTTAACAGTCAGGAGAAAATATGTCAAAGTTGCAATAACCATCACAAAGCAAACAGAAATGCACGATCACCTTAAAAGTTGAAAGGGTGAACTTGTAAACAAATAGTTGCCTATTTACATATCCAGCGTATAAAAAGCAATATAACTGTGGGTGTGAGTTTTTTCCTTTTATTAGGCAATTTAGTCCATTTCTAAGTAATTGGGTCATTTACTGGTTTATGGCATATACTGTTCAATCCAAGGGTTCACAAACCAGTTTAATTGGATAGGGTTAATAGCAAAATTCTGTTCCTATTATAATTTATTATACTTTACACTTTTAAACATTAGCTAATTTCTGGTCAAATTACTAATCTAAGTCAAACACAGGATGCATTCTCTTTTTGTTATTTATGTTTTGTTATTTGGATGTTTAGCCATTAAATGTTAATTACAGACTCAGTAAAGCCTTTTTCAGACACTTTCCATTAATCCAAAGGCAACTAGACAATAGTTGACAGCTATCAGTTTAAGTATTAGACCAAATACATCAATAAATCACTAAAGTTGTGTAAATAAAAAAGATGTATTCATTTGTATGAAAGTGATGTGAAAAGCAACGTTAATGTTATCTTTGCCATTTCTTAAAAAAAATGAATGTGACATAATTGTTTTATAATGTTTTAATTTCCTCTAGTTGATTAAAAATGCTGCTGCGAAGGTGCTGATGAGAATTAACAGGAGACGTTTTAGAAGTTCCAAATTTCCCAACAGAGCACTTTGCTCTTAGACTGCAGATTTAGTTTTGGGTTCCATATTCTCTAAAAGTAGAATAGGAGGCAGATCCTTAAGGCCTGTTTATGCTCCCTTATGAAGGGATATCCGTTTCAAGCGTTGTTATACATCGCTGCACTTCATACTTCCACTAGAGGGCAGTGCTGAGTTCAGAGTTCACTCCCACATTCTGACATCAGCTTTGGACAGTGGTTGATAGCAGTAATGCACTGCTAAAAAGTTGTTTGCAACTGCCCAACATGCTCACAAAGCCTTCCTTCAAAAGCGCTTTCCATCTCAACAGTTATTGTCCTCATAGTCTTCTTCTTCTTGATCCTCCTCCTGTTCCTCTACTTTTTCTTTGGTTTGTCCCTTTTGCTATACACATGTCAGCTATACTCAACACCTACCCTGCAGTTTCTGGTGGTACTGCTCTGTTTGCTGTGTCAAGCGACGGATCCCGCTAGGTCCCTGAAAATGCACTAATTACGCCAGAAGAAAGCATCACCACAAAGACACACTCTCATCTGTGTATTATCTCATTAGACGTCACACTGATTGCAGACACACCATGCCCCCTTACCACATGCAAAGCAATTCATTGTGTCCCTTGTGATGTCTCCCTCTTTGATAATGTACATATTTATTATTCAGCATGGCTTGTCAGATTAACAGAATATGCTGCAGGTTAGCTGGCTAGCCGTCTGGTGGTCCTGTCTTTTATCCAACGACTGGCGTTTCCTGCTTAGGCATCATAATGGCAATGATCCCAAGTGATGTGTAGAGATGGAAATGAGCTACTTTTGATCTCAAAAGTTTCTGAGATTTGCATGTATTATGCAGCCTTTGCAATGTACTGTAACTTCATAAAAACCCATCCTTTTTAGTAAGATTTATTTGTTGTGTTTTGCCACAAGGGAAAATAATCTGCCCTACAGTTGGAGTCAGAGGTATTTATGATCCCACATCTCCTTAGGGAGCTTTGCAGGTACTGAGGCTCATGTGTTGTGCATCCCATACAGCTCAAGTGTTCAAAGCCACCTTTTAGGTTGTGACAGGCTAGTCTTACCTGTTAAGCAGCATCTTTATTCTGCAGCTGGATGATGAAGACATCAGAGGCAAATGATGACTTTGTAAAAATGCACAATGTAGGAGCAAATGCATGAGAATTTGTGTGTGTGTATGTGCTTGTCAATGTGTTTATTCAAGTAAGTTTGTGTATGCTGAGCGAACTGTTTAATCTGAGCCAATCTTTGAGGTTAGCCTGGCCTTTGGTTTGAAGGTGATATCACTCTGAAGATTTGGATCTGTGCTGTGAAGCCACAGCATGTGTGTGTGTTTCACATATGTTGGCAATTAAGCCTCTGAGAAACTAGTGGGCAGGATGGAAAGTGCATTTGAACCTACGTTACATAAGTCTACAATCAGGGGTTATGGTAGTGATTCAAACTATGGTAAACACACTGGCAAGAACTAATCAGGGAGTCTTTCATCTTGTAGTGTCGCAGGCAGTTTGTTCATCATCCTGGCATGGTGCTGTATACTCTAATGCTGAGATCTGGAAGGGTTGTGTTGAGGTATATATGAGTTTGTGTGTGAAGGTTGGGGAAGAAGGGTGAAAGAGTTTGAAGGCACTCAAGCATCTTTTCCCATAAATAAACATTACAGTCTACAACTTTTTATTTCCAGAACAGATGAGGTAAAATATTCATCTTATTCTATAAGCAAACTTTAAGGTTAAATTCATTAACTGGCAGAGCAGGTTTCACTGGACAGACCTTTATAATCTTTTTTTTTTTTTTTTACAAGTGGTTTGCTGTGCTGTATGTATTGCTAACTCAGCTTTTGGTAACACTCAGCTTTTACAGTTGCCTTCAGTTGTAAAAATCAGCCTACCCTGACTGTCCCTGCAGCTTACTTCTGTAAAATAGGAGGTGCAATGGTCTGTATTTGGAGAGAAGCAGCTGAAAAAAAAAATTGTGGCAGAGGCATTGTAAAAAGCCTCACAGGATATTGAAATAATGACTGTTGTTTGCAAAACAGGATAGCCCAACTCAAATTATTTCCTCATGTGTTCATCCTGAGCAGTCATAAAGTCTTCCGAGAACACTCAAACTTGTCTGCAGTCTGCTAATCCAATATAGAACAGGGTGCATGGAAAAGAAACATTGCCTCTAACTACTTATCTGTCCAGGTCTGCCAAGCATCCTGAATCTGCTCTGATTTTTGGTCTATCAGTCTGGAGAGTGAGGGCACAGGCAGTGAATTAATGGTCAGGAGATTTATTTGTTTGGTGTAATAAGGACTGTAAAACAGTAAGAGCCCTGTGCAGCCTTGCAGGCCCCCTGCCCCGTGGGTACAATCAAATGTTGCCAGTAAATCAATAGAGCTGGAAGAGGTTTTTATAACCCGAGTTTAACACTAGGCTCTAAGTGCTCCAGGTGGCAGGTCATTTGTTCATTATCCCAACTTATCACAATAAACAATGGCAACTCTGATTGGACTACTCTGCTACTACAAGAGGAAAAATGGGAGGGGAAGAAGGCAAAAATCTCAGGTGGGCAAGGAGGTGCTAATAAGGGAGGCAGAGAGTGGTCAGGAGACAGGGGAGAAGCAGAAGATTAACCACTGTAATTATGTGCAGGAGCTCAGAAGAGGACTGGGACAGTGCAAGTAACAGATAGTGTTAGAGCCCTACAAGCTGTCAGCATGCACCGATGACTCCACTGATGTGAGGGTTATAATGGTGCCTCTACTTTAAGTGCAACCAACAGGCTTTCCTGGCTTTTAATACTGTGAATCAAACGATACTTGCCACCAATTCTGGGTTTGGGTGTGCAAAAAAAAAAAAAAAAAAAAGGCTGATTCCTTCAATAAATTTGTGACCTCTTTAACGTGTGTCAAGCTGTATTGCACTATATTACTAAGATGACTAAGACGGATGTAACTGAAGCTCCAATCGGATCAGTTTAGGATTCTTTGAAGGACCAAGCTTGTGTAGTAGGTGAAGCAGCAAATAAGGCATACGTGCTGTTTTACTAAAAGATTCTTTAAATACTTTGATTAAATTGGCCAATTATAACTGCATGCTTTATCAAGCAAACCACACTGGATCACATGGTTCTGCGCCTTGTAGGTAGGTATGCAGTGTGTTTGCAAGACACTGTAACATCTAGAAAACACGTGAAATATCTAAACCATGACATACAGTGCAAAATTGCTCCAGTCTAACTTATTTAAATTTTGTGTGCTTAATTTATTACTCTGGTACAGAATTGTGGCAGCTGGAGTTTGTAATTATACAACACACCACTTTTCTACTCTGCAGCCAGCATGCTACTGCATAATTTACATGTCTATTAGCTCATCAATTACAGTGTAATTACTTAGATGCACAACAAGTTTTTTTTAGCGTATTATAACACAAATCTTTAAATGAATGCTAAACAAGCAGCAATGCTACAAAGACCAAAACAAACAAAACTGGAAAAATAGGATTTCACTTTGTGACATGAAGTCACCCGTTTCTTCATCAGGCTCTGTCCCATCCATGCAATTAATTAGATTAGATTAGATTAGATTAGATTAGACTTTATTATCTCACAGTGGAGAAATTCACTTGTTACAGGAGCTCTTGTTATAGAATAAAGTACAGAGAGGCAAAATAAGGTGAACATACATCACAGCAAGAAAGTGCAATAGAAATTATTTACAAGTCTAAGAAAAGCAAAAATATGTACCGTTATAATATAAAGATATATATATATATATATATATATACATACATATACATATACATACATACACATACATACATACACACATACACACATACATACATACACACATACATTATATATATATATATATATACATACATATATATATACATATATATATATATATACATACACACACACACACTACATCCATACATAAAATAAAATAAAATATAACAACAACCTCACAGACTATATACATATTTACATGGTGATGGTGGGATATGAAGAATATGATGACATTGATAATGGGGGGTATTGCACAGTAAAATATAAATAAATATTGCACAGTATTATGACTATACAGATAAGTTGTACAGTCTGACAGCAGTGGGGATGAAGGACCTGCGGTAGCGCTCCCTCCTACACTGAGGGTGTCTCAGTCTGCTGCTGAAGGAGCTGCTCAGCCCCCCCACAGTCTGGTGCAGTGGGTGAGAGGTGTTGTCCATGATGGATGTGAGCTTGGCCAACATCCTCCTCTCACCCACCTCTTCCACAGAGTCCAGCCCGCAGCCCAGGACAGAGCTGGCCCTCCTGACCAGCTTGTTCAGTCTCTTCCTGTCCCGGTCGGTGCTGCTCGCTCCCCAGCAGACAACGGCGTAGAGGACAGCAGAGTCAACAGAGTCATAAAATGTCCTTAGCAGAGGCCTGCATACTCCAAAGGACCTCAGTCTCCTCAGGAGGTGGAGGCGACTCTGGCCCTTCTTGTACAGGGCGTCTGTGTGGTGTGACCAGTCCAGTTTATTGTTGAGGTGAACACCCAGGTACTTGAAACTGTCCACCCGGTCAATCTCCTTCCCCTGGATGTTCACCGGTGTGTGGGGTAGTGTCCTTCTCCGGAAGTCAATCACCATCTCCATGGTCTTACTGGTGTTTAAGCACAGGTGGTTGCGCTCACACCAGTCCACAAAGTCCCTGATGACTGACCGGTACTCCAGCTCGTTCCCCTCAGACACACAGCCCACAATGGCTGAGTCGTCAGAGAACTTCTGGAGATGACAGCTGCTGGTGTTATAGGTGAAGTCCGAGGTGTAAAGGGTGTAATCTGAGACAGCCTTATCTACAACATATCATCTGCATTTGTTTATCCCCTGATTTAACTGCAAACTATCTCATGATTCATTACTGTGATTAATAAGCCTATCGTGTGAAACCAAAATTCTGTAACGCTGCATTGCAAGACTCATTGTCTCTCCCATAAACTTTCCCATGGATGTATGCTTAAGCTGCATGAATCTGTTCCTGCTTTTCTCTCTGTATCCTTGTCTCTTCTGCTTTCTCTCACTGTCTATTTCCCGTTTAGATGAAATAATGACAGAGTGATTTGAGAAATACATCACACATGATAAGTGTTGCTTCGTAATGAAAGCAAACAGACAGTGGTGTAGGTCAGGGTGGTGCATGTGTTCTTCATCATTAGGGACTTATTGGATATGCATTACAAAAAATACAAGTTCTTATGAACTCTTTGCAATGTGGTTTAAGTTCTTGTCATTTCAATAAACTTTCAGTGACTGACAAACTCTCTGAACTTATAAAATGGGAGTTTTTATTTTTTTATTTTATTTTTTTTGGGGGGGGACACATTAACAAATGTGTTAGGAACACATTTTCTTTCCATTTGTGATTGGTGTGATGTTTCAAACAGCACAGCTTTTAAATGTAGATGGAAATACCCATGGATGAAGTTAAAAGAAATAAATGGCAATGATCCCATCATCCACTCTCTTCGAGCCTCCATCAAAGACATCTTTACTGCAGCTTCTCAGTGTTGCAGACTCATTCTTTCTCAAAACATCTGCACTATACACAGACAAGAATGTCTGGGCATTGCACAGAGGGCAACCTTAAAATATACTTTTAATAAACATAGACCTCATTTCTTCACAGCACTGGACTTTTACTGGGCCTTAACAGAGTCAGAACAGCTCATTCAGCACTCTGCATTCATGCTGCTGGTGTTTTGGCTGCTGCAGGTCATAGTGGTGATAAATCTGGGGAAGTTAGCCTTGGTAATGGACTCCAGAAGGAGCCTGGGAGTTAAACAGTGATGAGCAATGGAAACTGCGGTCAGCGCGAGAGCAGCTGTAACCCTTAAACAGGCGTGGACAAGATGAGAGGAAGGAAACAGCCAAACGTTCTGAGGCCCAGAGATGGGTCTATTTTCGGAGAAGGCTGGGGGAAGAGGAGCGGGAGCTTGGCTGAGCAGCAGTTGAGCAGCACATGTGGGTACGCTTTAGGCTGACTGTTGAAGAAGCAGCACAGGCTCAGCAAGAGAACAAGAGAGCAACAGATGAATTTCTTTCAGGGAAGCACTGTTAACTCCAAAAACTAGTTTTTAATGTTGGGTGTGCCTTGAGAGTTTGTGTGAAGCGTTAGTGGAGCTACACAAGTATAGCCCTGGAAAAAGACATGTGGTAAGCCACCATTGCATAATCCTCTTGAGACATGGTTTGAAGCTTGCAAATGTGGAAAAAAAAAAGCTATAAAGAGGCAGAAAGGGAGAAAAGAAGAGAGAATGTAGCCTGCTGCTTTTTGGCCATTAAAATCCACCTCATAGGTTCTGCCTTCTTCTTCTCACCTTTGACCTCACAGTGATGCTCAAGTAATGTCATTTGTTGAGCACAACAGATTCTTTGTGAACATGTAAGAGAAATGGCTCACATATTGATATGTATATTAGCCTCCATGGGATTAGTCTCCAGGGCAGTTGAAGAATATTTATTGACAAGCATTTGTTGCCACCTCAAATTATTGCCTAAATAATCGATCAAATTGATCAGGCTCAATAGAAATAAGCAAATTGATTGTCTTAATAGATGGCAATGTTTCTTTAGAATCAATACAGATTATTACCCTAAAGGGCTAGACTGTTATTGCAGGGTCATATATTGGCTGGCCTTAACTGTTTACATTTTATCTGGCTTTTATTTTTGTTAGGAGTTCCAAACATTCTTGCCATGAGACTGCAATCTCCTCATCTGGCCTGTGTCTTGACAAAGAAAATAAATTATCTGGTACCCACGCCAGTCGGGTTGGAATGTCAGAGGGTCAGAGTTGCAAGCAGCCAAATTAGGTTTGAGGACACCAAACGCTCAGTTCCTCTATTTGATTACCCATGTCCCCCAGAACATGGACAAATAACCCAAGCACAGCTCACTGGTGAGTTCAATGTTGGAAATTTGAAGGTGAACACAAACACGGTAATTAGACTGCCCTCAACATCTGACGCTGAACTTTTCAGCAGTCCAGTTTTGCTTTGATTAAGATGTCATGTATTTGAAACAAATGTTTGATTGAATAAAAGGGACCACACTGATAGAAAAGTGAAATATGTGTCCGTTTACCAGAAAAGCAGAGTGTGTGTCTGTTATTTCTTTTTTTTAATTTAGACTTCTCCTGTTCGGTCTGTCATTTGTGTTCAGTAGACAGACCACGGGGAGTGGATCTTATTTTGGACAATCAGAAAGCTTCCAAGGAAGTCAACAAATTAGACTTGGTTCAGATGCACAAATGACAACAATTTTCAGTAATAGGAAACAATATAAAAAGTCTTTCACCATGTCTAGGAGGCAGTGTGAAGGGATGCCTGTGGCTTCACTTCACAATCCTAATCTCATTATAAATCTTCACAACAAAACATTTTCTAATGCTGCGTTTGGCTGAATAAACAGTTACAATTTGGCACAAAACAGACACTGTGGACGCCCGACTTAAATGAGCTGCCAGCTTCTCTATGTGTGTACAGGATGGAAAGCAGGGAGCCGAGGAGCCTCTCTGGTGGAAATTATGAATATAAAGTCATGCATTATAGATTTGCGAGTGAATTTATTTATTTCCCTGCAAAAGTCGGAAATGTAAGCCAGCCAAATCAATGCAGTAGAGTTCATCTTTGTCCACCTAATCATTTGCTAATGGCTATTATCAATTGTCTGCCCACGGCTTCTGCATCCAACAGCCTTGCAATTAAAGTCAACAACCACATACTGTACTGTCGATTAAAGGTGTTTTAACATGGGAATCCAGGTAAATGTATTGATTATTTTCTGCATGGTAAATTGGATTCATTCCACATTATCGGTCTTGTTTATTTATTAATTTTTAAGCCCACTGTAATTCATCAAAAATGATCTTGCTCATGGGTGAAAGCATTAATGTAATCAAATGTGCTGTTTTCTGTTTAAGTATAACATCCCATTATATTTTGATTTATGCACCAAATACTGTTAAACAGCATGGTAAGTCTAAACAGACATAAAGAATAAAAGAAAGAATAACAGACCTCAATGTGCAGTGCTGCTTATCTTGTATCTGCTGTATGGCTTGTAAGTCGCAGACTTAACAACAGCTTGCACTTTTTGAACATGTTGCTTATTTATTTATTTGCTTGCAAGCTGGCCCTGCACCCACGTCCTTGTGCTTCTGCCGGCATCGACAAATGCAATACAATACAAAGGAATACCTTCTTTTGGAGTGTTTTCATTTATTCATGATGCCCTGGAGTCAGCCTGTCCATTCCAGACATTATTGTAATGTTTCTGTTTCACTGTTTCTCAGCAGTGACATTGGCCCAACAACACCTCCAGATCACAAAAAAGGAGCCAGTTGTGGTGTACCCATGCATACTCACCGAAGTGCTGTCTATTAATGTATTCAGTAATGTCTTTGTGTATCAGTATATGATCTTTTGTTGTGGCAATTGATTCCTGCAGCAAGAATCCCTATAATTCAATAAAATAAAAAGAGAGGAAAGAAGTCTCTAAACAGCCAGATACGGAAGCTTGTAAAACATCTCTAGTAAGTAACACAAACAGCTATTTATTTTGTATATAATCTCATAATATTATGAAAGTGATGTATAGTATTTTGTTGTTGCTGGAAGCGATCCCGGACCTCTTAAGCCACTTTGGAACTCATGCATAAGACAGTGTGTGAATGTACACTGCTCTCCTGGCATTGACGTTCACTAATGTGCTTCACCTCCCCTCGGGCCGACCTGTCTGGATCATCTCATCAGAATCCCATCCATCCATCCATCTATCTATCCCATTTTATACAGCGTTATGGTGTCATCATTGTCCATAATAAAATGGTCTTAGCTGAGAGAGGCTCTTTGATTGCGGCTACCGAGCAAGGCGGCTGTTCATCATAATGTAATATTCCCCCGGCAGTCTGCACCTGTCTCACACTGAAAAGTCTGCATCACCATGTCAGGTCAGTGGGGTCTCCCATCACTGTCCAATCACCTAGTCTGACTGACGCAAATCCTATACAATTGTCTGTTTTCAGCTTGAACATGCATCCCCTTTTGACACTGCTAGCACGTCTTCAGACCTCTTTTCTGGTAACAGTATCACCTATAGAATCAATCAGTTTGAAGCCTATGGAAATCATTGATCAGCACTTTAATGCTATGGCCTTTCATAAATTGCAACCTTTTTAGTATTGGCATGCTCCATCACTATTACAGACAGTCTTGTGTGTGAGTCTGTCCATTGGGTATAAAGTGAGAGGTTGGGAGTCTGAAGCAAACCAACTCAGTGTCACAGGTGTCAATACAGCTGCTCCTTATTGACAATAAAGCTCCTCTGGACCCATGAAATGAAATCGGAGATGACAAGACCCTGCTTTTGATGCTGACCTTACACCTCATTTTAGAAATATCTAACTGTGGCCCTTCAGGGAATTATTTTTTTCTTTTTTTTTAATTAAGAAATAGAAAAGGCAACACTTGTATGGATTGTGTTTTTAAGGGAAGGTTATGAAAAATGAGAAAATTGTTTCTGTAGTGTCACACAATAGCTATTCCCATATATTTAAAAAGGAATATCCAACAGACAACATTACAGTTTGTGTTTTATGTGCCGGGGCTCTCCAGTGACACCACACTATCTTGTGTTATTTTTTCCTCTCAGATGCTCCAAGCACTATGGCTTTTCAGGAGAAGGCAGCAGTCCGAAGTACTTTAGCTTGTTAAAATTGACCATAAACAGCTCATTGTTTTTAGAGGGCCAGACACGGTCATTTGATACCGGCACTATACTGGCTTCTCAGCCCTTAGCTATTCTGTTATTTCACTCTAGTCATACACATGGGGCTCTACAGATGAAATATTGCCAGTATAAGGCAAGCACATGCTGGTTTGGAAGAATGTGTATTGAGCTTTTTTTTTTCTCTCCTCGAGGAAATGTCAAGAGTTCATACTGAAACCTCATGGTGGATATCAATGTTGCATTTCATCTGAACTGTTTTATTTTGCATCCATTACAAAAATGTCAGCTGTATCAAAGACTTTTTTATCTACAGAACCTTCCTCTATTTGCATTTGTCTTTGAACATATTCTGGTAAAACAAATTAACTTTAAAGCAACATGCAGCAAACTATGATCTGAAAAGATCTAAAATAAGAAAACAAAAATTTTATATATATATATATATATATATATATAAGGCCTGACTTGATTGTTTGGGTTGATGCAATATTTTCAGTAAAGATGAAAGAGATGGTGTTTTCAGTACCCCACCTGTCTCTTTCCACAGTGCTCTCCCTCCACACCCTCCTCTGTATAATACAGCCCATCGTCAGTGTGCCTGACGGCAGTTTGATGTGTACTCAGCGTGCTCCTTTACATGCACATGTCAGCGCGGTTGAATGAGTCACCCAAACTGACAGCAGATGGTGCTCTTCGGGTACGAGAGACCTGATCCATCCACTCAGCCCACTCTCCATGCAATCTATCATCATTCTCCTTCTCTGTCTTCTCCACCGAGACCACTGAGGGGATGCTGGACCACCATACTCTGTGCCATCATTTACTTGTGTGCAGGAGAATGTCAGCCTGTTCAGCCTTGGGCTTTTTATCCGGGGATTTAGCGGCAGAGAGTCAACCTGCAGTTTAGACAGGGATCCATGGGGCACCTCTTAATGATGTGGTTCAGTGATAAACCTGGGAGGAATGGCTGAAAATTGTCTGTGTGGTTGGAAAAGCAAAAACTTGAGGTGGCACATTGTGGAGACTGCTGGATGAGAGGATAGAGAAAGGGTTACAGGAGTTCAGCACTTTAAAAAATCTCCAAATGTTTGCATTATAAAGTGTATCCTGTAGCAGGAGGGACATAATTTAAATACACTCTAAACTAGAGGAGGAATCCTTCAAGAATGCTATAAAGAAGTTTGATATATCTCCATCAAATGGTTACATGAAGACACCTTTTTCTTAGAAAGTCACTAATGTTGCATGAAAGGCACAATTACTCAGTTTGGGAACCTGATACACAGTGTTAGAAGTTAGTTTTTTTTGCAGGCTCTCTGACCCATTCCAGCATTGCAAATGTTTTAATATGCCAGAGTGTTGCTCGGAGCCAATCAGGTATATTGCAGTGATTAGATTAAAATCCGATTTTTTCTGTCAACTCAGCAAAGCTGTATCGGTAGTCAATTAAGATCTGTCATAATGTGATGGAAGATAGTTTGTAATGATCCCCTGCACCAGTAAATGTATGACAGGTTACTACTAAAAGGGTCACTGCTGTAACCTTGATTCACCAGAGGCTTTAAATACACAATCTGCTGGGTTCAGCATTTGCAATATTTCTCATAGTATCCAAGTGAAATGCCAATGAAGTGTGTCTGCAGGCGCCTGTGCAGACACTTCTTTTAACATTTTCCATTTTCTCACACAATAGAAATCAATGCTCAAGTAATTCACATATTCATTAAGAAAATACGTCCGCAGATCTAAACCTGTTCGTAAATTAGCTGACAGATTATTTCCTTTCACATTAGAGTTTGACAGAGTGACGGTCAACGGAAGTCGGCCACACTTTTTTTTCACCTGGCTAATAGTCCTACTTAATGCTCATCAATCATAACAGTCAAAAAATATTGATTGCTTGCTAGATTAAATCAGAGTTATTCCACTACAATAGCTGCTACAAAACACAGCTATTATGGTGAAACAATTTTTGATTTACTAAGAGGGACTTGCTGCCCTATTATTATGTGTGAGGAGTTGCTTGTGTGTGCCATTCACCCCAGTTGTTTCCATCATTACACAGTGTTCGGAACTAAATTTTCTTTTATCCACAGCATGTCCCTGGATTTCCATTTACCTCCTCAGGAGTTATTATAGAACAATTTTGAATGAAAATGAACCTTGTCGCCTATGTTTTTGTGTTTTATTTTTCCTTTTTCAGGGGCAACATGACATAAAGGTTACACTGTGACTACATCTCTGAATAAGGTGGATGATCTATCAGTGATTGTGTCAAAAATGATGTCACCAGAAATACTCAAGGTTGCATTACTGAATACTAACACCTGTGATGGTGATTATGTTTGAATCACATAAATGAACAGATAATGTGCTAAAAAGCAATGATCTTCTCAATAACATGTTCTTAGCCAAACTGGCACTATGAAACCACGCTCTGCTGGACATGCACTGTCTGCCCCATTTGACCTCTGTTGGCTTCATCACTGGGGAGTAATAAAAGCTCTGTGAGCAGCAGACCCTGATCTGTGCTGCAGTTGTGTGAGCTAAATCTGCCTCAGACAGGTGCTGTAGTGTGCCTCAGTGCACCAAAACAGCTGGGGCTGGTCATCAGCGCTCACTGGAGATGACATCACCTGACAAGTGTTCATCTGACTCATCTCCTGCTCTCTGGCTTCATCTCGGGCTCCTGACACATGCTTCACCTCAGAGACACTCATATAGGACAAGGGCTAGGCTGTGGCTACAGGCGCCAAATTCAATCATATTGTGAGTCTGTGCCAGGACCATGCAAAAAGGAGGTGAGGTAATGCAGTCCTACTCATTACATTATGGACAGGTGTGATGCTTTGCCTCAGTGCATCAGTTGCACTTTATAATCCGAAAGAAAAAAAAAAGATTTGGGATGTGTCATACATTAGGCCAGTTAGAAAGGAAATCTGCTGGACACAAAGGACAATTAAACTTGAGGAATCAAGATTAGGAATGAGGCTGTCACACTTTAGAGTGTGTGGTTGTGAATCAGGGAAGGCCCATCCCTGCCTAGGACATAAAACAGTGATCTCTTTAATTACCTAGCATAAAATCCACAGTATAATATTCTCACCCCTGTATTTTACAGGACTGGAGTCATATGATTCTCTGGAGGTGACTGTATTATGCTGTGGCAAGGGGGAGGATGGAGGTAATGCAAATGTGTGGGCTCTTGTAGGTTCCTGAAAAAAAAGCAATCAGTTAATTTAGTAATTTACAGCATATATTAATATGTACTAGTAGAAGGTGAAGTAGATGGAATATATGATTTGCCATTAAACCATCTGCATCATTTTTAATTTTTGATAGCTTTACATGCACCGAATGTGTGAGGAAGTGAAATACATTCATGTGTGTTTTTGTGATTTGTACATTAACTCACACTGTGCAAAACATGCTGCTGATATGAAAGCAGAATTACTGGTTTAACTCCACTTAGGTAAGCTAGATAGGTAAAAAGGTGCTGTAGATGCTGCACATATTGAGGGAAAGTTAGAGTAGGAAATAATGATGACTGTTACAGTAATGCTTTGATAAAAATGATGCATCATAAAATTATTGTTGAGGTGATATTATTACATTGGTTGCTAAGCCTTTCTTTCCCATAGCACATCTGATAAGTGCGTACTGCAGCCGCGCAAACAGCATTACATCATCCTGCTCCTTCCCGGCAAAGAGAGCTGAGGCGCAATGAGATCAGAGCTCCCCTTGTTATCCCAGTAGCACAGCAGACTGCTGCAGGACCTGAAGGATCTTCTCCCACAGTCAGGGAAATATGGAAGATGCTGTCTCACCCACACAACCTACAAAAAAAAAAAAAACTGCATGCGGCTCAGGTTCATCTGCAGGTGAAGTCTCTATTTCAGGTGTGGAGTAGAGAAAATCTGTTGAAGGCTTTTAACACACAAACACACACAAGCACACACATAAAAAAAAACCCAAAAAAAAAAAAACAAAACAGATAGGCACAAATATACACAGATGCTTGGAAACTTGCAAAAACACCCCATGGTGTTTGCTGTGTGATCACAGAGCATACAAATAATTTTTAGATCAAAGACTCCCTGTAGCTTAGAGAGCTTATTCGGCTTAAATCTTTTTATACCTTTTAGAATTACTCCTAGTTTTCCTGCAAACAGGGATCCAGACAGAACAGTTTCATTTAATAGTTAGGTTCACTTTGTTGTGTAACAAAAACAAATCTTTGCCTCATTGCTGGTTCTTATGTATACTAGTCAGGGCATGAGGCTGTGTGCTTATCTTCTGAGTTACCAAGTCCTCTGTTGCCATAAGGGATTCTGGTACATGAAGATGAATGAATAGATGAGCAGATTCTTGTGGCCTTCAGTGACCCCTGGCCCAGCTATGGTTACACATATTCAACTCCCAGGCAGCCCCCCCACCCCAACTCCCATTCTGATTATCCTGTCCTTGACAACGTAATGATGACAAAGAATAACCAGTAAAAAGTCACATCTACCACCACAGAGGACGCTTTATGGTGCAATGAAAGTGAGGAATGAAGTATGGTTGTCATCTAGTTTAACCCCAGCAAATCACCACACAGCAGCAAACAAGTCAGTGGAGATGACTGCGGCGACACGGACATCGAGTTCAGCTGTTTGTCAACAATCGGTTGATCTGTCAGTGTAATGCAGCGCAACAAATCGGCTCTGCCACCACTCTCTGCTCGTGGCCAAATGTCAGTAAACAGCACTGTGTTACAGCTGCTGGGGGCTGTGAAAGACTATTTCCTCAGCTTAACATTATTTACTAATAAAAGACTTATCCTGATGTTAAGGGCTGTCAAGTTTACAGTCTGAATCAGTTTTCCACTTAGAAATCCTTATTATGTCCTGTGTAATGTGGATAAATTGGTTTTGTGCAACAGTTTTGTCATCCCGAAAGCTTATTCTTGAAAACCTTGCAGTTTTTAGATCACCAAAGAAGTCTGCTTGACAACAGATAGATAACTTTTTTAGACAGATTTTTTTTGTTTTAGTCTAGTTGCAATTTTTTTTGTTCCATGCCAAGGATTTCTGCATCTGCATCAACAAGACGACCAAAGATTTTAAGAAACATGTTGTAGTTGAGCTTGTACCTTTTGTGAGCTTGTACCTTTCTGTTCCAATTCTGCTTTGAATGAGATTAACATGTTGCCAGCACTCTGGCAGCAATACTTTTATATGTGTGCAAAGGAAGCAGAGAAGTAGCACGTAGACTAGCATGTCCATGCTGTGCTTAATAGCATGTGTGCACACACAAACACACTTTTTTTCTTATCCCCTTGTGCATGAAATCAGCACCCAGACGTCATGGACACGCTTGCACTTGTCCTATTCAATGCTTTTACTATTGTTGAGCAGGGCGCCATTGTGCAGCCAAAACGGATTAGAAAGGAAGGACTAAAGAGCAAGCTGCACACGTTTTCAAACTTCTTTAAGATGCTGCCCACAGTGATACAATACACTATTGCGGGTGCACAAAGGGAGCGTGAACTCTTGGGGGGGGGGTGTAATCTTGCAGGTCACTGGTTACACATGGTAAGACAATCTTAAAAACATTGTTTTTTTTTTTTGTTTTTTTTTTAATCTCATGTATAATAAATGAAATACATGAGAGAATCGTTCAAGAGGGTAACGCCACTGTGGAATAACTGAGGGCGTCCTGAAGGTGAGGCAGCATATGGAAGGTGTTTTAACATTACTTCCATCAGAAACATAATCATGCACAGGGAGAGACACATACAAACACACACATGAAGAAGAGGAGACAGCGCGTGTCAATGCATGCTTCAGCCTGATGACATCATCGTCTTGGTTGGGCTGCTGGGCTATTTTCCATAGGCTGTCCTCTGTTGCTGTGGAGCTGCCACCGCCAATCCCCTCCCCTTCTTCTCTAATGTATACACCGGCTCCATGAATGATCTGTGACATCGCTTCCTCGGGCTGGTCCAAAGACAACATTATGTGATCATTCAGAACCCCCTCCTGTGTCTGCCCACGAACCTCCTTTCAGCTTTCAAATGGTCTGATGTGGGGAGTTTACGGCTATTTGTCAAGTGCTGAGCGAGCAGAAAAGTGAGAAGGCCTCATGAGGCTTTGATATGACGTGACAGCCCATCATCTGATGGCATTTCTGTTAAGTAAGTATTTCTGTTAAACTCAGTTTTTTGGCCTTGACTTGCACATATAATGAAGGTGTTCTGCATGTCAAGTTGTTTTGGCATCTTAAGCATGATAGAATAAACAGTTAATGGAGTAGCCTGGAAAAAAACCTGAGCAGCTTTGAATTCAGTCTGTGATTTAACACTGCAAGAGCTCATAGAAAAAGACAAACTGAGAACTGCTGACAACACTGTCTTTGTTTGGACTCTCTTGCAGCCCATGCACAATACATGAAGTGTGCAAGTCATAAATCCTTGGCTGTTTTGCTCGATATCCACACCTGACACCAGCTAAAGATCTATACCTGTCTTCAAAAGTCTCTCTGTTCCACTCGTCTCAATAGCCATGTCCCTTGGTAGACATTTGAAGAGTAGTGGGCAGCTAAAGCATTCTTTCTCTAGGGGTTTTGAAGAAGAAATAGTTCAAGAGGTCAGAAATACGTGTTATTTTCCCACCGGTGCAACACTCAGGATCTGCCAGAGTCGTGTGTCAGGGAATGACAGTAAAAAGAAAGACGGCAAGAAAGGTAGATCAGGCAAACAAAGGCCAGACTTCACAGCAAACGCTTAAGATCAATGGATGGGCCAGCTATGCAGCCTGCAACCATAAACACCTGCACTCACACAAACACACTCCAACAAAACGCACAATGTTGCATTTTTGATACCTAAACTGACTTATGTGGCACCTGTTAAAAAAGACATGACGGACACACACATCAAAACACACACATATAAAAAGACGCCCTCTTCTGTAGTGCAGTGTGTACATTCAGGGTGCATCTCAACAACCCCCCCTTCCCCCCACCCCATGCTTGTCATCTTGACGAATGGATGCAGGTAACTGTCAATTAAAATGAAATCCCATCTGTGAAGTGGAATGAGGAGGACACATTGAGTGAAACACACAAACCACAGTTCCAGAGACCACTTCTGCCCGGAGACAAGGGGTTGATCCACACGCTGGGCCTCATATGTGCAATACATCAAACAGACAACATTATCACTGACTACACCTCTGAAAACTTCAACATGATTAATTATAATTAATTAGTGAAATGTTACGTGTTGGCTAATTTATCACATTGCGCTATTCAAAATCCATCATCAAAATGTAGCCAGCAGCAGGAGTTGTTTTCTTTTTTTCTTTTTTCTAAGTTTTCAAACAAAGTGCCAAATCAGCAAGTTGCAATTTGTGTGATTTCACACACTCCCCAGAGATGGCTCCAAACGGTCATTGGAAAACAGTTTAATTTAAACATTTTTCTAAATTTCCACTAAATTACCAAATTAGTTGCTTTTAAATGTCTGTATGATGGGCGATTTATAATGCCGCACATTTGTCTGATGGATTGATCTTTGATCGGCACGTTATAACCCTGCTGAATATGGCTCATGTCAGTTTTTGTTATTTGATAAAATTAATCAGTTAAAAAGAAAAGAATTTATATATTTTAAGAATGTAAAAATAAATCAGAGCCAATTAGATGTTATGAATATTTGCTAAAGCATCATTTAAGCATTTTTTAAGTGTATAAAGAAACTGATAGGCGGTATAAAGTGGAACTAAATGGCAAACATACATTAGCAATGACCTCAGCTGGGACTCCAGCCAATCCTCTTTCTGCAAAATCATCACTATATGATTGAGACTAAAAGTGGTGGTGAAAGTCAGTATGCAAGCCTCATTACCCCAATTAATGGCAATTCTTATTGCATAAGCAAAACTCATATGAGGATAGAAGTCAATACCTTTGTCATGGTTATGATAATGGTCTTAAATGCTCATCAGTACTGATATGCACAGTGAGAACTTTGGAGCTTGACACTGAAGGACATCAATGTTGCATTAAAAGTAATTAAAATGAGTGCTTCTCAGCCATTGCAATTAAACAGGAAAAAGTGTGTTGAGGCCTGTGGATGATTTGTGTCATTAATTTTCATTACCAAGTGTTTATTAACCTTTTTATCTTATGTAGCCTGATGGTAGCTTGTTGAGTATATGTAACATTTCTCTGTACGTGTGTTTGTGTATCGCCTGTTTTTTTCACCTCCTACAGAATTTTCCCATCAAGGGAAATTTCATGCGCAGTCCAGGGGACTGTAAATATGCTTGTTTCTAGTACACAGCGCACTCATCAGCAGCAGGAAACTGAACAGCAGTAGCAGGCGGTCCAATAAAGGAAATATTATGGTTCATAATTAAATTTGAAATTAAGTGATATTTCATCTCTTCTCATTAATTAGAAAAGAGGTCTTCTGCTATATAATTATTTATTTCTAGAATAGAAGAGGACAGTCATAATCCTCTCAGTGATGTCAGGTATTGTTCCACTTGAGGTGAGGCTGTGGTGTGGATAAATATTAGATGTACTTGTCATGGTATCTGCTGTTCGTTGTTTTTTTAATTAACTTGTTGAAGCGAGGTGACTGAACTTTTGCAAGTTAAATACAAGAAAGGTAATTTGTATTTTCATGTGATAACCAACATCCAGTTGATAATTTCAAAAGTGTAAACTTGATTCAGTAGACTGTACGATAAGAGAAAAAGGCTCGAGTGAAAGCTAAGAGATGGAACAGGAACTATGACTTTAGGCCACTTCTGTTTTGTGTGTTTGCAGGAGAATGTTCATCGTTAGTGATCACTATCAAAACCTAAATCAGCAAGCACTGTTAAAGATGCATAGAGCTATGGATAGTGGCTGGTAAGGGATTAAGAACACAATCTCAAATTCCTGTCCCATGCGTTCTCAGTAATGTCAAGAGGGGATCTGGAGAATAAATACCTTTGCCCAGAAACATGGATACCAGTGCCACCCCAGTCACCTGGTCTTAACTTTGATCAGTAATTTTCTAGTAACGAGATTTCTCTGATTTCATTAAATAGTCATTTCGCACCTGGAAGCTCAAGGCTTTACTGAGATCAATGATCTAATCACGTTACCGTTAAGCCAATTGGCTTGAAAGTCCTTTGTGATATCCCTTTACTGTTTTAATGACTTAGTTCAGATTAAACAGGTTTTAGGAGCCAGGGATTAAGGGACACATTCACTGAGGTGGAAAAGGCTTTTTTCTGATGCATAATTTATTGCAAAGAAAGGGAAGGGATTAACATGAGCCATGTGCCCGCCACTCAAGATCCACCGGTCAGTGATTAAAACAGATGCCTCAGGACGGGGGAGATGTCACTGGACTTAAATGATTTATTCTCCTATTTTTCAACATGAAAATATTCTCTGTATATACATACATGCAGAAAGTGTGTCAAAGCTTCTTGCTGCTACTTTTGGTTCATGACTCACCACATTCTTGTAGATGATGTAGACTCTGCCAACATTATTAACCAGCAACCCCTGACAATGATTTACTAACAGTAGACAGTGGTGGGTGATTGCCTGACTCACTGTGAGATCCAAAACATCTAATTTTCACAATTAGTATCTTATTATTCAGGTACATACCTGCCCAGTGACTGCCTAAGGTGCTGTGATTAAATGGAAATTGTTTAATAGAATTCACACTTTTTGAGTGCTGCATTTAATTGCAAGAGACCAAAAAACAATGAAGTAAAATGGAATAAAATAAAAAAAAAATGTATTTCCTTCACCATTTAACCTGCAAACTACTTATCGTGCTCAGTCATACTGAGGGCTCATGCTGTTTTCATGGACTGCTGTATCTCTCTTGCGAACAAATCGTGTGCATGTTTGGCAACGTGTTCGCCCAAACTACCTCATATCCAGCTGGCATGCAGAAAACATCTAAATAAACATAATGAAACAGCACAGAGTTACATCTGCCAGAGAAAAGGAATAATTCTGCCTGCATGAGCTCCAGGCCTGTAGCTTTGCGAAGGTTCTAAAAAGTTAATTATGAATAAGAGACGTGGCTGAATGCTATCCAAACATATTCTTCATTGCTCTCTCCTCCCTGATATTTCAGCTGTTTCCTTCAAGCCCTGTTTTATTTCTTTGCCACCATAATCCTCCTCAGGGCCTTCAATTATGTGTCCATGGGCAGGGGAAGCTATTTGCTCCCGCCTCAAAACCATGAACAGCAATAACAGCCCTTCCAAAACACATTACCAAAGACAATAACAGTAGACACTGCTACTATAACATGCAAGGCTACTAACTCACAACTGTATAAACATATATTTAATTTAAAATTAAGTTTATTCTCTGTCATAGCTGTTGGGGATCTTTTCTCTTTCTATCATGAACTGCATGTGTTTTAGTCTAAGAAAAATTTTTAAGTGGAAGCGACAGATTTATTAAATAAAGAATAGACCCCTCTGGTGTGATGTTTAATGCAGCCTTTTCTTTTTTTTTCTTTTTGTATTTTTTTGTTTCATTCACTTGCTGTTTGTAGATGAATTGCCGTTCTGTTGGCCTGAGGATACACCAAAGCTGAGTTTTTATTGGTTCACCTGGTGCCTGTAAAAGCCACTGGTAGGCTGTTACTGTGTCAGTGAGAAATGGCTGAGTCAACAAGCTCTGACTAATCTAAATGCAACCAAGACAGAGATAGTGAGAGAAAAGGTCTGAGAGCTTCATCTCCTTTAGATGCCTTTCTTCAGTAAAACACTCCAAACACAGCTCCTGGCTATGCAGGAAGTAGGGCTTATGAGCACAAACCTGATAGTCCTCCTGCTTTGTTTAAATGTGTGGGAAGTAGAGGGTTGAAGTGAAACATTATTATAGAAAGAAAGGAAGTATAATTACAGGTTAAATATATGAACCTTTTCTTTTTCTTTTCTTTTCATTTTTTTTGTTTTTGTTTTTTTTTTTGCACCAAAATAGCAGACTTCCATATTATGTGTTTAGATAACATACCTGATACTCTATATTACTACAGAGTTCCACCAGTTTACTTTGGGAATACCAACTACAAGTCAGTAGAAATTAGTAAACTGCTTAGAAAAACAAAAATGCTTTCTGTCTTTTAAATATGTGTAATTGTAATCTCCAATAATAAGCTTTCCAAGAAGTCAGAGAAACAGGACACATTGCCCAGTCATGCTGCATGTAAATATGTAGTTGAGAGAAAACAGATGTTCTTTGGTTATGAGAAGGTCTTGATTTCAGCTGCCTTATTGAGATGGTAGAGTCAGAATCTGACATAAGCAACATGAAAGTATGGATCCATCATTTTTTTTCCTGGTACACTTTGGGTCCCTTTGTACAAAGTAACACCACAGCTAAATTAGTATTGTTGCTGACCATGTCCTCCACTTTATGACCACAGTGTACCAAACTCCTGATGGCTACTTCCAACAGGATAATGCATCATGTCACAAAGCTCAAATCATGTCAAACTGGGTTTTTGAACATGATGATGTACTCCAATGTGGCGGAATGAGAGATTTGTATCATGGGATGGGCAGCTGACGAATCTGTAACAACTGTGAGATACTATCATGTAAATATGGAGCAACATTTCCGAGAAATGTCTCCAACACCAATCTATGCCATTTAATTACACACAAAGAAGAACTATTAGCAAGATCTTAAAAAGGAATTTATTTAGGTAATGACATAATAAATGGCAAACTGCTGTTATTGAAGGAAACATTTAAGCCTGATATTAAAAACTAACCAAAACTTTTTCTGCTAGTTTAGCATTTTGAAGAAAGCCAACACCTGCATGGTAATTGTATACATAGTCTCCACTAATAGATGGCAACAGCCGTAGACTGTAATTAGGGCTTCAAAGTAAAAAAAAAAAAAATGCACAATGAAAACGATGGTTGTGAAATTCCACAGTTTTCAACAAGAATTTCTTCATAAAAACCAAACTTATGAAATCACTAAATCTAAACAGGTAGATTTATGTATATATGGTGAAAAATAATGTAATAGTATCTATGATTAATTGTTTTCAGTCTGTATTCTCTGAAAACCATGCCTCTTTCCAGGAAAAAAAAACATAATTAGTTAAGACCTGGCTTAATCCACCGCAGGGAACATCGCTCAGGATGTAGCATTAATGGAGGTGTTTTTGCCAGAGAGCACACCTGCTAATTTTGTGTTATCATATACTGCTGGTGATTGTCAAACTGCATTATTATGCCTGTCTGAAGAGCAACATACAGTGGATGTGTGAGCCACTGCATGCAACCTTCTGTCTGCACATGTGTGTGTTTCACTTTATCATGATTAATTATCATATCAAAATGTTCAAATGCCAGTGTTGACTCTGAGATACAAATATAAGTCTGTCTTTGTAATGCAGCAGATTTCAGCTCATGCAGTTAAGTTATTAATCTGTTTTCCCCAACTCATGTCATTGTCCTTTATATAATGACAGATTGTGTTAATTGTGCCTGTTTATGAAATGCAGCTCGATGTTGGAGGCAAGCTGCGCTAATCTCATCATCTTCGTTTTCTTTCTCTGCACCACTAGGTTTGAAAATCAACTATTGATGTTCTTTATTACATTAGGTGAGCTGCTTGATGGCAACACACAGCTGCAGGCCGTTTGCATGGATATCTTATTGATTTGATTTACATATATAGAGAGTTTGTTGTTTGTTGCTGAGCAGACACTGTGTGTCTGGAAGTAAACTATTGAAAATGTGACATACCATGTCACTTTGAAGACTTTCTTTTGTACCTAATGACAAAAGATTCATTACTGATGCCCCTATGTCATAGAGAAACATAGCTATAGAGTAGTTTCACTGGCCAGATTAGTCAATTTGTGTCTAAATTTGTGATCAAGATTAAATTTGGATCTAAACATGATGTTTGTAGGATTTAAAAATGTACATTTGGCATGGAAATTGTTAGACCAAGCCTAAATCTGCATCTGTGACTGTCTCCATGAATGGAAGAAAAAACCCCCAAACAAACCTTTTTTTTCAAACTAACTAGCAACAACTCATTCTTTATCAATCAATACCCTTAGCCCTACTTAATATAGCTGTAAGCAACAATATACAATTATATATATATATATATATATATATATATATATATATATATATATATATGACAATGTAATAATGTCTGCTGATTTTTCTGTTACTTTCAAATACAAGTTCAGTATGCCACACTCATCCATCACTCTAAATATTTAAAAGTGTATATTTATAACAGACCATTTTTCTAAATTTGCTACTCAATTAAATTAAGACACCACTCTGGTATGATGTTAAAAACTACAAATAATGCAAATGAATAAGTGTGTTACATTTACAGTGTATAAAATGATCAAGCACCAGTAATAGTAAAGTACCAGTGGTGCTGTCATGGTCGTGGGCCCCAAGTCAAATTGGGTTTAGGGCTCTATAAAGCCTCGGACATAAAGGCCTTGGCTACTGCCAGTGCCCTCTGGCTACAATTTGTGAACTTTGGTTGGAAATTTATTAATAGTTTCAAGTGCACCAGAACAACTTAGTTCTCTGCTACTAACCCAGTTGATTGAGCTGCTAAGGTGATTTAAAAGTAAACTCTCACCATCTGTAGTTGTAATATTTTTGGCCAAAGAGTAAATCAAATACAGTGCCTTGATAGCAGAAAGTAAGCAATACAGTCAATAAAGCATTGCACAATAGACTGTACTTTATAGACACTTCTGCAAGCATATTTAAAGTTGCATTGCTTTGCTGTTGTGATCTTGTGCTTGTTGAAAACGATGCTGCCCTAATTTCATGGTTTTCCGGGACGAGTGAAGAAATCTTGCCTCATTTGTCTCTAATTTGTTCCCAGTGCACATATGAGAGGGGTTATAAATACATTAGTCCTCCATACCACAGCACATTGTGAGGGCGCTGGGCAATCAAGCAGCTTGCATTTTTCCTATTTAGCCTTTTTAGCAGCATCGGCATGGAGATGGGACTGCATGTATACCATAAAATTCACGTACATCTGAGCAAGTTGTGCTGTCTCAGAGGTGGACTGCTTATGCATCATAGCCTTGAGCACTGGACAGATCGGATGCAAACTGGTGCAAAGAAGGAAAACTGTAGGCCATGCAGGTACAAAACTACCCCTATCTTTCATTCCCTGATGTAATCCACTAGTGGTTTGACTCAGTGGTGTGGAAACATCAATTAAAACATGACGATTATCACTAAATTTGTCATTAGCCCTGAGGAGGCAGTAACCGCAGCCAGAGTATCTGAAATTCTGTCTACCCTTTTACAAAACCACACACACAGATACAGACTATTGCCAGCGGGACTTTACAGAGCAAGAGATAGGTCTGAACTTGTTCACCACTTGGGAGAAAATCAAATCCTGGTGCATTTTCATCAGCTGTCAGAATGAGACATATATTTCAGTCGGGCTGGGCAGGAAATTAGGCTATTAAATTACAGCTTTTCACAAGGCCTTCGTCATTTTGTCCTGCTATTCTACAGATGTTCTATCAAAGTAAGTCATTGTAACCATCTATCTGTCCCCTGGCTAAATACAGTCTTTCAGTAGAACCCAATACAGCTCTGATTTTCCAGCCTTTTGCTTCCTCTTCTTTCTATCTCTTTCTGTTACTCTCTTTCTTCCCCTCTTCTGTTTTCCACTGATATTTTGGTTTAATTTGTCCCTGCTTTCAGTTCAAGCGAAAAATCAATTCCAAAGAGGTCAGCAGGGGTCAATGGTCAGGCTGGAGCCAGAGCAAAGTGGATTACTGGTTATCATGCAGGCAACTTGGTTTCCATATTGGGACATCCGTGACCTAGATATCATATCTGTATTATGCACTGTCTCAGAACCAATCACAAGATTTGAATTGTGGAAAAGAAGTAGGAGCTACTGTAGCATAAAAACCAAAACACATTAAATCACACAAGTCAAACCTTATTTTCAGCCCAGGAAATGGTGTAAGAGGAGTTGGCAGAGGTTTGAATTTGAAATGCTGGTTTCTAAGACAATGCTTAAAATGAAATGTGAGTCTGAAAAGTCCACAGAACAAAAAAAAAAAAAACAAAAAACAACAACAACATTTTTTGAGTAAGGCTCTGGACTATGATAGCAATTCTGCAAGTAAGCTATGAGGTCTATAGGAGTGAATACATTTTTAACTCACACAAACCTCTGAAATTGTGCTCATACTACTATAATCACTTGCATACACACATAAATCAACTCTAACATACAAACATAGCCATGTCTTAGATATAAACTGACAGTCCACACATACATACTACTAACCCCCCCCCCCCCCCCACACACACACACACACACACACACACACACACACACACACATACAAGACACCCAATACCCATTTGAATCAGTACTGTATGTGAGAGGCTTTACATGAGTATGTGCAAATTGATCATATCATAATTGAGGCTATATATGTGTATGTGTGAGCTGATCAAATTGTAAATTAGATGTTATATGTGTGTGTGACTGGATCGTATTCTAAATGACAGGATATATATGTCTGAGTTTGAGCTGATCATATATATATATATATATATATATATATATATATATATGTATATATATATATATGAGCTGATACTGATTTGAATGAGAACTTGTAGTATATGTATGTAAGAGGTAATGTTGTCATGGAAGAGGCGGGACTACAACTCTACTATAAGAGTGCAAGCGTCAATTATATATCAGGCTAATTGTAAAATGTGTCAGATAACATCCAATAGGTGGCAGTAATGTGGTGAAGTTGGTCTTCCAACAGCAGAAGGACCAAACAAAGAAGAAGGGAAATGCCTAACAATGTAAATTAAGAACAAATCAGTCAAGCGAAAGCTATTATAAATTGTATTTCAACATCGCTGGACGCTAGCAGCAGCGTGACCTCTGCCTTAACATCGTAGTTTATTTACATAAAGTAAATTCTTATTCTTTATATGGCTTATTGCTGGTGGCAGACCAATTCCACTGCATTACTGCCATCTACTGGACGCCACATTACATATTTATTAATGAGCCTGATTTAGATCCACTGCACTGCACTCGGGTGTCAGCTCACACATACACATATATGACCTCTTACACACTGTACTGTTATCACAGATTTAATTGGGTGTAGGGTTTTAGTAGTACGTGTATGTTGATTGTCATAAGTTTATATACGTGACGTTGCTTATGTGTGTATGTTAGAGTTTATTTTATCTGTATGCACAACTGATTGTAGTAGTACATACATGATTTCAGAGGTGTGTGTGTGTGAGAGAGAGAGTTATGCAGCACCTTATAGCAAACTATTATCATACATTAAGATATTGAACCAGTGACAGTTACAATAGCGACAAAGACAATTAATATTTAATACTGCACCTCTAAATGGAAATGTCATTGCAAATGTGTTTGTAGAGTTATCTGTCTTTTATTAATTTGTGAGCAACCACATTACTAAATCTGTAGAAGATTTTTTCAAATGTGCAGAATGACGATATTGAGATGCAGCTGTTCTGGACAATTTCAAAGCAGATTTTTCTAGTTTTGTTATTATTTATGTGTCATATATTTTGTAATAATAATTCTGGGACATTAATGTGAAGAGTAATAGCAAAAAGACTGAGTATACAGCTGGCCTAGCTCTGTAGAACAGAAACAAAGTTAAACATGACTGACTCTTAAACTCTCTAATGAACACATCTCTCTTTTTTTCTATCTTCTAACAAACGGATGAGCATAGTGTTGATGTACTTTGGTCATTTCAGGAAGAAAATTGCATCCTCAAAAGCTTGCAGTAGATGGAATTCCAAACCTTTCTAATTAGGTGTAATAAATAAAACTAAATAATAAAATAAGAGGAAAAAATAAGCCATTACATTCCATTTCCTAAACCTTATTATAAAGCAAAGACAGTGGCTCAAAACAAAGCTAATAAGACTGCTTACCAAAGCCAGTTGAAACGATATTTCTATTGCTAATGCTCTAATTCACCACCAAATTCCATGAAAATACACTTTCTTAGTTTTTGCATAATCTTCCTAACAGACATGTAGCTGTCACACACTAGCAGACAGGCTGCAGTCACACACCACAGCCTTGGCGATAGAGTATGACACACACGCACACACAAATTCCCTTGCAGGACTCAGTCTTTTCATTTCCTCCGGTGATAGTTTTGTATTTAAGTACTGCTTATATGATTCCTGTCCACATTACCAATACTGGAACTTATCACTGTTTGCAAACTTTGCAATCTTTGCAAAAATTCAAGATTTTAATTTTGAGTTTTTGATGTTCTTTCTATTTCATCATTAATGGACACATGAGAAGGAAACTGAATTGGCTTTTTTAGTTAAATTATTTTGTCTTGTTTATAGACAATGATGCAGACTTTTGATTGGAAAATGAGATGTCTGACATGATGCTGTCCAGAAACCAACAGCAGATCTGTATGTTTATGTAAATATGAACACGGAATTCCTGAGGGGACAGAGCGAACTGGATGAAATGTCATTTGAAAAAACAAACATTCGAATGCTTATCATTTCTACTGTTCCTCAGATGCTCTGACATGCTGACTTCAGGGCTGTGTTTCCTGAGCTTTCATACAGTTTGTTTTATAGGCCACAATCTGGATAATTGATTTGCTTTTCCTTTTATTCTTAGATTTGAATGACATTTCAGAGAATTTTTCCAATTGTCATGAACTCATTTGGACTTCCTCTTTAGCTTGCTGAGATATCAGCAGGGGGATGGAGGATTCACAGCATTTCACAAGGGGGGTATATTACACAGCACTTTTATCCAGGTTTGATGGAACAGCTGCTGTTCGTTGGTTTCTTTTTCTCTTTATCTCCTCCTCTCTCTTGTCAGAAAACCTTTTCAACTAATCTATCATCCTCTCTCTCTGCTTAAACTTGACTTTACTACTGGAAGGCAAGGTAGAATGAACGGAAAAAAGGATCTCATTATTTCAGACTCACTGCTCATTCTGCTTATGCTTGATTTTTATTGAAAAAAAGCCCACTTGGAAGCAAGTATTTCTAATTTCGAAGAGAAAGAATACATAGCACCATTAAAAAATTGTATTCAAAGTTCTTACAGAATAAAAGGAGCTGTAGTTTTTCTTAGTGCAGGTGGTGCTGTCTGTCTTTGATCAGCTTTTTAACAATGTGCATAAAACATACTTTTTTTAAAAAAATGTGTATCCCTCTATTATTGTGTAATAACAGAGTAATCAATGATCTATGATAGTAATTGGACCAGTAACAGAAGATGCTAAGCCTTTACAAGCTGGTGGTTTGACCTCAATAAGGACAGACAACAGTGACTGGAGTTTGTTGTGGTCACTTGTTTCAACAAGAACTTTGGTTGGACAATGTATTAAAAAGTAATAACAAAATAATAAAGCCAGCAAAAGTTTTCAAATAAATGAATAACAGAAATAAAACCCAGTTCTCAAATCAGTCTTTTTGCTTATTCAGGCCTTTCTTGTTTGAATCAGTGTTGTGTTAGTGTCAGAATCGATTTCAGTGTCAGTATGCCAGTGCTCGTCAGTCCAACCACACAATCCATGAGAGAAGTGAGGCCGCACATTCACTTATACTCATGGTTCCGCTGGCTCGCCACCCAGTTTACACTGGGAATCTTTCTGAGTTTCAGCACATGAACATCCAGATCCAGATGAAGAAGTTTTAGTCATATGACAAAAATATGTAAAATATAAGATCCAAGGTATTTACACTAGTGAACTATATATATCCTAAAGTGCTTTTAACATCCATGTCTATTCATTTTAACAATAACAATTTCAAGTATTCAAGGATGTCACTACTCAAATTAGTAACAAACTCACACTAGAAATAAAGTACAATAAAGAGTAACAGCTTGTGCTAAAACAACAAATACAGAACACTCATAGTGATCTAGGGGTACCGATAAAGCTCAGTGTGCTTTATCATCCCTCGCTGCACCGGTAACAAAGGGGGAATGCACTAAAAATCTACCTCCTAAATCACAATGAAAAGAAATACACAATAAACAAATAGATACTTTAGCACCCTATTTTCATAGTACACAGTGATTTGGAAAAACAGCATTTTCTGTAAACTTAACTGGAAACAAATCATTTTTGCAAAGACAAGGTTATGCATGTAGCACCAGGTACCCATGCCAGGGAAGAAGCTAGGCAACAACAGTATCATAGTACAGCATTGGGCGGCTATTACAGCCATTTAGCAGCCTTTCTGAATTACAGCAATTCGGGTTCTACACACTTTGGAGTGCACAGATTATGTAGGACAGACCAAGTCGGCTACGGAGTATCCTATGTAGTCTGTGCACTCCAAAGCTGCTTATCATTCGTGAAATGGGACAGCCTACCTAGCCGTCGAGCATTTCCCATAGCAGCATCGTAGGACGTTGAATCACACAAACCTCTGAAATTTGCATATCATAGGAAACTTTAGTGAACATTAACATGGACCATACAAAAACACATTTTTCACATTTCTACTAAAGTGAGGTAAACGAAAAACATACTCTTTGGAGCTTTGTTTCTGGTTCACCATCATCTTGTGCACAATGAATTCTGGGAGAAACGAGGCTGCACAGGATCCACTACCAGCAGCCTTTGCTACCGGCCAAACAAAATGTGGGTTTGTAGGGTGGATTCGGATGCCCTTTCCAAATGGGACAGTGCATTGTGCGCCACTATGACATATGTAGCCGACGAACCTGCACTTGGAAGTGAGTAGATCTTGAATTGGGACACAGTTTGTAAGATGTTTAGCATCCTCAATAATCCCTAAAATTCCATTCAGGGGAATATTTACTGAATGGATGGTAATCAATTCAACCACCTGAGGCTTTCGAGCTCAGTGATTGGCCAGCTGCTCACAGAGGAGCATGGGAAATGTAGTGCTAATGGTTCATCAGGAGGGAAAACTTTCGTTTTCCATCTTTTTATGCACTTGATCACTTTATGTATATGGCTTTCTTTTATAACCAACCTTTTTAACCAAGGCATATTTATTAATAGTCAACACTTAATTATTTTAATGCATAGACGTTGTACTTCAATAAATTAACTTGAAATATTTATTTATATTCCAATTAACTTTAATAAAAAGATGATAATTATAAAAACTTAATGTTACGACCTGTTACAATTGTTTCATTAATAGTAAAGAAAAGTTTGTTTAAATCTTAGGTGAGACATGTATTTATCTTTCCTACACTATTTTTTAACATGCTGCTTTCATCTTGTTCAGATGTAATATTTAGAGTTTTAGTTAATTAATTTTTAATTAATTCTACTTTTTCAAGCATTTTGCTTGTAATACCATGTCACTTAGCTTTCAAGACTTTAAGATTTAAGACTATATAAGAATAGAGGTAATTGCAATTAGCCATCAGTGTCTTTGGTTAGATGTATAAATGATACAGACACACAAAATTACATGCATCTTGCACTCCACATGAACTGGAGTTTATAAAGTATTTATCTGCAGCATAAATTTGCACATGTATCACATTCATCTGATTTACACAGTACACATGCCTTAAAGCAAAGTAACCTTAACAGAAGAAGAAAAAGAAAACAGGCCACATAATTCACCTGAAAATGGTCAGTTTTATTGAGCTTGCTTAGTATGATAATAATTAATTAATTCTGATTTCTCTTAGTTAATTTTCTAATTATTTGTTTATTTATGTGCAAATTTCCAGATTTCCCTCCACTGAATAACTATATTCTAATGATAAAATTGTCTTCAAATAGAAAACAAAGTTCAGAGTTCATTTTTCCCTGAGATATTTACATCTGTTAGCTGTTGGAATGGCTCCAAGCTGGGTTTCATATTTGTTTTTAGAATTAGATTCTGCTACTTTACTGATGACTAGTCCTACTAGCATGTGTGCTATATGCTGTATATGTTGGTGTTATAAATATCTGCAGCTGTGTGTCATGCATCATGACTACAGAAGATCTAAGTGTATTTTACAATACATAATAATTTAACTTAAAAAAAAAATCTTCTTTTTTTGTTTTCTTTTGTTTTTGTTTTGTCTTCAATGATGAGTGTCTTAGTTTGATATTTCATTACATTGTCACTCTCATTATTATACATATATATTTTAGTTGTGGTGTGTGTTTTTTTCTTTTTAACTATGACTAACTAAAGCCTACTGAATATAATACTTAACAACAACTATCTTTTTTCCCCAACATATTACTGCCATTCTACGGTATGCAGTATTTAGATAAGATTTGCACATACATACACCCTAAAATAACAGTACCAAAGGATGCAAAGCATGTCAGCAAAAGGTTGGCTGCAAAAACAAACAAACAAGGAAAAAAAAAAAAAAAAAAAAAAAAAACTATGACCCCTGGTTCCTATTTAAAAGGAGTACAGTGAGCACATATTTGGCCTGGAACAATATGGTCCCAAACTGAAGGAAACATCAAAGTGGAGAAGACACTGATGACAACAGAAGACAAAAGGCCATGTGAAAGAGCACTTTTATAAATCTAACCTGTCAGACAAGGTTGTGGGGTCTTGGCCTGCCTGCCAGTAGATATGACATGTCACCAGGGAGCATATCTTTTGGGAACAGTCTCAAACATAAAAGTTGGAGCATCTGTCATAAATTTTTTACTCCACACTTACAACTTGTCAAACAGCTATTTAGATGATAACTGAACTCGACATAAACTGCAACACTAATGTAAAAGTAGAAGTCCTGAATCATGATTATACAGTAGTTTGGCAACTTTAATTGCACAAGTCCCAGGTTGAGTAAGGTTCACTGCCAACAGCTACTGCTAGCCACAGCTTCCACTAAGATATCCCCAAAAGTGGAAGAGGAAAAGCAATAAATGATCCATGGAAATAGAGCCCATGAAATCCAGAACATAAGTAGCCTTCGGCATGCCACACACTTGCTGACCTCACACCACACACTGCACTCCAGACACCACATACGTATACTCATTCATGGAAGACTTGTGCTGTTGCTGCAGATTAATTTGAGTTCCCTACTAGTGAGCGCGGTGGCAGAGTATGCCTGGGAGGGAGCAGTGAACCCAGGTGACTGGTTTCCAGTTTAGAATAAGTTCAAGACGGACTGGGAGGCCATCGACTATAAATGCGCTGAGCACATCCTTATCCCACAGGCCAGAATTTACAAATAGATTTCAAATTGGAGCCTCTGCATTAATTTTCTAATGCAGTGACCCATTCTGCTGCAGTGCAATAGCTGGTCCCAGTGTGACAATTAAAATAAATCACATCTGAACCAAATTCGCCATATGTATTCATGCCTCATCAGTAAGTGAATTGACATAAATGATTTATCCAGGGGAACTTAAATACCAATGCCCATACCACACAGGGCTGTCAACCCTGCATGAGCTCAACTTCTACATGCTTTTCAGCAGCCCTGCTGTGAATAATGAAATTGACTTATTTAAGATGAATGAACAAATGTAGGAAAATAGACACTAGTAGTTTTGAATAGTGTATGGTTTGTTTGCAACCTCAGTTTTTGGTAATAAAACATACTGTTACTACACTGGAGTGTTTTTTTTAATCATGATATTTAAGTCATGCCATGATGGAGGCTCTGTAAAGTACAAGAAAAAGAAGAAACGCTGAGGAGAGCAGCCAATCTTCAATTAAGTAACACCCTAATGAATAGCCGATATTCGAACCTTACTAGAGCCTAAGAACAAAAAGGTACACCAGCTAGACTCTTTATTACAAATGACATCAACTCTAGTAGAAATGTCTTTTGATTAAAATAGCAAAGTGTTCTTGTAGCTCTAAAAATTCATTCTGCTCTTGTGTGAAGCCACTTACGCTGTTTTAGGAGCAGACCCCCACCAGCTATTAAAATGGTACGAATATGTTGCCCACTGTGTATAACCAGTCACCTTCCTCCTGATTTGGACCTCCTCATCCTCATGCGCCGCCCCACCCTCATCAGCTTTACTTTCTGTGCTTTTGATTAATCCTGTCTCATTTGAGATTTTGAAACTATCAATGGGAATTATTCAAATCCCCTAGGTATGAAATAGCTATGAGGAGGCTGTGGAAGACACTCATTAACCCCAAATGGAGAGGAGCCCACTGTAAATCTCGATGAATTCTCTCCGTTGCAGAAATCTGATTAGTTACGGTGGCTGTGCTTAATCCCAGTTGAAGGTAGAAGTTAATTTTGTCCAGTGTACTGTATATGCAATAACTCAAGATAAGAGGAAAACGCATTATACCCTCTGTACCAGCTTTTTAAATATATATTACTAGGATATTTGTCATGATATGTTTTTGAGGAGACATTGGTATATATTGTATATTTTTAACACAAAAATGCTTACACCCCAGTCACAATCCATTTTTTTGCTTAAGAAAAAAAAGAAAAGAAACATTAAGACATCAACCAACTTTGTGACACTTTGTTACAACTGAGTGAATCCAATATCCTAAGATTTGAACCAATAACACAATGCACTTGTATGGATTAAATCACTGAACTGTAGTGGCCTGTAAGCCCCTGCAGATTGCTTTGTGCTATTGATCATTCTGTTGTAGTTAGTTCTGCACTTCCATCCTCTGAGGCATGTCTTTATCCTTTCTAAAATAATGGAGCATTTTTACATAAAGTCATGATGCCAGCTGAAGAGATCCAAATCTTACCATTTAAACCAAAACTAGACATTCTGCCCCGGAGGGACTTGTTTTAGCTGTAATGCCACGTCCAAATTGGATCAACAGCTGCTGTATATGATTCTCTAATTTGAGGCATAATATGTTTCATTAATGCTGGAGCACTCGCAGGCATTACAGACAGTTGATGTAAACCTCTCCGGATGTGCACTGCTTATTCTCTGCCTTATTTCCCAGGAACATGGCACAGACTGGTGCCGCTGCCATTCTCTTACATGCAGATGTCAATTATAGAGGTGGCAGAGTGGTGAGCTGTGCACATCTGTGGATGATGTTTCCCCCAGCACTGCGCTACCCAGAGAAGCATAAATCTTCACCATCAGTTGGCAAGCTTCCCCTTAATAATGTGCACGAGATGATGCCAGAGCAAAAAGCATATCTGGTGTGCACAGATTTTTCCCAATTAAAAGGCAGCTGTGAAAAATCTGATTTCGTAGATTTTTATTTATTTTTTTTCTGTTAGATACTCTTTTTTTCTTTAGTTTCTTTTGTCCTTCATGGGTCACATGGCCTGGAGGGTACATGAGGCTTGCTTGTGTGACTTCTGTGTTTGTGATGGGAGTGTGGGGTTCTTCCACATCACACCCAGACCTCTGTTGCCTGCTGTGTTATTAGGCAAATACAGTACATTAGGGATAGGCCAGCTCCACTGCTGTTGTCATCCCGAACATCTAGTTATCACATCGTAGTCCACCACCTGCTGAGTTCACAGGGCTATCACCATCCCCCATGACCCGCTTGTGTCTCTGTTTGTCTCTGCTGGAGACCTTGGATATGTTAAACATCCCTATAGAGCCTAGACCAAATTTTCTATGCACATCTCCCTCTGAAAATAGTTCAGTTAGAACTGCTCCAACACACGTGTGCACAACTCACACAAGCAGACTAATTGCAATTCAGACTTTGTTGTGGTAACATACTTTACCTTCAGTGCATGTACTGACTTGTTTCGGGTTGATTCTGTTTGCGCTGTTCTGTATCTGGGGCTGTTTGTCTCTGAAAACATGGCTGTCTCCAAAAGCATCTGGCTCTAAGTGTGTGGATTACAGCAGTATACATTTGTATAATGCCTGTGATAATGGGATAAAGCAGCTTCCGTGGGAGAAATCTGTATGGAGAATGGATTATTGCAAAGCTCTGCCTATGGGACGTTGAACCCAGGAGTTATCACAGGCAGTCAGCATCTCAAGTGGGTGCATTGCTTCAGAAAGTGTTCTGATGCTACATTTTATGTCCGTGTTCTACTCTCTGGAGAGAAAACATAAGATGGGAAGGCTACAGTTGTGTAGGTCTTAGTAAGTAATTACCATAGTAGTACTTGAAAGGATGAGAAATAGTAGCTCCATCTCAAATTTGCATTTGCTTTACATTAGAACTGCGTGCATGGCCTGCATTTATTTATTGTTCTCTCATCCATGATACAGGAACCCACTGAACTAGTTTGCATGTTTCTCTTGATAGCCATTATGAAGGGAAATTAGCATTTCCATGCATACAGAAGCAATTACCTTCAATTTATACACGTTTCGTAGGGACATGTCCCCAATTAGAGGGCCATTTCAGGAGACTGATAAGACGAGTAGCTTTCACATTGAACATCTGAGGTCTGGACAGACCATGCGTCCTGTTTTCTCTCTGATTCTTATCTCTATCCACAGATCCAGTATTATGAGAAGTTGAATATGCAGCTCTCACTCATTTCCAGCCTGTCTAATTTCACTCTTAATAAGGGTGGAGTGGTGAAAAACAAATGTTTCTGTGCTGATAGTGATGCTTTGATATAATGCAACTGTGACCGGATAGCAATGCAAGCCAGATCCTTTCACTGTGTACATCAAAGACAGTTGCCTGTCTTTTATGTTTGCCTCATATGTTTATAATAAAGTTGCTAGAATTATAACAAGATTTAACATTGTATGAATTGTAAAATGGCATACTCTCTAATTCCTTTATTGACTTTAATGGTTTTGTGCTGATGCATTTGTGTGCCCTTCCTCAGAATGTCCTTTTGCCATTTATGTGAGGAGGGAAGAAATCTCAGATGACATCTCAGAATCTGCCCATTCATTAGCCCAAACAGGCTTATCTGCTTAAAGTCTTTGGCTAAGACCCCATTCTCACTGAGGAATGACTCACCTCCATATTGCCTCGTTATTCTCTAACAGCAACAGTTACGTCACCCTGTTACTGGCTTTTAGAGATTATGGAGCTATTTGTGCAAATCCGCTTTTTACATGATATCAAATGCTCTGCTAGAGGTCTGGCAAGAAGGCGACGGTCAGCCTGTCTCGAATCTGTAGAAGCCTGAGTGGTTCAAGGAGTTCACTGGTTATTAACATGACAGCGAGAACGTGGTGGATGGTGAAGATGGCAATGAGATTGATGACAAGGACGCTGACATCAGCCATGTTTTGTGTAATAGCATGGGGAGTCTGGCCAAACAAACACAAAGTGTTCAAAGCTAAAGGTTAATGTTGTCGTTTGCTAAACAGAGGAACATCACTGATGCTATGTTTGAAAGCTTTGAAAATATCTATTTTCGAAAATTCACTATGAGCAAACAAATGTATTATGCTCCGGTCTATATAATTACTTCTACTCATCTGTCAATTTTGTGGATGCACAGAAATAGTATTATTTATATCAATACAAAACAATCATGCCCTGCCTCATACATACTATAGGCTCCAGTTCAGAGTATTTTATATGGGGAAAAAGAGAAATTTTCTCACATCCACAAGATCTGTGAAAGTGCAATTCTGGACAATGTCCAAACCCAGTTTTGTAGACATTGAACATTCATGTGTGAAAGGGGCTTGAAAGTTGTTTGGAGGCAGCTAGTTTTTAATCTTTCTGCAGATTCAGTGCTCAATGTTTCTGGTTTCCATTATCTGCCCTGTAGAATGATATCTTTGTGCATGTCGAAAGTGTTAAGATCGTATAAAAGGGGCAAAAAGCAAAATTGTTTCACCTCAGGGTTTGCTGTTGTGCACTGCCTGTGCCACAAGCCGCACCCCCCTCTACCCCCCGCCCCCCACCCCCAATTCACCTCTTCTGCGAATTATCTTTTTTTGTTCGCGAATTATCTTTTTTTTGTTCTTGTTGTTTACTTGACCAAAAGCAAAATGACAAAAGAAATAATTTAAGTTGTCCTATACAAATAAATATAAATAAAACATTTTCCATTTTGCCTTTTGACTTGAATGCAGCCTTTTTAACAACATAGTTAAAGCCAAAATATATATCATTTATTTTTAGAAATGTTGCAAAAATATAGTTTTCTTCTCTTTCCTTAACAAGAAGCTTAAAAACCTATATGTAAATTAGTTTCTAATTGGATTAACCACTCTAATGCATTGCTCATGGGAATACAAAAAAAGTGTTTGAAATGTCTATAACTACTCCTGAATGCTGTTGCCAAAGTTTTGACTAGAGAAAAAGGAAACTATAAAACACCTCAGGTAAGACAACTTCCAGTAAATTTTAGAATTAATTCAAGTTTCTATCACTTTTTTTTTTTTTTTTTTTTTTTGGAAGACTCAGCATGTGCTGGCCTCTTTTATATGATTCCGAGGTATGAAATAGAAAGAGCTAAACCCCTCAGATTAAGTGCACACGTGGCCTCTCTAGGCCTCCAGAAATGCTGGTAACAATGATTTTAGGTTTGCTAGGCCACCAGAACACCCCACCCTATCATTTTTAGATTCATTCTAAGGCTGTCATCTCTTAAAATGAATTTGAAAACATTTGTTTTTTGCTTTTCCTGATAGTTGTCTTGTTTTTCCTGGTATTTATTATCCATATTTGCAAAGTGTTAGTTTATAACGTTGTAATATGTAAAGGCTGATTATCAGAATTTTATTGCTTTCAGCTTAATAGTTAACCAACTGATCAACGTCAGATACAGTATATCTGGTTCTGTGCCAACAGGATTTACACATGATGGTTCACATCATGTACACAGGGAGATTGAAGGTAACATCATGACTAAACCCACACACTGTTCAGGCATAGAGGTTTGTCACTTTTATGTTTTGGAATTTGTGGATGACATTAGAAATATAGAGCCAGCACAATGGAGCAGCCTTTTTCACTGGAACTTGAAAAGGCTTTACACATTTAAACAGCAGCAGGGGTAAAAACTCATTTTAATCAAAACAAGCTTTGGCCTCTGTGTCCAGCTGGTTGTTAAGACAGGTGTGAAGTAACTGTCTTAATGCAAAGCAACAGCAACAGCCTGTGTCTGTCATGTTTAAGGCAGAAATGCTGCATTTTGTTTTTGGTTGGAATATAGTTGTGCAAAACAGCTCTATCCACTTAAACTTTTATTTATCTTTAATTCGGTGCAGTTTGGAGAATTTATAATGATCTTGGAGTTAGTTTTCTATTAAAGCTAAGATACAAAATTTGTTGATATGCCATTAATTAGATTAGTTTAGTTTTTTTTTTAAAAACGGGAATTATTCAGTCACATTTTTTTAAAATAAATTGGATTCATACAAAAATCTGTGAATTTCTAATCTTTACATCTTCTACCTTGTATTTGCAGTTGGAACTTCCATGATAGCTCTTGGTTTGTGCAACACTATGTGCTTCCACTTAAAAATAAACAATAAAATGTGGTATGTATAAATTTCTGCTAGGTTGCCGGCTCCAGCATCTGATTTGGTGTTGGCTGTAGATGTAACTACATTTATAAGTATGCAGTAGTATGACCAGACAAAGTGGGATAAAAATAATTTCTAAAAAAAAAAAAAAAAAAATTACTATTACAGATAATCTTATCTGCAGTGTAGCTGGGTGTATGACTGTTGCTTCTACTGTATTGCAGTTGGGATCTCATGATTCTGCCATTTATCTATTTGGGAGCCATATATACTTTGGAGGAATGGCGCACGATTGTGAACTCAATCACAGTGCGAGAGGATGTCAGTGCACAGGGCGCTCGCCGTGAATCACACACTGAAAGGCTATCACCCAAACCTCCAAGGTCCACTGCCAACTCATCAGTCATCGCGGAGCAGACCAGGCCACAGACTGATCAGCCGTGCACGCTCTCTGGTCACTGGGGACAAACACCAGCTCAGCCCCTCCTTCCTTCTCTCCTGCATCCATACCAATAACCATACTATCTGCTGAAACCATGGCATAACATATTCCAAGGTCTGAGTGTGACTTTGTGTCTCAAAGTTCTGTCACTCTTCCTGCATTCTATATGAAACTGAAGGCCACGGTGGCTTGTTCTGTCACACTGGCTGCTCTTTTTAGATGGATTTTTATACAATGTTATTTATAGCTAGAGAGTTTAAGAATAGGGTCATCTGTACTTGTGCACCAATTCTGCCTATGCATTATAGAGAGAGAGAAAAAAATTCCAACATGATCTGGGTGAGGAAGTACAGAGAAAACATGCATAAATGAGTGACAAGGGGTGTGTGCGACATGAGGGATAATACCAATTTGCATGATTACATGGACAGATGAGGGATTTACCTGTGCTTATGTCTGACAGCCTTTTTTGATAAAGGACATGAGTGGCATCTGATCGTGGATTCTTTGACTGTAGCCCTCAACACAGCTCGCATCATGTCCTGTAATTGATGCATGACAGTGAGGGGGTGCAAGACACAGGGATGGATGTTTATCCAACAAATTCTGCCTCAGGGACAGAGCTGCATTATAGCATGCCCAGTTTGGTTGATACAGCATTTGTCAAAAAACAAATTAATTTCTTGGTGATTTCAAAATAATTTGCCAGTTTTTTTATTTTGTTTTTTTTTGTGTGTGTGGTGTTACACAGCTGTATGTACATAATGATGCGAGAAAGAATAATAATAATAAAAAATAAAAAAATGAAAAAGGTTTATTCCCTTTGCTGTGCATCAATGGGAATATTTTAAATACACAGCCCCTGAATGCCTTTGGTGAAAGTCAACCAATATTTTGACCCACTGCTTTCCTCTTCTGCATGCTTTTTCAACTTTTCCAATTACAGTTTTTAAAGTTTAAAAGTATTATCTGCCTAGTTCACTTACTCTCTGGCTTATTCAAGCCCACTGCCCATGTGCAAGCCATACAGCGCTTTCAACGCCATGCACAGCTCTCACATTTGGCACACTCATGCCCAGCCTAAGCCACATTAAAAAATAGATGATATGACAATTTCACACATATAGCGTTATCCTTTGCTTCAGTCCGATTCACCTGTAGCCAAGCAATCTTCCTAAAGTAAGCAAAATAATAAGTAATTACCATAATGTTTGACAAAAAAAGCAGTTAAAAACTTTGAATGGAAGCAGGAGTTTTGAGGGGGTGGAGGGTGTTGAGGGGAGGAGAAATATTTGATTAATCTTCTTAACACGTTTCATGTGCAGATTCTTTGAGTTAATTTCAAGGACCATGCCTAAAGGAGATTACCTCCCCATGCTCCTGCGCATTTGCTCATGAGTGATTTTGTTTATTCATGTTTTATATTATAATGCTCCTCCTGCCGTCTGAAGCCACAGAACCACCGGCAAAAATGCAATTTATTTCCCGCACTGCACATGATGGAGACAGCTGATAATGTCACCAGGAAATATGAAGACTGCTGGGACGGGACCAAACAGCCTGCTATTTATGTATGGAATACAAACAAAATATTTTGTGTGGGTCCTCCTAACCCACACATACATATTTAACACACACTCTGGCCCCAAAAAGCAGCTTTGGTTAGTGTTATTGAATTCTAGCCCACAATTTAAGCAATATGTGTGCGCGCGTGTGTGTGTGTGCATCTCTTTATATTGGGTTTTGATTTACATATCTATCATCTGTCAGTAGATCAGCATGCATCTGCAATAACATGGATCATTATAGGGAATCATATAAAAGGTCAAAGATGTGTTCAGGCTCTCGGAGGTTGTAGATTAACACCTCTATTCAGTCGCCAATCACACTTATCATCATCAGCTTATTCAAAGCTCATCTCAGCCAGTATATGTGCTTCCTCATATGAAAAGCCATCCACAGTATGTTGTCATGACATATATGACATAGCCCATTCATATTTCATTGACGAGAGTTGGTTATGAGCATGCATCAAAGTCTCTTTCATCACTCCTGCTAATATGGATTTATCTGTTCCACTGGCAGTGATGGGAGGACTGATGCAACTGTTTACAGTGACTCCTTTGCTCCCTCCAGATGACGAGGACCATGATGACGACCGGCGATCTTTGCCCAGTAGACGGCCCGGATGGCAGGATTTATGGTCCGCTGTGCCCATCCTCTTCACAAAACACATTCTCTCTGGGTGGATCGTTCAGCCTGTCCTTGCTTTATTGATCTCACTCCTCGCAAGTTCACAACTTCCGCGTTCCTGGTGCTTCACTTGACAGGAGAGAGATTTAGTGGAGGGATGAGGTCAGATAGAGGAAGAGAGATGGAGGGAAAGGAGAGAAGGAGAGGGAGGGTGAGGCGAGAAGGAGAATGAGTCAAAGGAAATGAGAAAACAGAGAAGGAGGGGAAATAAAGAGAGGCAGTAAGAGGAAAAGGATAAAGAATAGAGTAAGGAAAAAGAAAAGAGAATCTCCTTGGGGAGGATGCAGCTCTTGGCCAGGTCAGACAAGATTGATACTTGTGTGTAAAAGCCTACAGAATTAGCCTCTGGTACAGTGGAAATCCACTGGTAAACACATCCAGCAGCCCTCAAACGCGCTTGCATCAATCTCAGCACTCTCGTTTTGCACTACACCGTGTACACACACATACACTCATATCTCTTAAGTGTTTGACTCACTGAAGTGGTCAGTGAACAACTGTGCTACTGCACAGTCAATCCCGACATCACGAATCTGACTTCAGCACTTGTTCCATCAAGTGATTTTGCTTTTAGCACTTGTAACACCACAGAGACGCATCTCCTAAACTTCCTTGGCTTTTACAAGATGTGTGCACAGATGTGTGAAAACATGTGGTGACAGGCAAACATTGTACTCTAAAGTGACACACAGTGCGTTTGAACCATTAACCTCTTTGTGATCTTTTGGTCATTTTAGTACCTCAAATTCCTCTCCTAAACTTCTCTTTTGGAAAGTGTTAACCTGAAGATTACATTAGATGCCAACTCTGTGATGCTCAGAAAGCCCTCGGGGTCTGTGGAGAAAGCAGGAGGCGACTTACTGTATGTAAGGCCAAAGCTCTAATGTTTATGTCAAACCTTGTACCACCTAATTGGGTTGGCAGTCAATGAACGCAAACTGTGTGTATGTGTGTGTGTTGGTGGGGGTGGGACTGGGTACCTCATGTGAGATATTCACTGTGCTTGTATGCAGTGCACTGTACATTTGTTCTCTTAATGTGTACACAATTCATCCTTAATGGCTTTGCTGGTGCATCATTGAAGAATCCACTTTGGAACATTCATTAGCAGTGCATAAAGAGCTGTTCCTCAGCCCTTTTTTTAACTCAGACACTGAAGTAAGAATTTTAGATCAGAGTGCAACTCCTTTTGATTGCTTGTGTGCCATTTTAAAAGTGCACAGATGACCAGATAATGTCAGAAAAAGCTAAATAAGCAGAAAACAAACAAAAATTTGGAAATATCTTATTGAAGGAGTAAAAAAAGGCAAAGAAATGTGGATGTGTGCTGTGCTGTCAGCATTAGAGGCCTTTGAAAATGAGACTTTTTATTTTTACTGAAGTGAATGTAGTTCAGACACAGAGCAGTACACATGGGAGAGAAGCGCGGAGATTCGGGTTGCATGATCCAAAAATAAAATAGGTCATCAAATTACCCCAGTGATTGTGTGTACCTGCCCAATTATGATTGATCTTTGCAAGAGAAAACAAAGTGGTGTGTTTTATTTGCATGTTAAAAGATGTTCTTTTCCTCTTCTCTCTCTCTCAGCACTATAATTATCTCAAATGTGAAATTCTATTTAGGTATTCATAATGTATTTCAGTGTGTAGGGAGGACACAATAGACAAACACTGAATGCTCTGCCAAGCCCCAGATTTTTTCTTTTTTTTTTTTTAGTTAATTGAAAATCTCATTTGCATGAGGAGAAAATCAAACACTCATTTCCATACATGAGATTATAAAAAGATAACTGCTGGTGTTTGTTGTTCCATATTTGATCTGAGCATTTCCACCTAATTGCTAAATGCTGTAAAATAGGACTAGAGTGTAACCTCCAAACTAATGTTTACATGGTGACTTGGTGTTATGTTTTGGTTCGGATGTGTGAGTGTTTTTCTCTTTTTCAAAGTTTGGATGTGCAATCAGGTGGATGTGTTTTTTTCTTTGTTTTTTTTCTTTGTTTTTTTTTTTCTTTCTTTCTTTCTTTAAGGGAGAATATACATCATCATCACTGGGTATCTTCCAGATTCATAAACACCAATGCCAACCCCAGCTAGATATGGTGTAGGGAAACAGATGCATTAAGCCGACTGTAGCAGCCAGGGCCAACGATCAGAGGTGTCCTGTTTCACCCCTTACAAACAGCCCCACATACCCAATTTTCCTTCTCTCTCACTAACACACACACCCACACAAACACAACCCAGTCTATTCCAGGAGGACACCATTACAGACCCAACCTAAGCCTCTACTCCCTGCTTGAAGCTCATTAATGCAGCCCCCCGACATGGGTGGACACCAGGAGATTTCCAGCACTTCCCTGACTCGCCTTTCCACCCCTTCTTATACTTCATTTTATCCTAAAAAAAAAAAAAAAAAACTTGATAAATAGGATTTATTTATCAATCTGAACCCCAGGTAAAACTGGCTTGAGCTTTGCTGGTCATGACTCACTGCTGTGCTGACACATTTTTGTATCACACATAATGAATCAACAGGGGGAATTCAGACAAGACCATAAATGGTGAAGTTAGCTGTTAACCGATGAAGATTTTTTTTTCTAAATACTGTTTATCCTATGGGAATAAGCTGTTGAACTTACATGTTGGGCAATTATTCAGACACTTTGGAAAATTAACATTCTGCTTAGTGTTGTTTTCCTATTGTTTGTTTTTTTCTTATCCTACATATAGTCCATTTGTCTTTATTCCACATGCTTGTAGCTAACTCTCTTCACTATTAAAATTGTGTCTTATTGTTTGTGTAGCTTTTTGTGTAGTAGTCTCCAAAATTCTGTCATCCATTAACGAATTTTACTCAGTCCCTCTATGTGTTCTATGGTGTTTTTCACATGCACTGACGTGGTCAAAACATTCAGGTTTTTTTGTCTTCATGTGCTACTGAGAAGATTTAGACCTAGAACCTGTGGTTGTCTATCACAGGTAATGATTGGGTGATAAGAGCGGTGTTTTTCCCTGCAGAGGTGAGAAATGTAGCTGAGAAAGTATTGTGTATGTATGCATACAGTTTCTAAGCTAAATCCTAGCATGAATGAGCTTGAATCATAAACATGTCTGTACTGAATGCACACATCCTCATGAACTATACACTGTCTCACTATGACAGCTGTAGAAGTGATGACCTCTATTCAGCAGCTGGGAAAGGACAACTGTCAAATTAAATGACATGAGGTATATTTTATTTCTCTGTGCGTCTGACCTAAGCATTTTGCCTCAGAAATATGTGCTATGTATTTTCGTCTAGGGCTCCAGCGCAGGTAATTGAAAAGCATTGCTCAGTGTAGCGTATGCACTCAGACATGCGATGAGGCCACCATTACGGTTCAGCATGGCCTGGAGGGATGAGTGGAAGGAGGGAGAGAAGGGTTGCGCCGTATGATAAAAATTTTAGATTAACTGGGACCCTAACGCTCCCCTCAATGTCAGTGGATGAATGTGATAAAGCTTTGTTTATGGAATGAAGAATCTGAAAACTATACAGGATTTTTGCTGGTTTTATACATAAGAAAACAAAAACATTTCCTAAATTCATTTATGGGCTGCTTATAAAACTTGGATGAAGTCATTTTATCTGAACAGTGAAACAAACGTTAAGGTGCATTAAAGTAGGATATGGCCGCTAAGTTTTGAAATATCTGTTTTCAATAGACAGCCTTTGAAAATCATCAACTTCCCTCAAGGAATATTAAGTCAGTAAAGTTATCCATGGGTAATTATGGCGCCATTAACAAGTTTCACTCCTGTTCAGTGAGCCGGTGATGTTAAAATTTATTCCATCCTGAGGTAGATATCAGGCCTTAGCATCTGGGGGCTCAGTTTGTTAAATTGACCACCCTGTTATCACTCCCAAGTCATCCCACACTGATAGCCTGGCCAGGCGCTGACGTGCAGGGTACCCTTAGAGTCATGACTTTGGACATGTGGGGTCTTACATGGTAAGTATTTTTGACAAAATAAAAATAAGCAAGACAGGAAAAGAGGATCTTATCAGAAACACATATGGAGATACGGGATATCACCGTGCTGATGAGTCACAACTTGAGCTTCATTTCACAAAGAAAAAGTGCTTTTGGCACACTTGATAGTTTAATGTAGAATTTACACCCCAAAGACTGTTGCATATCTTATGTTTTGACCATCAGACAGTTAGCTTTGCAGGTAATGTCAGAGTTTACATGAGCTAACTGATGTTTCGTAAATATTTCTTTTCTACAATGGATAATTCTTTATATGTAGACTGTAAATTTTCTTGAATAATTTACAAATTAGCTTTTGTTACTTTCAACTAAATGATTTCTAGATCGTTGTATCACATTTGTTTTCCCTTTTTATACTGCATCCCAAATAGGTGTGGTTGTAGCAAACAATGTAATCCATATTTACTGTCTCAAGTGTACAGTACATGCACACCTGAAGTCTTTCTTTTAAATAACAACAGTATTTTATTTTCCATATGGCCTTCACATAAAACGTGCAGTAAATGGGGAGGGAGAGTGAATACTCAGTGCTCCGTGTAATAAGCATATAATTAAACTCCTCTGACAATTACATCATACATTATCAGCCAAAGCCAGATCCATTACTTCTTGCGATCAATGGCATGGCCGCAATTGCCCTCCTACTCTGACCACACCAGGGACTGACAGCCAAGCAGTTCAGGCTTCTTTGCTGTATTGCAGGACCAGTAAGTGCTGTTAGTGACATCCAATACTGAAGGTTTGAATGGAGAGGGAGGAGGGCCTGCTACTTAATGCTAGGTAAAGGGGAAGAAGGAAATGGGAATTGGTGTGGATGAGGACAGTAAGGAGGTGGGTGCAGCTACTTGCAGAAGCTGTGGAGTGTAATGATGAGTCATGGTATAGTGAATTACAGTGTGGTTGTCTTTCCTCTGCAGTATCAGAGATTGCAATCTCTAATAATGAAATCCTCAAAGATTACCGAGGTCGAGCAAAGGCTAGCTCAGTGCTGAGTTGCATAATGATTATGAATTAAACATCAGAGAACTTCCAGCCAAGCACGCAAGCTCACAGAGATACTTTTAAACTCTGGGCACATCAACAATTCATATATAGAATATTTTAAAGTTGGGTCTTTCATACTGTAAAGATTGTGCAAGTAATAAAGTTGCACCATAGCGTCAAAGTCAGACTAATTCAAGAACTTTCCTTTAATCGACCATTTACTCCTATCACATATTCAGTGGCGCCATTAGCAGGGGAGCACCCACATGCATGCCATCTGCCAATGAGATGTGAGAAGAGTATAAGATTATAATTTTGATCAGTCTGCCAAATCCCTTCTGCCTGTCATAGTGGTCTGAGCGAAGCAACCACAGGGTCTGTGAATAGATTAAATCAACCCAACCTCTTCTTGGCTCCATCTGTTTTCCCCTCTTTCTCCACTGTCTCACTCATTCACTCACTGCCTCTCACCCTGCCCTCTCCTCCTCTCTTCCCATACTCATCCATCCAATTCATCCTTTTTCCTTGCCCTTATACTCTGCTGCTCCTTTTCACAAAAAATGATTACATTACACATCCAGGGAACATGCATTAGCTAGGAACATGCTCTTTCTTCTCCTTCATCTCCTCTTATTCTCTGCCTATCCTTCCAGGAATTGGCCAAGGCAATGTTATTTCAGATTATACAGTTGTTAAAACTCATTTTAAGCTAACAACAGGACATCAAAAGCGATGAACCCTGCACAGAGGGAGAGGAGGAGGTGTTGATGGAGTTTCTGGGCAGGTGAGAAATGGAGAGGGGCTGTGAAGAAAAGACCTGATCAGATGGAAGGGGAAGATTAGAGAGGGAATTATTAATGGGGCCAAGGGCCCTTTGGAGCAGGAGATTTGTTTGGAGGAGGATGCAAAACTGGATGTGGGATAATCGAGACAGGAAAAAATTATATTCTCTCCTTTGGTAGAATATGAAATTGGAAGATATGAGAGTCTAAAAAGAATGTATCATTTTAATCAGAGAATACAAAATGAAAACCCAATAGATGAAAAAAAAGACTAAAGTGATAAATGTGATAGCTTGCATTGTGCCACCTATGGCAGAAATGGGCTGGAACAAACCTACTCCATCGCCACTGCCGTTTCTTAAAATATATGGAGCCTCTTTTTTTTCTTTCTTTCTTTCTTTCTTTCTCTTTGTATGTTATCCAGGTGCAAACAGGTCACCCCAAAGGGAGTTTGAGTGATTGATGTTCTGGTGTCGTGCTGATTGACTTCATGGTTGCATACCTCAGAAGAAGGAACGAGATGCACTGTGGAGGGGCAATCACAGCAGCCCGGGACATACTTCATTTCTAGGTCCCTCTCCCCATGGATTGGTTCTCCAACTACCCACACACCTTGCAGGCTGAGTGGTCTAAAGGCAGCGAGTTTCGCAGCAAAAGCTCTGACCCTTGCATGAACACACTTGTTTTGTTTTTGTGTTTGATGGGGAATTTAGGGGTCAGTTGGTCTTGAACCTTGCTTTCCCAGGTGGTCTACATGACCACTGTGTTCTTAAATGACATGGTTGCAGTCTAAGGAGTTACCTGGTTGGTATGTTTGCCATTTAGTTTGTATGTGCATTTTATGATATTATAGCTTAGGTTACCTTAATGCACATATGCTGTGATTACACTACAATGCTGGATTTCAGATATCCCTGGGTTTGTAGTTTTATGGGGAAGGGAGATAATGGTTGCTTGGTTTAAAATGCATTTTAAGCTTATAATCTACTGAAAATATATACTATTATAAATACACATAAGAGATACACGCACTAGGGCTCTGTGTAGTACCCTGTGAACTACATAGGGCTGTTATTGTATTTATATTGGGTTTTCACGTGATGAGAAACAGATGGAGAGAGTCAAAGATAAAAGAAAAGGAAGTATGAAGTATGACTAAGGTTATTATGATGAGGAGCCAAGACCCAGGAGACCAAATGTACATTTCTCTGCCTCTCTCTTCTGCTCTCTGTTTTACATTTTCAGATTTTACCCCTCTTTTTTAACAGCTGGTCTCAAGATATGTGTTTATTTTGCCTCAGACCAGATTTGCACCAGATCAATCTGTTGCACCACAGAAGAATAACTTCCCCCCCAGCAGTTATTGGTCTGTGTGGTGGAGATGGGAGGAGGGGACACAAGGGGGCTGCAGGAAGGAAGTTTTAAGTGGCCAAACACAAGCTGGCATTGAAGCCAGACTAATATCAAGCCCATTGCTCAGTTCTTCAGCCAGTATTGATCTACCATAATGTATGTTTAGCTGAGCCTGTTCTGAACTTCTTTCAGTAAACAGGCCGCAGTCAATACTGTCACACCATGTTTGACTAACACCTCCATGCCATGCCAGCAACCAGCGCTGTACTGACTTGTGCTGCATGTCAAATGTAGCGAAGTGGAGCAAGAAATAACGTGAAAAATTGTCTGACAACTACTTAATACCGTCCAGCATTAGCTACAGCAGAATGGTAGTGAAGGCTGTGGTGGTGATGCTAATGGGTAACACAGTTCCACACTGTCATGTGGCAGGGTTGTTTGTGTCATCACCTAGAGCCAGACCCCCATGTGCACCTGCTGCTTGCAGGGTTCATTATGGATTTCTCTAATGGCTTTTAGAGTTTTAATAGCAGGATTTTGCATGAAGCAAGTAATGAATCACTAGATGTCATCCTTATGCCTAATGAGAGCATCCCGCTGTTTCCCAGACATTCTGGTAAGAGACAGGCATTGCTGGCAGCTTCTGGAATCTGTCTGTGTTTATTCATTTGTATGTATTTATTTGTGCAATGAATTATCTGTCTTATTTATGGGGAAACACACACATGAATTTCTTCTTGATTTCTCCTGTTTGTGCTTTACTTCAAGGGAATGGATGAATTTTTGACTTCCTCAGCAGCAATTTGTTTTTCCTACAATAGGAACTAAGTCAGGGAACAATGGGGAGTGGGGGGCAACAAGGGAGGGTGAGGGTATTGCACACCTGTGGTCCTAATGATGCTCATTGCTCTAACATCACTCATATTCACTAACTTGGTTTTCAGCCTTCCATTTCTATGAAATGAGAAAATGAAATAGGAAAACAAAAGATAATCAAATCTGTATTTCTAGCTTTCAGCTGCATATAGATAGTATTTTATTTATTGTCCAAGCAACCCCCCCCCCCCCTTCTCAATTCCCCATGTATTCTTTGTTGTTGAATAAAATGCATAGATATCTTTTTGTCAAGTTGTAAAAATAACAGTTTACCTTTTAAAACCCCAATCAATATGACCTCTAGAAAACACTTTGGCATAATCAATCACTTGGCTTCTTGTTTAAAAATTCTGTCTTTCAGCAGCAGGTGACAGCATGGATTACTACTAACACCATTTATTCAGATAGCTATGCAGCTCTGCCTCATTCTGGCCATTACTTTTTGCGTCTGAAATGTTTGATGAAAAATTGAAAGTAGTGTGAAGATGCTGCCCATCAAGCACTTTTTTTGATGAATCACTGTTATGTTGGTGGTGTTGTCTCTTGGTGGAATGAGCTGGTTCGATATTTTCACTCTGTCTCCTCCAAAGCAATAGACAGCTGTCCGTTCTCACAAATTGACTGCAGGTGCTGACTGCAGGTAATAAAAGCGTTGTAGCGCTGGCTTATGGGGAAAACAAGAGCAGAATTTGCAAAGGTCACATGAAGAAATTATATAATGTGCATGGCTCAGATGAATATGGCACACTAAATGAATAAAATTATAGGGATTTTTATTCCCTTGCATGAAGGATACTGTTATATATGAGCTGAAGCAATCATCCACTATTGATTTCCCTTATTGAATTTGTACCAATCACAATGGAGGAGCAGCAAGAAGTGGAGGGCTCTCAAAGCATCTTATATTATGGCAAAAATCTCCCAGATAATTATATCAGGAAGATATTTCTGATATTTTTTGTACAGCATAAAGCTGTCACACAGCAGGAGATGTTCTGAAATCAAACTGTATGCATCAACATGAAGGGAAATAACACACTTAATGTAGCTCTGCTGTCATTTTCAAGGTGAAATGCCTACTCCTACATAATGCATTGCCTCTCTTCTTGGTTTGACAACAGTCACTCCTGTAAATATCGACCCTAAAGTATTCTAATGTGCCTCAGTGAATGAAAATAGGGCTTCCTGGAAAGTAAATTCTCAGAGACAGACCTTCCACGTAATGTGTGACATATAGTGCTATGGGCATGTTGTCCCCTGTACAGCATGTGCACTTTGTCACAAGAGTTTTAAAATCAATCAGCCTGTGTGAGTTATTCACAGTCCAACATCAAAAAGGCATTACTTATCTAAGGTTTTTAATTTCTAATCCATCTGTCAAGCGAGTTGAAATATGGAATCTCATTACTTTGAACAAGTGGGTAGGGGAACAACATAAATCATTTTATTTTCGTCTTATACTGACAAAGTCTGTTTAGAACTGGACCAGAGATATGGCTGAGAAAGTGGGAGCTGGAGAGTGAAAAAAAGATCTAAAGTGACATATGGAGAAACAGATGTAGAAAATACAATTTATTTCTTCAAATCTGTGAATTTTATGATTAGATAATTAAAGAGAAATCCATTGATTGCTAATGAGAGGAGGTTGCATACATGAGTTTTATTGTTTTGTTTTTACCAAGATCAAGGTAGTGCTTTTGATGAAATGAAATAAATATAAACTGGCTGACCAGTGGTAAGAAAACAATAAAGTGGACACGATATTGAGGGGGTTGGGGTTTTAGCAAGATGGTGATCATTCAGTGCTGCAATGTTAACTTCTTTTCACTCCAAAGACTCACAGAAGGGCTGCTTTTCTACAAATTATTTATGTCATCCTGGGAGGGATTGAGACTCAAATTGAGTGTGGGCCCCCTTTAAATCCATCACTGTACCATAGGCTAATAATTCATGTCTATTACAGGCCCTTTAAATTATTCATTCACCAAGATAATGAAAATATGCTAATTAGAGAATTGCTATCGAAAAAGGATGCATAACACTCCTTAGCCATCATGATTAGGATTAAGTCATTATTTAAGCATTACTTTGTGAAGTTGAATTATTAGAGCCTGTCAGGTTTTTGTAAAGGAGCAGAACACTAAAGTGTGTTTGATTGATGGTGGCATTTTTGATGACTCATTTATTGGTAATACAGCTATAACAGGTTACTTTATGTTTAAGAGAACCATGTATAACTTATTACCTGTGTAAGTCCGGAGTGCTGCACGATGCTGCTCCACATGATATTTAGCCCATGCTATGAAACAGCTGTGAGTCCTGTAATAATATATAGGAATGTTCTGTGTCCATATAGATTGTTGAAATAATTTGAAACACAGCCCGAAGAGTGAAACAACACTTGTTCCCATACCTGCTCCTGATTTGGCAAAGAAAACCCTTCAATCCTTCTCTCAGTCTACTCCCTTTTTATTCCTACTCTTTCTTCTCTCTTTCACGATGAGCTATTTCCAACAGTGAACTATTTGGAAAGTTTATCAACAGCTCTTAGTCAATCCATTCCTCCTTCTTTGTATTCTCTTCTCTGGGTTCCCTTTCCTTCTTTCTCCCCAGTGGGGCCTGCTAGAAAGAAGAGCTCTGTCATGGCCCTGTGGAGAGAAAATGGTGGAATTCATCCCATGCTGCGTCGGTGATAAAACTCCAGAGCGTGACACATCCAGCTTCAGATTACACGAAGAGGATTCATTCCTCGCATTCTCCTTGTCACCTTGCCTTCAATGCTGGCATTTAGCGATTTGCTATAGAATGATGAGCTCTATCAAGGAAACTGGCCAGCCTGCAATAGACTGGTTGTTTGTGCAGGAGCCATGTTACATTAAAGACATGGAGTGTTTGGATAAATGTAAAACAGGATGAGCGCACATGTACATGTACAAACTGATCAAAGCCTGTCTCTTATAGATACACACACTCTAATATATATATATATATATATATATATATATATATATTTGTATGTGACCTATATTACAATAAATGACATTAACAGTAAGGTATCAGCTGGTCTGTGAACCCCCGACTAGATGCACTGCAGTAACTGAGGCTGGAGAGAGAATAGTGCTGACTAATGTCTCTCTCTGTGTGCCTGGCTGGTGCCAGAGCTGATGTAACTCTGCCAGGAAACAGTCTGTTAACAGATATTTGAGTCGCTTGAATTGCCAGCCAAGACTGAGCCACTCGATTCTTCAATGGACTTTTTTTTTTCCTGATGTACAAAGTTAGAAACATGAGCACAGATAAAATTACCAGTCAGCAACTAGTGAATGATATCATTTGCTTTTGAAACTTGAAAAGGACAGTTAGGTAGCATGCTTTCCGCTAGTTATCTCGTCATACATGCATCATACTGAATGGGTCATGGGTCTTTTCAGCTTTAGTGAGTGGTCTGCCACAAAGAGTTTCATATCATAGTGTAACTGACTTTTATGCATGTATTCATTCCATGCATGTCTAAGCCACATTCCTTACATAACTTTTTATTGGCTCCACAAGCTTTTCTTTTGAATAAGCAGCAAAAAATATGTACTCTCTTACCATGTCAGCCAAAACTATTGTGCTGAACAGCAATCTCCAGTGTTATAGTGGCACTATCTAGAAGTTTCTCCGAGGGTACATAAAGGTCTTTATATAAGATCCTATTCTTCTTGAACATTAAAGACATTATCAGGTAACAATTTTTATAAAATACTGAGTGCATTTACTTGACAATCAAATCTGTTATCTGAAAGTAATTGGATTACTGTAATAAGCTAGAGTTCCACAATACAGTGTTTCCCCAGATTCACAGCCAAAAATGCTGTGATGAGGAAAAAACAAAAAAACACTCCGGACAGAAAAAAGTAAACTTTTTAAATGTCTGTTTCGTTCAGCAGAGTCACTCTAAATATTCTTAAAGATCGGATCTCAGATAATGTGTTGATGTTAAAACCTACAAAGAATATTGGAATCGTTTAAACCCATAATATTACTCAGAAATTCATAGAATGATGTAGAATCAGGTTGTTCAGATGTGCGCATTCCGGTGACAACCATGAGCAGGAAAAATACTCCATCTGCCCCTCACTGGAGCAAGATGCTTCCATCTTCACTTGCCTAAGAGAATTTTTGAAAACTCTCATGTTTTTGTCTGACTTTCAGCTGGTTGACGAGTTTTCCAACGAGAAATGGAAACCTGTGTGTGTGCAGCTATGACATGTCGTTATGTAAAATGACATTAGTCTGTAGATTTTACAATTTTTCCTGCTTCTGTTGAACTTGATCTATTACTAATCAACAACTTGTGACCTCCATCTTCAACAAGATCTTCAACAAAGGAAGAGACAGAAAAGTGTATTTTTCAGACTGAATTGTACTAAATGAGAGGTTGGCTTTGTTGATGTGCTGAAGTGAGCAGGCTTATCTTTATTTGAGCATTATCTGTGCAGCGGTACTGCCAACAAGGTTTGAACTAAGGCAGGATATTGGGACTTTAACAACTTGCCCCACATTACCCTTGCTCATACAGAGCTAAGCAGGTTCTGAAAATATTTGAACAGAATAGGCCTTAATTTGGATAATCAATGGGAGCTGTGCAATACTCTGTTTAACAATGATGACCCTTGGTGACTGACACAACCTTACTGTCTTTCCCTGACTAGCTAATAGTCAGCAAGCCTCGTCTCTCCATTGACCCCTCGCCCATACTGTGGTGAATTATGGCACCTTAGTGGCTGTCTAATGCGCCAGGTCCCGACACAGAAAGATTCGTCCAGAGGGGCCAGTCCAGGCCGACTAATGATACAGATATTGTTAAATGATGGGAAATGTTAGTGAGAGAAATAGACTAGGAAAAAGAGAGGGCTTATTAGGGCTGACTGCCTCATCATTGTACAGGGAAACCCTATGGAGTCCATTCCTCCAGGGTGAGTCTGTTTCTGGTTGACTCAATTCCAGGTGATGACTAATGAGCTGACTGCGAACTTGATATGAAAACTGAAAAAATATTGCTTTTGGCTAGCTAATGCATCACTTTGTCTATCATTTACATCTTACTTAGTGTGTTGCAGAAAAAAAAAAGTTAAAAAAAGATGGCCTTTAAGGTTTAAAGGTTTAGAATTAAATTTTCTGAAGGCAAACAAGGCTTGTTTGTTGTTTTGTATATCTGTATGTGCTAATTAACTACATGGACCTTTGTCCTACATCCCAAGACTCTAGGTAAAAATGAAGTTCCTTTAAGGCAAACTGCCCAGATAACATGCTTTTCCTCTGGAGTCTAGGCACATTCTGTCTCTTGCTGTCAGTGATGAAGAGAACCACTCCCCATTTCCACCCCACCCCTAATCTTCTCCCCCTCCTTCAGTCTCAGTATCTCCCCATTACCTCGTTTTCCCCTGGCCTGAGACAGAGGACGTGCGATGACAGAGGTGTCAGCACAGGTCATGGTGATCCTCTCCCACCGCTCTGTTCCCACTGGCTCAAAAGCTGATACATTCCTGCCTTCTCTCAGTCCCCTCCAATCTCCTCCTAGTGTTCTCAGGATCCACATTCCTGCCCATCAAGAGCTCTCACTGTCTAGCGTTGCAGGGTCTTGTTACACTGAATATAGTGGAAGAGAAGCCTGTGTGAAAGTTTCTCTTTTCTAATCCTCCATCTTTTCTTCCACTCATCCAGATTAGACTTTGTGACTATCTTTCTCTCATATTCTTTCCCCTCTACCTGCTTATCTCATCTCCCTCTTTGGCCATTGTGTGTCTCTTTTGTTTCCTTTCTCTCAGTCTGCATTCCTTCCATGCCAGCTAAATCAACCTCATTGGTATGATAGATAGATGCAATGTAATAGGGTTCAAAATATTGCCTGTCAGGTGCCACAATGCAACAGCACTTGTCTTTTGAGGATAAATCAAAAAGTGTCATTTAACTTTCTACTCATAATACAGTCCTAATATTACAGTTTGGTTCCACTCCCTTGATTAAATTCACAGTTCGAAGTGAATTTAATCTAAGTTTTTTTTTTTTTTATGTATCACAATAAGTGCTAAAAAATTGCTCCACAGTGTTTTGCACAGCAAATAACATGCATGCACTTATTCCTGAAAGCATGATTGTTGGCATCTACCTGATTGTTGAACCACAAGTGTGCAGGGTCATCCATCCATCCATAACTGCATATTCTGTTAAGGGTCACAACTGCTTCAGTGAACCGCTCCCAGCATGCATTGGAGGAGAGTCACCCGGCTCTGAGACAACTAAGAAAGATAAACAAATTCACACTTATATTCACACCTATGGGCAATTTAGAGTTTCCGGTTCACCTAACCTAAATGTCTTTGGACAAGCTGCTCGCACAGATTCAAATGGAAATTTGTTTAAGCCTGTTTGGAGCAAACCCCCTGAGGTGGTCAATGAGATGCAATCTCTGGGTCACTCAATTTTCTGTTTGATAAATGCATCACTGGCTTTCACAAATAAATAGTTTTGTTTATTTTACTGGTTAAGCATTTTTCATTATGTTGCTTCTAAATCCAAATCTTAAATTATATGTGAACATAAGTAAAGAACACCAATTCTTTCAATAATCTGTGCTTTTTAATAGCTTTTCCCTTAAAGAAAAATGGGTGTAATTTTAAAGTTGTTAAAGAAGATTTTAAGAGGCTCAACAAGCAGATATTTTTAGCTAAAATGCTAAAAAAAAAAACAGCAACCAAAGGGTCAGTACACTTATATCTTGAGTTGCTGGGGACCAAAACAGAGCTGCACGCGACAGAATTTCTTTGTAGGTAATATGCCAGCAGAGGTGCTTATCTTTATGGTGTATTCAAACCAAAAGTGAAGTGAACTGTATGAGTAGCTTAACTATATACAGTATGAAGACATGAATAGATGACTATACACACAAACACATTGCTGTCAGTTTAAAATCTTTTAGCTTGAGCCATGATTCGCATGACGCTTTGTTGCGACAGTCAGTCAGCATTGAAATTCTCCCGATGTTGCTGGGAGCGTGTATCAGTAGATTTTTTTATGAATGAATGACAGCAATCTAATGAATAATGGAGGAGAAACTTAAGGTAGATTCTGTGAGATCCCAGAGCTCTTTGATGACAGCTGCCATCTACCAAGATATATCTGAAAAGGAGCAGCATGAAGAAAAGTGAGTGAAATTGTTGAACTACCAGGTATAAGTTCTAAAAATATGTTTCTGTTTTCAAGTTTCAGCTTTAGCACAGAACAGCTAATTGCTAGCGTTAGCTGCCTCAGTCAATTTGCTAGCTTATTGGTTTGATTATGGGAAGACGTAAAGTGTATCCATGCTAACTTTATAAATACATGTCTGCTATTTGAAGCTGTTTATCCACTTAATTTGACGAAGTATTAACTGGTTTATAGTAATAGGAATAAAAACTTAGTCAATACAAAAAAACACTCTCTAAAACAACAGACTTAAATGTAGCTTTTTTCTCAGTCTTGTATTTTAACTTTGTACTGTTGCACCCAAGTGAGCAAAAAATACATTTATCATTCTATACTATAGGTTTATTGATGTAAGTATATTCAGAGGATGTTGTATCTTTTGTAATTCCGTTGCACTTGTTGCAATGGCAAATAAAGTTCTGTTCTAACTTGCCCCCCTTACACACTGAATATCCAGTGTATCCTGAATTAGATTTTTAGAAAAGAATTTTTTTTCAACTTCAGGACTTAAAGTCTTCTACTTTCTTCAGATCCTATAGTAGACATGTTTTATGCATAAAGAGAGTCTGCATGTATACAGCTGTCCTAAAGTTTTATTCAACTTCCATTTCCCTTATTATTATTATTTTTTTTCAATATTACATCTTTGCACACTATCCCCTCGCTCCAGGGCAATATTAACACCAGTCTGACAGATGGTATTAAACAACAAAGTTAAAATCAGATTCATCCCGCCCCACGAGTTTTCACTTTTCTAAACTTGTCATTACCTGAGGGAGATGAGACAAGTCTCATTCTAGTGAGATTTCAGAAGCTAGAGACCCAGACCTTATATCTTTATATTCAGTGTTTCAGATTCAATCTCCCTCACACCGTCTTCACTTGGTTATGAAGGAACCCCTGCCAAATATGTTGGCTCCTCTCCCTTGGCTAATCTCACATCATTGCATCAGGCCTGTTGTATTGATTTCTGGGGAAAGTAGTCCTAAATTGCTCTTCTTTTGTCAATCTGAAGCTTGTTACCAGGCAACAAGATGACCCAACTCTTCTGAAGCCCCTTTGAACCCCTGCCCCCTATCCTGTAAGCCCTAATACACACCCACACACACAAAAACACACATGCTCAATTACACTCTAGATACAGTGCCAAAAATGCAATCTGAGAGTACCTTTTCTGTTTAATGTGTGATGTGAATCTTTGATGGTGGAAAATATGTTTCAGCACTTGCAAAATTTTATTGGAAGTATAGAGTTACTTGAAATTTTGTGCACAAAAACTGTGTAAAGCATAATGTAAAGAGACAGCTCTGGAATCTTGATGCATGATGAAAATAATGGGGCATTTTAAGCTAGAAACAGCATACTGCGTGTGATCATTTAATAGCATGACTGCTACGCTTGTGGCCTTTTGGTTAAATATTGTGTTTCATATTGAAAGTGATGACTGTCAAGCCAAATTCCTCAGAAGATCTCAAGCTAAGATAAATTGTTGCTGGCTTTTTGATAGATTTGCCAAATATTCAAATGCAATCAGTCAAACGCAATTCGTCATATTAATCACATTTGGACAATGCTTTTCTGCCTTCTGTGCTCATTTTTCATTTGTCACTGCTTGAACCATTTCAGGAAAAATTTAAACTCTCTACGTACTGTCTTACATATTGAATCTGTAATAAGCTGGAAGCTGGGAGAGGGTCACCTGGAGTACACTTTAAATGACCGAATGACTGAGAACGCACATGACAACATCCTAGAAAGTGTTTTTTTTTTTGTTTTTTTTTTGGTTCTGTTTTTTTTTTTGGCAACAGATTTGTTTAATATTATTATGTTGGTTCTTCTTTCTGTTCTATACCTCTATCAGTTCCACCATTAAGTTATACCAAACAGACTAGTGACTGATAGATAGGAACTGAGGTTTTAATGAGGAACAGACAGACAGCGGAGGAAATGAAACACTGGTTGCCCATACAAATTGCTGTAATAACCATTTCTACATTAAAGCTTTTGTAATAACTTATACGTCATTGCTTTATTGAGGTGGAGAGGGAAGGGATAAAAGAAAATAAATGCCTATCTGCAGTGTTTCTGAATTAATATCTCATTTTGGTTCTGCATCATCATTTTTTTGGTCTCATTTTCAAAAGGCAGGGGATTACTCACTAATTACATATTGCATGGTGGGAATGTCTCTGCTGGTGATGAATAAAAGTCCAGCTGCTCACAGGGAAGCATTCCCATTTCACTAAAGGGGAATGCTGCTCTTTATCAATCAAGCTGGAATCTGAGTATATAGGATAATGACTTGGAGTAACACCTCATGAGCTCATATTTGTTTGTTTTTCACTTTCCTCAGAGCTTCTTCTTTGTGGGTTTTATCTGCAGAAAAATATCTGACACACTAAAACACAGGCATGAATGTCATCTCCGTATCTCTGGTTTCTATCATAATTTGGTCAAACTTAGAACAAATGTCCTTGCTGTTTTCATTAAACGATTTCTGCATTTGTACACACTTCATTTCAGAAGTGTTTTATCTCTCCTCTCCTGCTCATATTCAAAACACAAAGCTGAAAAATGAAATCTCTCACCATCACGTCTTCCACTGATGAAATTGCCTCCTTTTAGAAACGATTCCAAATGTGACTGCGTCTGTATCCTTTTTTTTGTGCCTGTATGTGTGTGTCTGTGTCTGTGTGCCCGCATGGCAGGGAGGCTGCAAGTGATAGCCTCAGGCTGCACTCCTCCGTATGTATCAGATCCAGGCCTAATGAAGCTGAAAGCCTGGCAGTTGTGAGGCGCATCTGCACAGCCACAGAGTGATGGGCATCTCATTCTGCTGCTGTTCCCAGGGGGTCCACACACAACCGAGGCCCCTTCTCACTGTTAGCATGGTGACTCAGTGCCCCTGTGTGCCCATGCTGCAGAAGGTCATGTCACATATGTTGCGGATGCCATCTGGAAGGTCGGCCTGACTGTCGGTGCAGCCTCTCATGCGCTGTCAGGACTGGTGACATAACTGGTTGACTGAGTATGTGTTAAATTATCCTGGATTTTTTTTTTTTTCTATTCCCATTTGTTTGTATGTATACTTACACATGCAAGACTAATTTAACCAACTCTGGTGTTGTGATATACAGTATAGCACTTGTGAAAAAGAGATACCAAAGGAGGAACAAATGATTTATTATACATACATAAGAATGTGTCAATACATTCCCATTCTCACGCCTAACATACTGGTATTTGCCAGGATTAGGTTAGGATGAGGCTATCCCATACAAGGTAATAGACAGTTAGCCACCAGGTGGTGCAAGAATAAGGATATACCATTACACCTGGTGGTTATTGGTTCATTTGTGGCACCAGAACTACTTGTTTTGGTCACTGCAACAAAAATACTGGTTTTATTTCATATTCAGGCTCACCTAAAAAAAAAAAAAAAAAAAAGTCCTTCTGCAATAATGCCACTGTGACTCTAAACCTCTATCAAATTATAGTACAATATGTAAACATTAACTCTGTGAAGGCCACCTCTGATAAATGGAAGCAGAACAACAAGTAGAAAGGTTTTAGTACAGACAGTTCAGGCAAGGTCTCCAAAATGGCCATTTTGGCACAGTTTGGCACCATCTGCTCTCAACCTCCCCCAATGGAGGACCTTAAATTTTAGAAGGTTAACAAAATAGCCAAAAAAGTTAAGATTAACAAAATAATATAATCAAAATGATAGAATAAAATGTTCTAAGCCACTGTACAATAAAAAACAACACATACACTCACACACACAACTTTAGTTTAGTAAAAAATAAATAAATAAATAATTAAATCAGACATAAAAAATATGCCTGACTCAGTTCAGACACTCTCCACTAATACTTGGTTGCAGGACTTTGAACAACAATCACAGCAGCTTCGTTCTCCTGCCTGCTGGTATTTTCTGCCTTTCTGCTGTTGTGCTTCCAAGCATTAAGTTTATAGAAGCCCCTTTATTATTAGAAAATTTAGCTCTTCCCAAAGGTTTTCAGTGGGGATTTAGGTCAAAACTTAAACAGTTTAAAACAGTGCATCTTTTTTATTTGTAATTATTTATTTGTCTTGTTCGATGCATGTTTTGCATTGTTGTCTGTTTAAAAGTTCAAGGCTTTCACCTCAAACTTGGATTTCTGACACAGTGAAATGTTTAATTTGTTAAATGCTTAACTAGGCTTTTATTCCTCTTTTTAGCCATTTAGTGCTTCCAGTAGTGGAGCCAGCAAGGCTGCCTCAAAGTTTTAGACCTCAACTATATGTAACTACGCTTTAGGTTGGCTGTTCTTTTCCAAATGAACTCCATTTAATGACTGATAAACAAACCTATGCACTAAATTCTTCTAAGAGCTCTGCTGAAGATTGTTCATTGCACCAGGTCATTATGAAAGTTTTTTTTTTTTTTTTTTTTTTTTTTGGTTTTCCTTCATAATTCAGAGTAACCTTTGCCAACTTTTCTTATTTAATTTCTTCTTCAGCACAACTTTCAGGAATCATCTTTTCTTTTGTATGACATTAAAATGCCTTGATAATATTATGAAGTGTTAAAAGTGAGATTTAAAGGACCACTTGTAATTCCCTTAAAGCCTGTGTAACTTGAAGGTGGGGGTGGGGATTGCCACAGCTGATGTCAACTGATTGCAGCTGTAATTAATACCAGCATGTATAGTGACACATGACAGCTGAGACTTTTGAAGAAGGTAAAGCGACTACTTATTCAAAGCTGACTAATGCTGTTTCGCTGCTCTTTTGTCAGTCGAAGCAGCAACTGTGCCCTTTTGCTTTCTCCATCATTCCATTTTTATTATTTTTATTTGATCTTTCATGTTGACATGTTCCAATATCCAGATTCTGGGGAAAATTAAATTACAGGCATTAATTTGGCAAGTGAGTCCCAAGCAACATTCCTGGGGCTGGTGTATACATACATCTAAATATAGATTTAATAACAGTGGCCTGAAATGCTTACAGTGCATTCTGCAGCTCTTCCTCGCTCCCTCTCTCATTGTGCATATAAACATCAAAAGTCTTGTCTAAAAATGAAAGAAAGGGTTGTAGCTTAGTCTCCATCTTTCTCTGTCTCTCTCTGTAATGAGAAGAGCACAGAAGAGAAAAGGTCTGACCATTTGCTGTTCGAGCTACATTAACCACAGAGCCAGAAGAGATGGCAGATTTCATAACAGTAGTATAATAAAGAAGGACCTCTAACCAGTGGTGTACTGCAGTGAAGGCATTTAAGCAAAATGACTAACTAATAGGCAGATTTCTTTTCTTTGACTTCTCTGCTCTCCACCCTATTGCTATTATTTTGTGTCTGTTGCAGATTCGTTAAAGTCTTTTTTTTTTTTCTTTAGGAATACTTGTGTTCATGAAAAAGGTAGAAGATGAGTAAATATATTAAGCCATAGTGGCAGGATGGCGTGTTGAAACAAATAGGAAGACTCTCTCATCCAAACAGACAGGCATGACACAGGACCAGGGATGATGTATTCACTCCATCATGACATGTGGAGAATATCTCAGTGTGAATGTGATGCCAGAAAGCTTTAACATCAGTACGTTGCTCACTCAATTCTTCTGTCAATTAGTTTAGATTACCTCATAGGAAATTAAATTACCACCCTGATGTGAAGGTATTATTTGTCAAAATTTGCACACTTGCATACCAGTGAATTCATAATAGTTTCAGGAGAAAAAAGTACTTCTTCTCCTTGTGTTTATGGGTGTCTCTTCTTAGTCTGTAGGCAGCCAGTAGTTCTGTCTGTCTCTGCAGCCTTCAAAAGGTACATTGAATGTATCTGACCCACTGTCTTTTACGGGGAGTCTTCTAGTGGATCCTAATTACCTTTGGTTTTATGGTCAGACCTGTGTCAGTGCCCTGCTCAATTTGTTCCCGTGAAATATGGCCCGGCCTTGGGTTCAAGTCGGGGAGAAAACACTGCACATTGATTAATCAAAGCATGCAGGCTCAACCTCTGTTCTCACAGGAGTCAATTCAATGACACGTTTTCACCTGGGACACATTCCAGTAGTCTGAAGTTGCTTCCATTTCTTAATTAATTTCCTCATATCTCTCTCCATCTCACCCTCTATTTTTCTGAAGAAGCTGATAAAAAGGCTGAAGACTTCATTATGCCGCTGACAATTTGGAAGTCTTGCATATTTCATTTTCTTTTTAGGAGGCACATTAGATGCAGAATGAGCAGGATAAGATGCAAAAATACAGATTTAAGTGTGATCACCTAAAACATTGGACAGTGATGTAATTTGGTGGCCCTGAGTTGTTTTTTTTTTAAGTTGTTGATTCTCTTAAAACATTTATCTAAAATATATTTTCTGAACTGTAATGTTTCTGGCTTTGCTGCATAGCTTGTTCATTTTTTTATTTATTTATTTTTATTTATTTGCCTTCAGACCTCTATACTGATGCACTTTGGCCATGATGGTAAATATATATGTTTGACACTCTGCAACAGATGCCATTGGCTCCCAGACAGTTTTGTTTACCTTTCGCATGCAAAAAAACAAAAAAACAAAACAACATCCTACACAAGCTAGACTCTAAACTAGACTCAAGCTGCTAACCGTTCTCCTGTGTATCCACACTGTGCATTTGTTCCGATGGAAATAAAACTGTTATGCTCCAATGTGTTGTTAAAACAGCCAAATGAAATGGGGGCAGTTGATAAAATGTTAAAGGCAAAAACATTTGGAGCAGCAATTTTTATCTGAGAGGTTTTCTAAATGCCTTCAGTGCCTCCTCAGCTGGGTTTATTAGGGAAGTAGCTAGCTTACTATGAGCAGTGAGACAATTACAAAGACTATTTCACGGGCAGGGTTTCTATAATCATCAGCGCATGCTGCGAGCCTCTATCAGAGTAAGTTTCATTTGGACTGAAGAGAATTCATTTGTAGTTTATAACTTGCAATGCTGCCATTAGTAACTGCAATCAGAGATTTTGAAAAAAGAGAAAAGAAAAATTGAGATTGAAAATGTGCCACAACATGCAAATTAAAGCTTTTGAGCTCGAGTAAATGAACAACTTAAATCATCCAGTGCATATTAAGTGCCGCCTGTTAAGGATGCTTTGTCGACTCTGTGGAACTAACGCAAAAGCTAAATTTACATTTATTGAATATGTCTTTTTAACTACAGATATGATTAATACAAGAAGAATGAGACAAATATTGCTTAATCCTACAAACTTTCCTTGAAGTTAGCAGGAGTCTGCATTTACCAGCTGACTTTTTAAAGTGATGCTTCAGAAGGAAACTGGAGCTGCCTGGCACCAGGCCATGTACAGTAATCCCCATTATGCATGCTTACATCAGGCTGCAGTGTTGTTTTGATGAAAGCATAACAAGTCATAATGAATGGAAATGAATGTATGTTTGTGGGATCAAAATAGCACATAATTACACTCCTACCCCTGACGATACAGGTATGCCCTCGTCTAACACCACAAACATTGAGGTCCCTCCTGCAACTATTTCCTTGAGGTTAGTTTGTAAACAAATTAAATTCATTAAAGGGGGATGACTGGAGGTAAACACGCCTTGTGTGTTGCTTGTAGTCTGTGGATGTTATTAAACTTAACATGGCAGGTGATCATACATTAAAGCTTGATGCTACTGATTATTGTTGGTTTAAATGAGATCTTCCCTTAAGCTCAGGTTTATTGTATTTAGAATATCATTTTGTTAATGATGGTTTATGATTAATGAGTAAGCACTACACCATGATAGACATGGCTATTAGGGCTAAAATGAGATGGGACCCTGCACTCACAGGAGCCACAGCAATTAGTTTTAGCCAGATCAGAGAGTGCTGGCATAATGACCTGATTCTGGCAGCTTATTCTATTCCTGATCTCTAATCATGGTCGCCACTGGCATCCTTCTCTCATCCCTCTATACTTCTCCCTGCCTCTCCCTTCTGGTCTGGGGATATGAATTAATGAAATAATATAGACTAATGTGAACATTGTGGGCCGAGTGACCACTCACACGTGGCTCTCTTGCTTTAGCTAGTACAATTACACAGTAAGTTTGATCGGCGGTGATAGACAAAACAGCAGGAGCTCATAAATATGGATGGAGAGTCTGAGAAAATAAATTAACAGGGCCTGGCCTCTCTGCTGCCCCACTTAGACTGTCAATTACGGACCTGACAGGAGCCTTGTGAAAGAGCCACACAAGGATGACACACACACATGCAGACACATACACAGTCATTAAACTGTGTATTCGAGACCATTCTGGAGCCATACAGTAGTCACCTGCTTCATTATCAGCAGGCAGAGTTCATGCTTTATGACATGTATCAAGAGCTTACAGTTACTGAGTAGTGTCAGCTGCTGTACAAAAGTCAATGCAAGGATTGATTTTGGTAGGAAATGACAGAAATTGTCATTTCCACACAAGGTATATATTTGTTTCTTCCTTGCTTGTTTGTTTGAGTGTGCAAAGACTTTTTTCGAGCGGGGGCAATACTGGCAAAAGACGACCTAAAATCTAACGTCTTCAGTGACAAATGTTGCCCTTATTCTGGAACAGGGTCGCTGTTTTTACATGTTTCTTTTTGGCTCATTTTATTAAGGTGACAGTTAATTAAATTATGCATGCTGGGAAGATGAACACATTATAAAAGGGCAAGCAGAGTAAGGATAAACAGTCAGGGATTCAAGACCTTTTTAGATCATGTCCACACACGTGTCCTTTGTGCTTGTGTTAGGTGTGAAAAGGGTCAGCCCTGTAGTTTTGATACCAGCAATAAGCCACCTTCTGAATTTAAAAGCTGACTTTAAAAGCCCAATTTTGTCATTTTGTAGAAAGGGTCCATGTAATTTAATTTGTTTGTATAGATTTTGTGTGTGGCTCTTTTTGTTGTTTATTTACAGTAAAACCACATAACTTTCAACTGTTGACTTTTAATAAAGAAATTTTATTGGTTTAAAAAATACATATATATATATATATATATATATATATATATATATATTTGGGGGGGGGGGGGGATTTAGTACCAGCAACAAATTTTCAAAAAAGTCTGGATAGGGGCATGTTTACCACTGCGTTGCATCAACTGTTCTTTTAAGGACTCTGTAAGTGGAATTGGGAAGATCAGATCCCTTTGAGGATGTACAGCAGTTTTGAAGATTAAATATTTTCACATTTTTGCTTGATGTAGGATTTAAACTTTTCAACAGTTTGTTGTATTTTTTTCTTTTTTTTTTTTTTTTATAATGCAACAAATAGTTTCAGTCACTGACAAGTTTGAACTGCAGGCAGGCCACTTTAGCATCTGGACTCTTAAAGAGCTATTCTGTTATAATACATCCAGATTGTGGTTTAAAGTCATGCTGAATAAGCAAGGCTTTCCCTATAAAAGGTGTCATTTGGATAGCAGCATATGGTGCATAAAAACCATATACAGTATATCTTTTAATATTAATGATGCCCTCTCACACTAATTTAACCATGCTATGTATTCTGATGCAGCTTCATATCAAGCACAGGATCCAGGATTTCCCAAAAGAATGTCACACTTTCTGACTTCCCCTCAGTCCATTTCAAATGAGCTCAGACCTGTAGAATCGAGACTACGGTGATGAAGCATGTTCAGTCACACTGGTTTTCAGAAATGGTCCTGAGGCCATGCAGTGATTTCTACTCCAGAATCATATCGGCTTTATATGCACTCCACCTGAGTGCCTGGAATCATTGCAATTTAATACTGTTATCAAATCAAGTTTCTTGCATATAGAAATTTATGTAGATTCCCAGAATTGTTTAATGATGTACACTGTTAATGTAGAAATACATAAAATCTTCTTGTCAACCCTCCATATGTTCATCAAACCAACGATCAGGTGTTCGGCACATCTGACATATTAGTGAATGTCTGTCTCTTTTGTGTTTTTGCCATGTACATGTGGCTCTCTTGGATTCCAACAATGTCATTTTTCAGCCAATTCAACATGTAGAATTGCTGAGGGGGCTTGCTCTGATTGGCTTTTCATCACAGCAAACGAGTGCATGGAAAGTTAGGTGGCCGTGGCAACAGAAAGCTAATGCCATCTTTATTTCTCCAAAAAAGGCAACACTTTAACAACATGTGAGAGACCTGCTGTGTTTGACATACACACATGTATGATTTCTTTTTTTTAAAAACAAAAAATTGACACAGATTTCTGGTATTTGTTATCAAATAATGTGTATACTACTGCCCCAATCTCCACTAGAAAGATATGTCTTCTTGTGCCGGCATAGATTGTATGTCCTGTTCAACAGTTGGAAGTTGTCTTTGCACAGATGCTGGTGACTCCAGGAGACGTAGCAGGGGGCCTCTTTGACTGCTGGTTCTTCATGCTGGTTTAGTTTATCGTAGCCTCATGGGGTGTGCCTTTTATGTCATAAAACTGACCTGGTGACAGGTGACTCAAGCTGCAGCCTGCCCCGAAAAACTGTTCAGCTCTTACATGGATATATAAGCGTGTATTTGTGTGCATTCATGACTTAGTCCACATTCAGTAATGAATTCCACAAGTTCCTTTTGGGTTTATAAATTTTGAATAACCAATGTGTGTGGACAAACAAGCTGCCTGAACATTACACAGCATGTAAAACAGATGCTGTTGAATCTCAGCATCAAACAAATGGAAACTTTTAATGTACTTAAGAATGCTTTCTGTTGCCATGTGACTATAATTAAGGAAGAAAAAGTCAAATGTTAAACCCTTTCTGACTATTACAAACAGTTGTGCAATGTTTTGGTATCTGATAAGCCTTTAAACTTGTTAATTGGCCACTCCAACTAAACTTCCTGGATAGTATTTCATCGTCTCATGAGTACCTCAAACAAGATGTCCCAAATCCATTCATGTCTGTGTTCAGCCTGGTTGTGGCTTTTACCTTCCTTTATTCTATGAGGTGCTTAACTGGGATCTCTCTTAAATGTCATTTTGTTTGCATTTCTCTGTTTTGGTGCAAGATCTTTATTGTCAAGAGTTAAAGGGACCCGTTCCTGCCAACAGAAAAAATGCATTAGAAATGGATTGAAAAGCTGTGACACTTTTCCATGATGAACTCATTGACAATTTTTCAGTAGATTATGTGAGGTCGGCATCAAGTTTCCAGGCAGTTTCCTTGTGAGCCATTAACTTGTTTACCAACTGAATTTTCTACTAAGTCATAGCACATTGTGAGGAGGAAAACTCTTTATAGCTTGTTTGGTACATTAAGAGAAGTGCTGTCTATGCCTTTAAATGCACTGAAAGCCTCAATTGTACATCTCCTAAAGATTACCAAAGTTCACTGGATACATATTGTACTGTATGCTGTAAGTCTGGAAGACAGCATTGTTGACACTGTGCAGTATAGATTGCGCCACCTAGAATAAGTTGCCATAACAGGATCATATTGATTGGAATCATTGATGGAATACAGTATATTTCACTGCCTTGTGGACAAATTCAATTCTATTGATGTAAGCATGTTGAAAGGATCAAGTTCATAGCTATGCTATGCTGCATGTAGTAGGAACAGGGAAATGTTAAAGAAGTGATTATTCAAGTCAAGTTGGACTCACTATTCTAGACTGGCTGTGTACAAGTGGTGCCCTAAGAGATAAACATTCCATTGAAGTCATAAAACCATTTACATATCCAACACACTGCAGGTTCCTTGTGTCTCTTGTTTTGTTTAGAAAGTCACAGAATTAATGATGTGTCAAAACAAAAGAAATGGCCGATAAGGAAGTTTAATTTCTGAAAGATTTACTCTGTGTTTGAAAGGGCGGCCAGATGGACCGATTTTAATAGCTGCAACAAAAGGATAAATTAGCGGTTAATCTTGTTGTAGGGTTTCTTCTTTCACTCAGAATCATTCCAAGAAACAAGAGCAGATTTGAAATCCATCCAGATCTAATTAAAACTCTCAATACAAAAGGCTGTGCTTTTTTGACAGTTTGATTGGAGGGATGAGAGGCATGGAAAAGGAGAGCCTACTGTAACCATTTCACAGGAGACTCCATGCAGTGTTGTTACTTAGAGGGGGTGCCTTTTGTTGTTACTGGAGACAGATAGGCATTCCTGATAAATGTGGAAATGTGTCAAAACTCAGGAGGGAAGCCAGGAAAGTACCAGAGGTAAATTTGGCCTACTTGGGCATCATTACAGCTATTGTGTGGCTGTCAGTATATTTACTCACATTGAACCATGTTTTTGTTGATACTGCCCCTGCTTAGTAAATTAGTTCACCTTGGAGTATTGCTCTTCACCCTCCACCTGTCTAAGATTTTCTTTATTTATGACTTGCTTCTTTTAATCTAAAAGAATATATATTTTTTTCTCTTAAAAAATAACACTGAACTCACTCAAGCACTCAACAACACCTGAAATAATCATAGTTGAACTGCAGACTCATAAGTAACTGGGCAAGAAGCCACAAGGTAATATGAGAGAGCGTCTGGCTTCACATGGACAGGACTTCAAATGCTGTCTGACCACAGGAGGAAAAAAAAGAAGAAAGAAATCAATATTTCTTTACTGGCCTGGGAGACTCTGAAGCCTTGCTTAATGCCCTAACAACATGCTTTGGAGAGTTGTCTGTCCTGTAAACCTATCGGATCTTTGCAATCTCCAACTCTGCCTGGCGACAAGCCCTCCCAGGCCCCCGCTCTCACTTTCCTGTCCCGGCACTTGCAGCCCCTTGTCTCAGCCCTTACAACCTCTCATTCGCCAACTTCTACGGGAGCAGCAGCAGAGCTGTTAGCATTGTTAATGGCTATTGTTATGAATGAGGACCTCTGCTCCTGTTCCTCCATTGGCAGGCCCTGGGCAGGCAGATGGATAGGCTGTTACTTCTTCTCTGCTATCAGGACAGCCCAGACATTGGACCCAAGACTGGCGGAACAAAGTAGGAGGAATGATGCCCCAGTGGGAAGAAAAAGGGTGAGAGGAACCAGAAAGGCAGAGAGGAGGGACAGGGGTAAGGGATGAGGGAGCAGAGTCAAGGAAGAGGGCGTCAGAGACAAAAAAAAAACAGAATAGGAGGGGGCAAGAGACAAGGGTGAAGGAGCAAGGGAGCAATAGAAGGGAGCTGGTCTCTCCTCCCCTGAATAAATTTGGAGCCCAATTGAAAAGGGTGTAAGAGAGGAGTGTGGCTGCTGTCTGTGGCAGAGGCCTATATTCTCAGCAGCCTGTGGAGAAGAAAAGAGGAGGGGTGAGGGGCATACACTGCCCCGTTACTGGCCCCCTGCCGAATCCCCCCACAACCCCACTCCAGCACCCCTGCCTGGTGATGAATGGTGGTACTCGTTGAAAGTGAAGCCTGCTGGTGAGCCTTGGCTCAGGCTGGAAGGCAGGGGGAGACTGCTTGGAAGATCACAGGGACAAACTCAGCAAAAGGCTGTCCTTCAGTCGCCCATATACTTCACCAGGATGGCAAGCCTACTGTTGGTACACAACCACAGAAATGGTTAGCTGATAAAGAGTTGGAGCATAAACACATGCTAAAAGATTGTCTTCTGCTTTAGATCATGAATAGTTTATGACTGTTCGCATTCTCCAACACTGTTTGAAGGAGGAATTCTGGCACTTAAATATCACACTTGCAACTTGTAAATAGCAACTGTTACCATATGACTGTATGTAGTGAATTAGTCCTCCAAAGCATGCACATTCTTCTCATGTCTTACCAAGTGGGACAGCTCCTCTTCACCATTTACTGATCACAATCCCACCATAAATTACTTATTGTTTGATGTTGGCAACAACATTTATGACAACCACAAAGAAAGAAAATAATAATAATGTGTTCCATTTTTTGAATGCTCTGTGTGCTGACAACATCACAAACATTTCTCTTTTTTTTCCTTCCAAATTGTTTTAGGGTAACATAGAAACAAAACAAAACAAAAAAATCTTGTGTAAAACAATACCTTCATCTTGGGATCTCTCTAGTGATACTTTCCTTTCACCCTCCTTAATTTACTAGGGTCCCTGTTCTAAAGCAGACCGTGCTGCATTAAGAAAAGGAAACCGGATGGAGAGAAAAGTAGGAGGAGATATGGAGAGAGCCTGGGGGCTGGCCTCTGTCCCGGCTCCCCCAGCCTTTCTGGATCCCAGCCATCTGCCACAGCTGCTGCCTGGCTTTAACTGCCACTCTAATTGACAATGAACCCAGAGCCCTGTGATAATTGTGGCTGCTTGGTGACTTGGGCAGGTAATGCCTCCCTTTCAGGATTTATCAGGCCCCATCTGTTCCTCATAGTGCTATATGTGGCAGAAAAGGCCCCTTGCCCAACCATCAGCACTCACCACTACTTCATCCCCATCCTCCTCCTCCTTTACTTTATTCCCCCCTCGCATTTCCATCCATCTCCCACAAACACACAATCCTAGTCTGCCTAAATGTGCGTTGTCATAGAATTCTACACCTAACGGCTCCTTCCATCTAGTTGCTGTGCAAATACTGGGCTTTTTTTTTTTGTGGTGGGATGCTTATTGGAGTGCAGCTCCATGACCTCAGGGAAGACCACACCCACCAGAGGGCACAGCTCTGAGGTTACAATTGTTTGTTCAATCATTAACTAAAAATAAAAGACTCCTTGCGGTTGTTCGGGTCCACCCCCTTTCCCTGCATTGTGTGGGATGAGAGGAGTGTTGTGTGCAGTGTGTCAACAACAACTGCAAGAGGCAGGGAGGGGGGCATAACCTCATCCCCTTGCCAACACCACACCGCCCCTGCTCTGTTGATTAGATGGTACCCATCTTTCTCATGAGAGGGAACAATTGAGATATCTGCAGCGTTAGCAGGTGTTGTGCCCAATGGTGTTTGATTATTGCACTGCTCAATCTTTATAAAGTCCCCTTATCATCTCTACCCACATTCTAAGCTTTCATTGTTCACAGCATTACACATTTAGCATGTCAGAAATTGTAATGCTGATAAATTTATAGATAATTCTCAGATCATTTTTCATGTAAATAATTGACAATTCCAATATGAGGGTTATGTGTGTGAATTGTGCAGAACTTACAAGCCTGCAAGTTAAGCACTTTACGTCTGTCGTTAAACAGCTGCTCATCAGATGTTTATAGAAATTATTACAGCAACAGACAGTCTTCACATTTGCATTAAAAACATCACTGGAAGACATTCTGAATCTGTATGTAGGCAAAAAAGATATGGTCTTAGATAGTGTTCCATCTGAAGATGCAGACAGGAAGCACACAGCACTACGGGCACTGAAGGCCATGCCAAATGCTTTTTTCTGTTGCCAGATTAATGTCAGATACTGGCAGATAACAGGAAAATATGTCAGCTTTACTTTCCAGAAATGGACAGATCTTGGCCATGTGCTGCCTAATTGTGGGCAGTGTTTTACCATCTGTTAGGACTAGATATAATTTCAGACAGTGTGATCAGATTTGATACACATTTACAGTCATTATCTTAAATGGAGAGTATATATTCATTTATAAACATGATTTGAGTTGGATCTTTGTTCACAGGTGAAGTTCAGCCTGCATCCTGTTGATCTGAGTGTGAGCCAAAGGGACTTTGTTAAATAAAAGACAAGAAAAGCTTCAGTGGTTTGTGATTGTAGATTTTTTTTTCCTACACTCTGTGGTTGAAATATGTCTGCCCCCCCCAGACACACTCTTGTTTGTACTTAATTATTAAATGTTGCTTGAATTATTGGTAATTGTATTTCACAATTTACACAGATTCAAGCATCCTTCCCTGTTTGTAAACTATGCATAGAAAACATGTTTCACAAACCATTAAGCTCACAAATTTATTCACACAAATAAAACCAGCCATCTGTAATTTAGCATTATTTCAGTGCATTAGGAACAGAACATTTAACTCAAACATAATTTCAGGCTTTGAATTAGAGCTTGGATGAAAAGGCACTCTAAATAGGAGTGCTGTGTGGACACTGGATATCACACAAGAGTGGGAAAATGTCATGTGGAGAGTTTATGAATATGAAACAGATTTGCAATTGAAACACAGGAAAGCATTCAGTGTAGCTGACGTCCTATCGTCGAACCTGGCTTGTTGTGGAGAAATTCATGTGTGAATATGGATGTGATGTAAAAGCAGAAGCTGTAATGTGTGTCCCAGAAACTGCAAATGCAAAAGAAAATGACTGGTTTTACCTTTCTCAAAGATCATGGCACGAGATCGCCTCATTTTAAAAAGGAGATTTCCAAATACATTTATAATCTGGGCCAAATTTATCAGTGCATCCTTTTTCTAATACCTCATCACTTTCAGAGATGATTTCAGGATTTTAAGCGCAAGGACATTAGCTTAGCCTTAAAAGCCTCCACCTTCCAGGTTTAGCAGGCATTCAATACCAAAACAGCAAGATTTCTCCATCTCTTAAACACATACACATACACACAGACCCACTCAAAAATGCATCCTGCTGACAACCCGCCCCTCCTAATCCTTCCTCATGATGCCTGCCTGAGCCCTCGGGGGTTCCAGTCATTTGCTGGTTGTATGTTAGTGTGTGTGTGTGTGTGTGTGTGTGTGTCTGCTACAGGAAAATGATATTGCTGTATTGCTTGCACAGGTGGGGGTGTGTTTGCATGTAAATGTTTTCTAGTTGGCTAAATTCCATACTTACCCTCAACGTACTCATTTGCAAACTACTGTTAGTAGTCAACAAAGTTAAATCAACATCTCTTTCCATTGTAAAATCATCTATGACTTATTAACTTAATGATTTATGAATGCAAATAGGACTAAAGAAATGTGTGCAGTCTAAACTAAAATTAACAGAGTATGCCCCAAATGCTAATAGCACACTTGAACTATTTCACCCACTGCTCTTTGTGAATTCTAGGACTCACAATTTTGTTGCATGCTTTTGGATCATAATATACCCCGTTAATGTAGAATGACAAGTGATGTACTGCCTACTGGTGCACCATGGTATTTTAAACAAATGAACCCTCAACACTTAAGCTGGTAGGTGAAAACACTTGATGAAGCTGCTGTCATTGAGTCGACAGATGAATCATATTTTAATAAGATTGACATATGATGTCATAAACATGCTTGGAATCTGTTATATTTTAAGGCAGAAAAGTTTGTCTGCCCTTTGGCTTTTCATGAAACAAGTTTCCTTTTGCTTAATGTAGCTTATTGATTGTTCATGCATGAAAAAAGGGATTCCATGACAGTAAAATTTTGCCAGACAGACAAAAAGGGCTGTCATGTAGTAAAAATTTCTACTTTATTAATCACATGGTTGGAGATATATCTCAGTTTAAATGCTAATTTATTAAGTTGTGTTACAGCTAAAAAATATTTACAGTTGAAAGCTTTTTTTCTTTTTTTGAACTGTCACATATACTCTATACAAATGTGCTATTACTCTACCAGCCAAACCTTTCTCTCTATGGAAGGTGGCATTGTGGTTAGTATGGTTTTGAGCTGTCCTAAGAAGTCACATGCATATGAGGATTGTGTCAAGAGAGAGGTGTTTAAAAAGTTCTAATACTTAGCCATTTGCCATAATAATAATAATAATAATAATAATAATAATAATAATAATAATAATAATAATAATAATGTTTTATTTGTATAGTCCTTTCTAACAACCCTACTAAAGTGTTTTACAAAAGATAAAACATAATAAAGACTCAGTTGATGTGAAGTTATAAAGTTGGCTCAAAGTCTAATCAGCACTGCAGAATCTATGCACATTATCAGCTATCAGCTATTGCTAAGATGCACTACAGAAGGTGCAGTTCCCTGAAATATTACAATATTTAACATAATATGAGTTGAACAAGACTTCTGACTGGCTACTTGTTTTGTTTTACATTATGACAGTAAATGGTTCAAATAGAGGTTACAGAGGTAAAAGTGTTACCTCAGGTCACATACTTTCTAGGACAGCAGCTATCAAAGCCTTGGTGTTAACTTTGTTCTTGACTAGCTTGGATTATCAGCAACTGTGGGAATCTAGTGGAAGCTAAACTCACTGATTCAACAAGTATTGAGTTTTTGTTTGTCTCCCAGAGTAGAAAACATAGTGGAAAATTTTAAGGGTGAGCTAGAATAAACCATGGATCAGGAATGTGTTATTGTTATTAGCCCTAACTTTAGACAATTTGTTTCTGAGTTTGCCCCCTCTGTGTCTTCTCCATTTTCCTCCATTGTACCACCAAATCAAACCTGCTGCATATATTGTTGTGTAAGCATTTTTTGTAACTGAAATAACTATCCTTGCAAAACATGGAGACTAGAAGGCAATAGCTACTTAGTAAAGTCGAATAAATAAAATATACAAATATTTGCTTTGAAGATATTTTGTAATTTAGATTTCTCAGTTACTCAATGAATTGTTTCAACCCCTGTTTACATCACCTTCCTCAGAATATGATCATTTTAAGGTTGTATTACAATTTCTTAACATTGTGCTTTATTAATAATTGTACAAATAAAGCTATTGCAACATGATCAAGGCAACAAGAGGTCCTGCAGGTTGCAAGGAATGGCCAGTCTGAAAGACAGTAGTCTGAGCATATGAGTAATAAAGGCCTGGGTCTATCAAACCGGACAGGACCCCAATGCAGATGAAACAAACTGGCCTTTGAGACAGCCCAGCTTGCAGTGGCAAGAGGTAAGATGCAAGCAGCTATGGCATATATGAAATGCCATAACCGAGTCACTGAAATAGTTTGTTGGAACATCTTTACTGAATATGGGTGGGGAAGTTTCAAAGTTAAGAAGGAAATATTTTCAAAGATGGTGGAGTGGAGATCTAGCGGGACTTCCGGATCTCGACCAGTAAGTGGGAACCAATAAGTGGCTGATAATTAACTGACTGGACAGTGTGATGTTAGACAAAGTGCAAAAAAAAAAAAAAAAGCACCAATAGATGTAACAAGTTGTCCCAAGGACATCAAGATGAAGGTACATGACAATTTTAAACTATATATTAAACCTTATATTATAAGGTGCCACTCAGGGCCATGACTCCCACACATGGGAGAGTGACTTCAACAGATCACAGGAACAACATCGAGGACATCTGTCTAGAAGAGTGCAGTCCTAGGAATAGCTAAGATACTGCATACAACCTCAGGCTTCTAATAGATGATATGATGTTCAGAGGAATGAGCACAGTCTTTATAAAATCTTTAACCAAAGGATACCATGAGTTCTATGGGTTCAGTAATTAAGCAGGAAAAGAAAGAAAAAAAAAAAAAGCTCTCAAATCTCTGACTCATGAATGAGGACAAAGGCAATGACGTGATCTTAATCAGAATGACAAGAACATTAAAAATGTAACATTGCTCAACACAGGCAAAGATAAGAATCGATTTGGGCTGCTGATGATGGTTATCACCATTAATTATTGAATTAGTTCTTCATCATATGCTATAAGTGCACACTGCATCTTTCACAGGGAAGGAAGAGGAACATGTTTCTGCTAATGTATAATGTGCCCCCCCCAACACACACACACACACACACACACACACACACTTCTCCATAATGCCCTTAAGCTATATTCACATTTGCAACTTCTACATGTAAACACAACAAACGTATTTTATTCTTGTGTGTCAGACTTCCGTTGACTAGTTGTGATGCTTGCTCTCTTAGACATTTGTCTTCATCTTTCTGGTAAAGCTGCTTGTGGATGGAGGACTAACAGTGTAATCGTCCACATCTGCCGCTCTCTTGTAACAAGTATGGAGTCCCGTGTGTTGTGATCCTGTGAGTCTGTGGCCCATCAAGAAGACCATGTCCCTCTAGGTGTATTAAACTGACAGGCAGTTCTTTTTTGCTGAGGGCTGAGGCTGAGCTATCTCCTGCCTGGGCCTCCCAGGTTGCCTCGCTTAGACGAAGGAACTTCCCACTGGCACACTGGCTACAGGGGCTCTGTGATTAGCAGCGCTCCCCATACTCTGACTCTGTCACAGACCAGTGATGTGGGGATGGATGGGCCTGGATTAGCACAGGGGAGAGAACAGCTATTCAACACTTCACACAGCTAAGGGGGGATTTGGATTCTGGTCACTTTCCACTGGGAGAGGACGCATAGCTGAAAGCTGTAGAGGGCATGTTTGTGGGTGTGATTAATAATGTTTGAATAAGATTATATAGTAGAAAGTTATTCCAGAGATTTTTTTTTTATCAGATGTAAAAAGTGGGTGATAAAATGTTAATTTAGTTAGACAGTTCTTCTAACATGGAACATATGGCATACGCCATTGATATCAATAACTTAACATCATCACTGATTTTAAACACAACACGGAGACCCCTTTCTTTTTTAAACAGTAGACAAAAGTCTGGGTCAAAGTCTGTTTTATTCAGAATTTGACTAACTGTTGTTTACAGATCTAGGGTCAAAGGATTAAAATCTTAATCCTAATATTAAAACTGCCTATTTTATGTGCAGAGAAATCTTTCAGAACATTTTAGTATTCAGTGGGACACAATGAGTGCTCCAGCTGCAAACAAAATGCTAAACAGATGCTCAATCATCATAAACAATAAGCAGCTGACACTAAATATGAAGATGCCTGCATGGTTCACATGAATAGCAGCCCTGCAGGTTCCAGGTGTCATTGATTGCAGTGTGTTGTGATGCTCCACTACCATATGCTTTAGCTTTTATCATTAGCCCGCCATTTGTTGGTCAAGGGACTCTGACGCAGCAAGAGGGAGCACTCATTTATCATAAACACACAACTATGATTGAGGCATTCATATTGAAACCTTCTACCTCTGCATTTGAATTCGATTTATTTTTCAATCTACGTTACTGTTTCTGCATTGCATTCTTAAGAATGTTTTCTTGCTCTGCGTGTATTCCTGCTCTTCCAACAATAATGATAAAGCATTCTTTAGATTGTAAAAATTTGTGGTTAAAACACAGCCTTCAAATTTCTAAACCATGACATCCATAAAAAAAGAGCTTTTTATCTGTAAGTTCGTGTGAGCATTCATCCCATAAGGATCCAAAGGGGCACCTTTCAAGCAGTTTGACTTTACCTAGCTTAATGGTTTCCGACATCCAGATTCATCAGGGGCTCATCTGTTCTGTTTACACTGTTTAATTGTTTGACGGTTCCTGTTTATGCCATGTCACTTCCAATACTCCCTGTTTCTGTTTAATAGCAGAGCCTTCCTTCAATAAATGAGCTTTTGGAACTTGCCAGTAGCCTCTCTGCTGGATGTGATCGAGCAAAATGCAGCTGTCCAGCCTCCTGCAGGCGTCACTCTTATATCCTGGGACTGAGACGAGGTCAGTCAACACTGAAGGCGCAATTTTTGTGGAGGATGTGCATGTGGGTGTATGTGTGTGGATCATTTCTGTGTTCATGTGAGGGAATGACTGTCAATTCCCTTCCAGCCAGTTGGTTTTTACCACACATCTCAAAGTGGACGGCCTGATCGAGCATCAGCTAAGCCTTTGAAGTCTGCCATAAATAAGATGGTTAAGGGAACCTGCATGGGCACTGATCCTGGATTGCTCCTCTTGGAAGCTCAATATATACAGGTCATTGACTTAAGATGACTTATTAGCACACATGCTGCAGGTAATGGAAGCATAGTTATACAAGCTTGCACTTTGCATGTCATGACTATTCAACCTTCAACAGCTCCTATATGACTGAGAGCACTGAAGTCAGGGGAGGGAATGTAATGGTGAGACTGAAAGAGAGCAAAACAGATAGCCAGAGGGTGGAAATGAGTTGGTGGGGAGAGTTAGAGAGAGACAGAAAAGGGGCCCTGCAAAGATGAAAGACAATACAATCAATAAGATATGTAAGATAACAAATAATGCCCTAGGTATCTCATTAATCGTAACATAAGCTTATTATGCTGAGCACAGGTTTATAAAGCTGGGTCACTTTGCTTCCTTTTATTGAAATATCAGCTAAGGTGAGAGGGGGTAAAACACTACTAAAACTTGTTGTAGCTTCAGCAAAATATGTAAAAGGAAAGGTCACCCACTTACCCAAGAGAAGCCTGTTGTCTGCAGTTACACACAAACATAAGGGGACATATTTTGAAAAAACCTTCAACCCACTTTGCACTATTAAAACCATGCAAAATGTATATGCATAAAAGAAATGCATATCAGGTTGTGTGCAGTTCTGTGAGTTGCAGGATGTTATTGTAGATGACATTGGACCCTCTGTCATTCTTCCCTTCATGCGTAAGAGGAAGAAAATGATAGCTTATCCCTCAATGCCCTTGAAGGCAAGGTGTCTCTACACAGTATATCCATCACAATCAACACCAGATCATTTATATTAAATGCCTCCTACCTTTTTTTTTTATTTTATTTATTTTTTTATTTTACGCCATTACCAGTATCATGACGTTTGGAAATTGGAGAGGGGGGGGGGGGGGGTTAAACAGTGATTGTTGCACACAACTTGTCCTTCTAATTTACAACCAGGAGTTAAGCACTTGGCAAAGGAAAGAGGGAGGTTGGAAATCCAGATGCATAATGACCTGCATGTTTTCACCTGATCTCTATTCTCTGGGTGTCATGGCAGACAGCCACGACACCCATGAAACCCATTAGCGTGGACTGTGGTTTACAAAGAGTATCACTTTAATTTCCATAAATTCGATGTGTTGGTCTTTCCATTAATCTTCATGACATTTTAACGTGATAATTTATTTATATATATTCATACAAATCACCGCTTTTAATAGAGAATTAATAAAATGAACTATTATTATCATCAAATATGGCTTGTAATTTTGACTGAGATTGCAGTCCCATGATATAAGGGTCAACACTTACCTTAATCCTCATTATATTATGTCTGTGCATGCTATCTGCTTTTCAAACAATGGCTTGGAGGTCATCTGCTCATTACATCATCACCAAACAGTCTCTGTTGTTCATATTTTTTTCTTTGATCTTGTCTTTTTGTATCATAATCGCTGCAATCGGGTATAAATATCTTAAAACATTGTACCTCAATACCATGACTGTAAGAATAAGGTCCCTTTTTACTGCTAGCTGTCTTGAGATAGAAAAAAAAGCACTTTTCAGTGACATATCTATATTACAGAGCATTTTCACATTCCACAATTACACACTGCGTGCAGCCCAGAAGCAGTGTAACAATTGCAAGCATGACTACAGCTGGTAGTGCAGTGCTGATTCACTCACATTTTATTGCAATTGTCTTTTTTTTCCCTCAGATCACTAAATCTTCACAAATGCCACATAGTGCAGTGTGCCAAATGACTTTTCTTTTCACACTGTGCTAAATTAGAGAGAGAGAAATGTTACCTTCATCAGACACTGATGAGTGAGTTCCAAAACGTTGTCCCCAAATGTGTAGGTGCATGTATATATGGAACCCCTTTCATGAATTGGAAATGATCCAGCCTTGAATATTCATGTGACTAATGACAGATTATTTTCAGTTACAAAGATGGATATGTTGCGAGCAATGCCACTGTATAAAAGGTAAGCCAGACGCTGTACTTTCATAATCTCATTCATAAAGTCTCATATGAGTCTTTCGACATGTGATAGGTTGCTGTTGGTTTTAGTAGAGAATTTGCTCCTTAAACTATCAAATAGCAAGGGCTGTTATAGCTTCAGACTCCAATATAATTGATTGAAATCCAGGCACTGTTGTGTCTGGTTGTGCAGCAGACATGAGCAGTATGCTTGAAAATGCAATGGCTGCTGGCTTTGACCCAAGTCGCCGCTCACCTATAAAAATTTCCATGGGTGATTAATACTGGGATAGTGTCAGCTTATTAGGGCTCAGCTCAGCAGCTGTTGTAGGGTTGTGAGTATGCATGTTAAGACCCATCCTAAACATGGCAATGTGGAATGACTAGTGAAGTCTGGGTTAGTGGTTGCTTGGATATGCATACACCTACACACACACACACGCATTAACACATAGAACCAATCTGAATTTGGTCCATTCGACCATACCATTTCACTGAACACTGAAATGCTTGAATGATGATGGATAGGATTTCCTGGAATGAATTCCAGAGGAGTCTTGCTGATCATTGCAGGACCCCCATCTTGGTTTCTGGGTCTGTTGTCACTTTGTCACACAGACCACTTGTGGTTGGTCTAAATCTGATGGGTTTTATGTGCCCTTGGTTCCCCTGCATAGAGTAATTACCAGGGATGCTGGAAAAGAGCTGGGCATCCATTTACACGGTCATGTCTTTGCAGATGTCTAAAAACAAGGTCTTGGTCACTTTGGCCTTTAACTCTGCCCCTACTCCAACTCAGCTGATCAATATGTCATAGAGCACAGCCCAATCAAAGAGAACTACTCAGGACACCTCTTCTAATAACATATTTGCTGCCATAAATGTTAAGATTAATGATAACAAATGACCAAACCTCCCTTATGTATGCCCTGATGCTCTCTCAATGCATGAAATTGCAGGCTAGCCGCTGCTTGTCTTCAGGTTCATTACCTCCACATGGAGGGATGGGGGTTTCAATCATACAACTCCAAAATATCACCCCGACCAGGCTCTAAATTGACACAAACATAGGCAAACATGCACACACACACTGCCTCCTCCTCTGATAATGAAAACATAGGTTAGGCACACATTAATCAATGCAGACACCAAGTTCTATGAAATCTAAATGGGGTAAACATCCCCTGAGCATTCATTACCATTTTGTGTCAGGCTACAGAAATGAAATAAAAAATAGAAGAAGAAATACATTAGTTTATTGATTCTAATGCATTTTTTTATAAAGAGGCCATCCAGTATACAAAATGGTTTTAAACACACTCCTTAACCCCATCAATTATAAAAATACTCATGACTTTAGAATTACCTTTATAAGAACAGCACAAGTAAAATCACATATTTAGTTTAACATGTCTATGAATATATTGCGAATTTAGGTTATAACTGCACTGTAAATATTGACACAATAAAATCTAACACAAGCTCAAATGGAACCTTGTAAACACAGGTGTTGTGACCCTGATCTTTAAAGGAACAATAAGACTACAAAAGAGCAAATGCCTTTCCTCAATAAATTTTACAGCATGTACCTCTCACATTATTAGGATAAACACTAATTTTCAGGCATGTTTTAAGTCCTCTCTATCATTATTTAAATAGAAGCAGTTTTTACCGTTTCTGTAAGACATTCTCTATGGTTGCTGTACAGATAGGGTGTATCATATAATGATATTAAATGTTAAAAATGCAGTATTGTAAGAACAAGGTTGACACTTGGGGGGTCAGAAGGAGAAGACAAGAGGGAAGGATTGACATGCAGAGGCTTTTAGTGCTTTAGGCCTAGAACTAAAGAGCCCTTAACCAAATAAGAGAGCTGTTCTGAATGGCCTCTAAAGGCCTCTATGGGCCTCAGCATGCCGGGAGCAAGATGAAAGCAAGCAATGATGTATCCACAGGCTCAGATGGTCGAGAACATCTGGGGTCTCAAACAAGAGTCCATTCGGACTCCTTTAGCCTTAACAGAGAAAACTGTGTAAGACCAATTCCTGTCTTACACTGAACTATACACAATGGATGATGGTAAAATATTACCATCAATATGTGTGGAACTGATTTTTCTTTTCTTCGTGTAGCTGTGGAAATTCAAATTGAAAGAAACTCATGTATTCTCTTGTTCAACACAGTTAATTCCACTGACATTGTAAGTGATATGGTCACACCTCAAAAGAGAGATTCAGTGAAGTAAAACAAACATCAGTCAAAACACAGAGGAGGTACTTATCACTGCTGCTTGCAGCCATTATGAGCCGACATAAGGGACGGTACCAGTTGCCCTTTACTGTGGTGCAAATTATGTGCAGAAGTGGCATGTCAGACAAGTGTGACTGTTGGCCTATGAATACATAGGCAGTAATCAACATTGTTTAAAATGCTCATTTGCATATGCATGCATCATTAATTCTATGCAAATGAGACAGTGGGGACTGCACTGGTGACTTTCCATGTAACCTAATGGTATAGCTGTCACAGCAAGGTTATAAAGAGAAGCAAAGTCATTAGTTTGCTTTCATATAGATGCAGTCTTGATGATTAATGAAGGAGTTGTGAAAAAATAACTTGTCAGTCAGTACGTTCACATGACATTCAACCTAAATAAATAAAGAAATAAAGTAGTCCAACTAATACCATGGTTTTAAAGTTCATTCATTCATTCATTCATTCATTCATTCATTCATTCATTCATTCATTCATTCATTTTCTATGCCACTTAGTCCAATTCACAGTCATGGGGGCTGGAGCCATCCCAGCTATTAGCAGGTGAGAGGTGGGAAGGGTCACCAGTCCATCACAGGGCCAACACAGAGAGAAATACAGCATCTCACAGTCACACTCACTCCTAGGGTGAATTTAGAGTGACCAATTAACCTAACATGCATGTATTTGGGTGGTGGGAGGAAGCTGGAGTACACAGAAAGAACCCGTACATATACGGGGAAAATATTCAAACTAAACAGAAAGTTCCCTGTTCGAACCCTTCCCTAGTCAAGCTTTGAACCAGTGACTATCTTGTTGTGAGGCATTTTTATAATAATAATAATAATAATAATAATAATATTAATAATAATAATAATAATAATAATAATAATAATAATAATAATTCTTCTTCTTCTTATTCTTATTCTTATTCTTATTCTTATTCTTATTATTATCATCATTATTATTATTATTATTATTGTTATTATTATTATTATTATTATTATTATTATTATTATTATTATTATAAGAAGAAGAAGAATTTGTACTTTATTTATCCTGATTTGAAAATTCAGCTTCGCATTTGACCCATCTATAAATGTACTAGAGAGCAATGGGCTGCCATGTTTCAGTGCCCTGGGACCAGTTGGGAGGGGTTACTGGAGTAACATGTTAATCCAGCTGAAAACATTACTACATTCTTCAAAATTAGACTAGCACACCAAGATAATGGAGCTGGGAGTTGAAATACCCTTGCATGAACACTAATGTATTCAGTACTTATGAATTGTACAGAGCTTTGCTGTCCCATTCTCCACCTCACAATACTGATGTGCCCCTCGTTAAATAGTTTCTCACACCATCACACAATGGATCAATCAGAAAACAAACAAACAAATAAAAAACAACGTTTGTAAGACGTAAGGGGGGTCATCTCGTATCATAGCTTGGACATACTTCAGTCAATAAAAACATTTCCCTCCCCCATATGTTTAGTATTGCATGGCCTAGTTGGACTGTAAAAAGAGTTTGTGCAATAGTTGCAGTTAAAATGAAGTACAGGGCACCAGACGTAAGAATTTTCTTTACCAACTTGAAAATTTTTTTGCTGCCTTTTTGTATTTGGTTAAAATTGGTTGAAATAATGTATTATTGTTATATATGGTATTTTCTGATGGTCTGAGAAGTCATTGCCATTGTAGCTAACCCTATCTCATTGAATTGCACTGCCGAGGAAGCATCATTTATAATTTTTCCCCCTCATTATATGTTACAAGGGTAACATCTTGGACTAACCACATTATCCATTCAATGGCTTCTGAATGCAGCAGTGGGCTTTGTATTCTGCTATATGTTCTTTTTCGTCTTGTTTATACAGTCATGACAACTGCTGAACAAACATTCACAATGGACTTAAATGACACAGAAGACTTTCAAAAAAATATATCATTTTTTACAGAGCTGAAAAAAATTACAAGTACCTTGTTTACGTTCCACATATATAAGGTTCAAGTAGGGGCCAAGAAATTCTCATGCTTAAAACAATATAACAATGACACTCTCTATGAACTTGATATGCATAATGCAGGAGATACTTTCTAATACCAAAACTAAAGCATGAATAATATATTGTTTGAATGGAAGAAAAAAAGGTGTGATTGCACAAACTGGAATCACACCTTTGGGGCTGGAGCGGTTGGTGTAGACTCAGCAAATATAGATGTGAATGACACTTGAAGAATTTGAGTAGTTGAAGAGGCATCCAGTAAAAAACCCAGTGGACTTTATTTGGCTTCCAAGAGGCAGTTGATCTAATAAACATACAAATGTTGCATTCCTATACCCATTTTATCCAGCGAATAAGCATCCTCAAGGCTATAAATTAAAGAGCTTCTTTGAAAAGAGAGCTTTGCAAATTTATTTTGAAAGACAACATGCTACTTCTAGTAGTCAAAACATGAAATCCTAAAGATGAATCATGTAGTTGTAGTTTAACCTTAATCTTGATTTTAAATTACAAGCAGACATAGGTTTTAAAAACCTTTGTTAGCACATTGGGTATATTAGCTAAAAGTTTGACAAAACGTGTCTGGCTTAATGAGTTAGATATGTGTGTCCTTTTAAAACCCCTTAAAAATCTTTGTATCTGCATTTTCACCCACCATAATATTAACAACTTTGTGGTTAAATTCAGCGCATGATATGTTTAATGAGAACCACACTTACTATGAAAGAAGTTACTATTTTAAAAACTTGGACCTGTGTAACTAAATCAGTGCTAAAGAATAGCCTATTTTTGTATTTCCTGTATGCCAGCTCCAGTATTCCCTCGCTGAAATCTTCAGGGCTTCCTAGTAGTCCGCAGGGATGATGCAGGGAAACAGAGGAGGGAGCAACAAAAATCTGCTGAGCTATTAAAAGTTCTTACAGAGAGTGAGAGCGGGAAGGTGCAGGCTGTTTTTTTTCAGTGTGCCTGTTAGCTAATAAAAATGCTTACATACAATAAGAGAAATACACAAGTGCAATCAATATTTTATGCAACAGCTCAGACTGGGCCTGTAGTAGTGAAGAGGGAGAAGCAAGTGAGGCAGTGAAAGATAGATTACATTAATCTTGTGCAGTGATTTACAACAATTATGTCATCCATCTGATAAAAACAGAGAGAAAAAGTCAGAGGATAGCTGAATAATTCAAGGCTTCCTCCTTTGTTTTTGCCAACTGATGGAGAAAAGCGTTAAGGAGGAGTGACGCAGACTGAGAAAGTGCCACCAAATGTAAATTCAGGAAGCCCTGCCCAAGCCTCAACTCAAACCCCTTCCCCTTTCCCAACCCTGAACCCCTGCAGAGCTGCACCACACTCCCCACCATGTCACTATCCACATTCTCCTTCTCTGCTCAATGTTCCATGACAACAAGGTGAGACAGACAGCAGAGGTTAGGCTGAACAGCTGCTTCCTGGGTTGGAAATTCCAGGCATTGAGGGCCATCTGTCTATATGTTCACTGATGTATATGGGAGCCATCTATCAGGCTGCTAGCCCTGCAGCTGCTGGGGCCGTCACAGCCCAGTCTGCTGCCCGCCCGCCCGCTTCCCTGCCTGTTTGCTTGCCTGCCTGCCTGGCTTCTCCCAGCCTCTACCCCAATACAATGAGAGCTCCTTCTTCACTTTGTGTCACACAGAATGGGCTGATTTGATTAAGTCCTGGGCTCTCATTATGTTAGGTAGGGGTGTAGAATTTCAATGATAATCCATAATGCATGACCGGGGGTTTTGTTGCCATGGTGACATAAATTCAAGGTTACCAGCTCAGACGCATAATTGGGTGCGCATTGAGCGCTGAAGAGGTGCTGTTAAAATTCCCCTCATGAAAGTGGAGCATCAATCATGCTGTCGCAGATTGCAAAGTACTCATAATCAGATGAAATGCCTGGCAGAGAGAAAACGTCACAACAGGACAAGGCTCCCTACTCTTTGAAAACTAATCCAACATTTGAGAATTGACTGGGAGAGAAGTTCAGATGTTTTTATATTTGCTTCTTTCCATCGTTTTTACCCCCTCATCCCTAGGAGCCCCCTCTGAGGGTTTTTATTTTTTGGTCAGTGAGTTGGTCTTAGCTGATTTGGCCCTTATCTTGGTCTTCCAGGCAGCGATATACCCTGAGTCTGCATAGCTCCCCTGAAATGATGGAAATCAATTCTCACACGAGATCAGGACCTCTATGACAAGCAGAGCCTCCAGCTTGTGGCTCATCAGACCCATTTGAACGCCAGACAAAAGAAAAGATTTCTGCCCCTTGTGTCTTTTCCTGAAATCCCGTGGAAAATCTGCCCATGCCTTCTCCAGCCTGCACCACAATTTTATTGATGTTTCTTCTTTTTTTTTTTTTTTTTTTTTGTAAGGGAGGTTTTTAGGGGGGGAGTGTCAACAAGGGGATGTGGTTGCTTGAAGGTGTGTGCAGGGTGGGTGTAGTGTTGGCCCCCTGGATAAAAACCCTTTCTTTTTTCCTCTCCCCCTCCCCTTTTACTTCTACTTTTGGCATCACTAACAAGAAAAAAATATCTAAGAACTGATCATTGGCTTGGAGCTACATGTAAGTTGGGGAAAGTTGTTTTCTTCTATTTTATTTTTATACCTTTTTTAAAAAAGATATTTAGAAATAGGTTATTTCAGATCATGGTGTGTATCAACCATTTTTCTTTATCAGCCTGTCCCTAAGCTGGGCAGTAATACCATTACAATGATATAAGCTCTATCCCAAGATACCCCCCTGTCCATCAATACAGCACCACTATAATTCTCCTATGGTTAATAATCATAAATCAAATGAGATTCATAAACCATTAAGATGGTGCTTATTATCTCTTACAGGAGGTAATTCAGATATTCATGGCCTGGAGGTAGGTGCCTTCAGCCCAATAATCTGCTCCATCTATGCAATATTTCCCTCTTTTTATCACATGAATTATGCTTTGTGTCACAATTTACCAGAACATTTCTCACCACAAGAGTTATTCCTTGTACTGGATCCCTTTTCACTCCTTATACACCATACTTCCATGCACCACCTCAGCCCTTCTTTAGAGCCACTTCCATCCCCGATAAGCAAGAGTTTCAGTGTCAGATATCCTGTCTGGTCTCATGTTAAATCTTGTGGGACCCAGCAAGTAATGTATTTCAGCGGGAGGTTTCATTTGTGCCTGTACCAAGTTTCATGTTGCTTGCTAATGGGCTGGAAGTCATTCCCTGCAAAGCTAGAAAAAATGTCAGGATGGGGATTTTGCTAATGATGATAAGTAAAGTTCAAGGGTTTATGGCTAGTTATTTTAAAAATTGTATGCCAATTGACACTTCTAGGGTTTTTATTTATTTTAGCTTTAAAAAAATGTGATGTTTGCCAGATCTTAAAATTAATTAGATACAACCTGTGAGAAAAATGTATGACATATAAG